>NC_092352.1:82318152-82632506 GCF_963676685.1 Mytilus edulis
CCTTTGTCATACCCTTGAAGGATTTACAGGACTTTTTGAATATATCTTCATTGCAAATGTCTATGTCCCTACATTTCTGTAAGTGTCTGCTTAGACCTTGTCTATAGGCTTGCATTGTTGTCTTTTTATAATGTTTACCCTCTTTGTTTCTCATTTTCAAATAAAACGATGCCAATGAATCGTCCATTTGCTCTATAGTGTACTGTTCGAATTCTATCGGCTTACTTTTCTCGGTCAAATATTCCCTGAATAGTTTAACTGCTGTGGTGTTCTGCCTTTTTGTGTTTTTTGTTTCTATATTTTCCATTATATTATCCCTATCGTCTTGTCCCAGGGACGCGAATCTACCGTCAGCCATCTGCTCCGCCATGATCGTCTGCAACTACCGCAACAGTCTAGACAGGAAGTCGTTTTGATTGGCCGAGAAGAACATGTGACGATAATTGGGTTTTTTTAAATGTATTTTTAGTAACATGCTGTATGCTCTGTGCATATGCTGTTTCTGACCTACGAAACGCTAAATATAGCAGAATTAGCGTGCAGCCTGAGTAAATACAAATGAACATGTGACCAAGTCTTAACGAATCACAAATTGCTAAAATAATACGATTAATAATATTGTAACGGAGGGGGTCGGTGACGACACCTTCCGGGACGTGTAGCGGCCAGTACTTCGCCCCTATTCGACCATTGGGATACCTGATATCAGATTATGGCTGAACAACAGACAATGATCAAACGAAACTATATTTTATTCACATATGTACAATAATTGCATGTATTAAACAAAGTCGGATATAAACAGGAGTCAGAAAACTTTCTAAACTGAAGTTCAAAAATAGAGTAATTTCAAAGGTAAAATGAAATTGAAGTGTTCTCAGAGTTAATATTAAAAGTAAAGTAAATTTGCTTCGCGGTTGTGTTTTTAAAGTAGTGAGATTTGCACCATAAAGGGGTGACTAACTGTGGCGAACTGCACCGAAGTGGTGGCTAACTCTAAACTCAAGTGAACTGATACAGTCCGGCGAGTATTTGGAGGCCTGTGCAAGGCCGACTCCCACTGAATATCAAATGATATTCTAAACTTGTCATTAAACAGGGTAACTTTAACTGAAACGGTACTGAAGAAAAGTTGAATAAATAAATATTCATAAAACATTATAAAAACATCGAAAGTTAAATACTAAAACAGTTAAATTAACAATCCTTACTTTTATCTTACTGTGTTTAAATAAAATTAAACTTAAAATAAACATTTAAATACTAAATAATTAATCTGTTCAAATTAAGGGGAATTAACCTAGACACATCAAGGCACATCTATTACAATATATCAGTATATTCATGGAATTGATCTATACTCATGCAAATAACCCTTTCAATTATGAATTCTTATAAGCTGATTTTAAAGCACATACTAGAGGAGATATGGGATATGCTTCAACTTGACAGCAACCAAACGACAAAAACACCATAGGTAAATCAAGACCGGATGTTTAGTCTTCAACAAGAAACAGGTGTCTACACGAAATGCCAAGGTCTAAATCGTCATAAAATTTGTATAATACAATATTAAAAAAACAGCAATATGAAAGTCTAAATGATATAAATATTCATTATTTACACATATTCGAATGATCGAAATAATCAGTTCTACATTATTTTTTATCGTTAAAGAAACGTTTGCAAAGCCCATTTTCCGTTCACATAATTTTTTTGACGGTTTTCCTTTTTTTTTATGACCTACAAAAAATGCTCAGACTAGACAGCATGAAAGACTAAAACACTTTTTATAAGTCAGTGTACACACTGTGTTTTTCACAAACCGATAGTTTCTTCGCCCAGGGATATGAATTTGACACTAAAAGTCCCTCAAAAGCTTTACAATACCCGGCCGTGTAATTTCCGTATATTGTAGATGGAACGTGTGATATACATACACAAGACATACCTTTATAGGTGAATTTTATCTTTTTGGAGTACTTCAAAGAGGGAGTGCATGTCATATGCGCTAATTTTGAAAAAAATCCAATCTTTTATTTTCGCCAAAAAAATAAAAACTTCAATTATAATAAAAACCGTTATTCCAAAAGCAATACAGATTATAGGGTACATCAAGGATTTACTATACAAATCCTTGAGTCTTAAATACAGTCCTTGGATGGTGTCAACTTCCAAATAACACCATACACCATTACACCATACACCATACACCATACACCATACACCACACACCATTACACCATACACCTTGTAATGTAAGATTATGATTATTGTTTATGCTTACAATTCGAAAAAATGAAATAAAAAGAATTTCGTTTTCAACCAATGAAATGTCGTACACCATCATTCACGCCATTCCCGATCGCACGTTACACAATCACACTATTCCTCAAACACCATTACACCATTCCCCTTACACCATACACCATAGCACCATACACCTTACACCATTACACCATATGCCATACACCTTACACTATTACACCATATGCCATACACCATTACACCATACACGTTTTTTTGGGAAGTTTACACCATCCCATCTGTATCTCTGACAGATAATTTGTATGTAATTGGTTGCAACAAATGAAAAATTTCCAAAAAAGCAAAATTTTACACTTTTCCACGTCGCCCAGGAGAGTCTGTAGTTTTGCATCGGTATAATATGAATTTTGTTTCTTGTTCATATTCATGCACACGTATGTTATTTGCAGTAATAAAATAGTTGAACAGGTCGAAAGCACTTCCTTTTAGGAGGGATGTGCATGAATTAGCATACGTATGTCCGCTCACTTGTTATTGTTTATTTACGTGTGACGTAATTTATTTTGACCTCTTTTTTTTACCAATCCACTTAACAAGAAACAATGCATGAAGGGCTACAACATGTTTATAATCAAACGAAAACACGTGTTATTTACTGAAATACAACACATTTTTTCATGCATTGCGGTATTATCAATATCGCTTAGATTTTCATTTTTTTGTATCCATATTTATAGTTTGTGATATGAAGTATTCTTTCAATTCTCAGAGTAGCGAAGCATTATTTCTATGTAAAGAACAGAGTATTGAATAACTCGATATATAGCCATTTCTATGATTGATGACGTGGTATAATTGCCAATGAGACAACTGTCTACAAGACACCAAAATGACACAGACATTAACAACTATAGGTCACCGTACGGCCTTCACCAATGAGCAAAGCCATACTGCATAGTCAGCTATAAAAGGCCCCGATATCACAACAAAAAACAATGCAAACGAGAAAACTAACGTCCTTATTTATATAAAAGAAAAATGAACGAAAAACAAATATGTAACACATAAACAATCGACAACCACTGAATTACATCGATTTTTTGTATTGCTTGACCCTTATTGGTGTAATTTTGCAATAAAGATTTATTAAATTTAAGTGTATTAAATACGCCACACTCTTTCTGGTTATCCTTTCCAAATAGCAACATTAATACCTGTGTAAGCTTGAATTCACACCTGTGGCTAAATTGCTCCAAGGTATTTCGAATGACCACAAACCGAGAAATAAACAATGACTTTGCAAAAAAATAAACACGCTCTGCTCACATATTATTTGCATTGAAATTGTTATCGAAACAATAACGGTAAATAAAACGGAAATATTTTCAGTTCAATATCAGTAAAAATGTTCAATAGATATTTATTTTTTAAATCTCAACAATAATTTATGATAATAATTCGAAAAACTAGATAATTTTATATAGGAAGTTTAATTCAATCATTACAAAGCCGTACACGCATATTCATTTTCTTTCATTCTCATATCCCCAAAGGGTGACTGGGGGAAGTTCAAACGAAATATGGTCACTTGGTCTCCCGACCGGCAGTAAAACGCTTGCCGAAATGGGGCGTCCGTTTTGCTGTGCAGGATGTATCAATTTCGGTGTCATACCACCAATTACTCCCTCAAATTTAGAACGTATGTGAAAGTAGGCCTACTCGGACAAAAAAAAGTGCATTTGATGTCATTGTTCACCTAAAATAACCAACAAATTTGCAGAAATGAAAGTTTTGTTGAAAGAGAAATATATTAAGACCATTTTGAGTCAAATTTACCTGTCTATGAGTTTGCATTAAAAATTGAGGATTAATGCGCTCCATAGTATACTAATTTAAGATTTCCAGAAAACCAGGGGTTATTTTTAGTGGTACCTCCTTTCGGAAGCTCTCTGCTTTCTTATATGATTTTGAATGTATGTCGAAAATTGGCATGCAGAAAGGTGACACCTGTACAATTCAGGATATACCTAGTTTCTATGAAGTTAAACTTAAGGTAAAATATTTAGAAAGCTGTGAAAATTGCAAAATTTGGTTGAACAGATAGGGACTTTTAATTGGTGGTATGACACCTTTCGCAATCACGTCCGGTCATACAAATAGAAATCACAACTATAGACGATACACGCTCAAATTAACAAAATTGTGTTTCATCAAAGAACCAATACAATTGATTTTATAGGATTCAGTTTAAAATTTAAACCTGTTCAAGGATTGCTTTACTTGACAAGAACTATTTAAATGTAGGACAAAATCGGCTTACAACATGAAATTGTTCAAGGAATAGTACCAAGCATGTGACAAAATGACGGGTATACATGTACATATGCTCGAGTGTATATGTAACAGAGGTATCGCAATTGCAGATGGATTGGTGGATAGCTACTGTTTGTTCAACGTTCAGTGGCAAGTATCGCATGCGTATTGCAAGACCGAACTAAGTTGGGCAGACGTCAAAATCGAAATTGTGACAAATTAGTTTTTCAAAATTATTTCTAAGTGTTATTTAGGAAGTTAAACATATATATTGAAAGCAAATTTATTACTATTATTAATTGAATAAAATCAAGGATTTGTATAGTAAGACTTACTATACAAATCCTTGATAAAATAAAAATAAAAAGATCAAAACTGCTAAAAGAAAATAAACCCGACGAATGACAGTACTCTTTGTTGAATTTGGTTTGACTGACCTGAAATGATATTACGTTTTAACGCAATTAATCAAATTAAATTATACAATTATTTTCTTCTTTTTTCTTTTTTTTTGGGGGGGGGGGGGGGGGGGGCGGGGGGTGGGGTGTCAATGACCCTTAAGAAATTAACAACAATACAGTCTCATAGTATTTTGAAGTATTCAAATATAATGAAACGTATGATTTTTTTTACAAATAAAAAGAAAAAAGCAAGTCTGCCAAAAACTGATTGATATTTCAAAGACAAATGCATAGTGTGTTCATTGTAAACTTAAATCAGAATGCGTATAGATGTCTCAGTCACAAATCACTCCTCGAATTAAAAATTAGCGATCGATTTAAAATTCACGCAATAATATTTTGTCGAAAGTGATCCGAGATGCTCTTATTAGGTTATTCAAATTCTCGGACATTTATTTTTTTCCAGAACACGTTAAAGTTATTAATAACAATTAATAATATCAGAGCCATATAATACATGTTTTATATCTGCATTGATCTGGGACTATTATACTAAGTACCACAGTTTCAGATGATATTCTCTGTGAATATGCATCCTTATTTTTGTCTTGTTTTTCTTAACACTTTAGGACCGTATATTGGGGACACTGCCGAAAAAATCTTTTAAAAAGCAAATTAGAGTTTCAGCCTTTAAAATTTGTATGTCAGATAATTTGACCACACGACAAACAATACTACAATATACCATAGATGTAATACCCATAGATATGTTATTACATCTATGAATATACATTTGTCACGCACGACAGATTCCGATGCAAGTCACGTGCCGTTACAAAAGCCAGTTTAAAGTTTGTCGAATAGGCCATTTGATTGGAGGAATGTTACCGAAAACCACGCCTACCTTAAACTAATAACCAATCAAACACCTTTGTCAGAAACATAAATAATACATGGATAAGATTACAGAGATTTGGTTGTGTATTCATTATTTGAAAAAAATTAAGCTCCTTATTCAAACTTACAAGTAAAGAATGCCTGAATTTCGAGTACCTAGTGAGAAAAAAAAAAAATACAAATTAAAAAAAAAATATGCAAATTATAACTATTTCGATTTTTTCTCTATGTGTTATTATAGTTGTCTAAGTAGCTTATTCGTACAATAAAAAAAATCACCAGCAATTTAAAAATGAGAGATCACAAAAGACAAATCTAACAAGACTTTCAAAGGTGTTTGCCAAAAAATATTTAAAATAAAAGATTTTGTGTAGACGAGTAACAACATTGCATAAACAGGTTTAGTAAATTTCACCAAATGAATGAAATAAATTTAAAAAAGTAAGTGCACATATTTTTAGTGGCAAAAAACACGCATATCGAGTTACGTGGATGCTTTTCAAAATATTCATTCTAATTAAACAGAAAGGTATATTCCAGGAAGCTAAATCACATTCGTGAATATTATTGAATATTTTATACAAGCAATTTTCAATTAACAGTCTTTACACGTGTGAAATTTTATTAATTGTTCAATTAAAATTTAATATAGTTTATATTTTCTAGTGTGGGGCGATTGGCAAGTTGGGCGAGTTGACATTGTTTGATATCTACTCATCGTGGTCCGGGGTCATAAAGGGTATACATCATATAATTATATATTAAGTATATAATAATGGTTGTGTAGCGTTCTAAACTAGATTTTATGAATTGTAAATGGTTTTTCGTCTAATCTAAAACAGCTGCCTGAGATGTAAAATAGTTATCCCGCTCGGACTTTGTGTGTCAGTGTTAGATCACCATCTGGCCCCGGCCATCGGGGTGATCTTACACCGACACACCGCGTCCTTCATTTGTCCTTGTGGGATAACTATTAAAGATTTATAATTTTCATTCAAATTAAATTCTGAAATACAAAGGCATGGCTCTGATAATTGACAGTTCAGCGAACACTATTACATAAAATGCACGATGCTATTGATCAAAAACAAAGATGCGAGATTTAAATTGTAAAATCAGGCGTTGGTAGAATTTCTATTAATCATGCAACGACCATACAAGACTTTTGAGTGTACAAGTATGACAGAACACTTTTATTTTATTGAAACTACATTTTTGTTTATCAAATGGAATAATGTTAAACTGTTCTGGTCATTGCGATATTTCGTAGCTCTCATACAATTTGGGGAAAAAAAATAATGTTCCCATAGGAAACTTACTTTTAATCAGCTGTGGTGACAACAGTGACAACGGTGACATGATGGACATATGGGGGATTTTTTTTTAAATTATCTATCACTTGGGCAAAAAACATTTTTTGATAATTCTGAAATGGCAAATTTGTCCCGCACAGTGTTATTTGGACAAACAGACAATAGCACTCATTGATGGATACACTTGCGGCTTTATTCAGTTTTAAGGCACAATTTGATTGATCGATTGTTGGTTGTTTAGTGGCAAACATTTCATGCATGTTCAAAGCGAGAAGTCGTTTCAGAAATAGATTATGAAGTATTAGGTATATCAAAATGTTAAAATGTTATCATCGTTTAGCAAAAACAATTTTTTCTTTGCTATTAGAATTGGTACGTAAATATTTTTCTTACAAAATTATAACTTTTGTTTTAAAATTAACACATATATGGTTCTGATCGTATTAAAACAATGTCACTTAAGTGTCGCGAATTATTCGTATATTTTGGCTTTTGCACTCCGCTGCATTTGTGTGCGCCTACTGGAACCTGCTGTTTAGTGCATGGAGTTGTTTAATGTATTTCAAAGTGTTTCTTGTTTTTTCGAACATATAGACCGTTAGTTTTTCCGTTTGAATGGTTTTACACTGGTCATTTTGGGGCACCTGATAGCTTGCTGTTCGGTGTGAGCCAAGACTTCGTGTTAAAGGCAGATGAGTAAAAATGTATAGTTTTACACGTATGAATCTAGTAATGACTAGCAGAGCACTATAAGACTCAAGACAAACATATAGTTGGTGTCCGGTATACGAGTACGTGGCGCATTTAAAACTAAGCTAAACGAAATTTGAATTTTCGAAGTGAATTAGACAACAAAAAATGTTTTAATGTAAATTTTTAAAAGTTCAGGACGGAATTGGTTCATTTAAATGCTTAACGTACTATGGCAAATATTATTGCATATTCTCGACGAAAAACATTTTTGATCAGACGATTCCTTCATATAGATAAGCGTTTTTTTTGCTTTTTTTTTTTATCACAGTCACTTTTTTTTTCTTTCTCAAGAGCTGCTGCGTGTTTACAATAAAACAAACTAATCATACTTTTCGCTGCATTTTAAAGAATCTGGCATCATTAACTATAAAAAAAATAAAATCAGTTTACACATGTATTTCACATTATTTCCTTTTAATTGTGAATATTTGTAAGAGGTACATTTTTTACTTTTCTGACTAAAATCGATAACGCTCAGAACGGTTGAACGATTGACACACGGGGATGCTGTTCTGCTTGAGTGATTAACCTGACAAAAAGGCGGGTACTTTAAAGTTTAAAAGGACTTAACATCCGTTTGATTTCGTTTAACGGGGGCGTGGCTTATTAGTTTGACGCAGTTTAACCACAATTCAAATTATCTTGTTTTACCGCTAGGGAATCTACTTGACTGGTATTAAAGTGATTTGATATTGATTGAAATGCATTAAAGATATTTTTTTAATTTTTGTCAATCTTTATTCAATTTTCATTAATCTTTTTTAAATGCCGGTAAGACGTTTTTGTCCGTTCAAGCTAAATTGGATTTACTAGTGATGGCGGAGATTTGTCTCATTAGCAATCTTCTTATTTTCATCAACTAAAATAAAAAGAAAAAAATAAACAAACAAAAAGAAAAACAAACAAACAAAAACCGAACCAGTTAATCAGTTAACATGCAAATAAACATTTATCAATTGTATGCGTACAATGTGCTTTATTGGATTAACCTTCATCATGAACATAATAATCACAAATTTTAAAGGCAGATGAATAAACACCGACTAAAAATCAAATCCAATTGAGGTCAACTTTGCCTGTCGGAGTTAAAACATTAGCTTGTTTATAATTGAAGAATTAATAAGGAACGTATTAATTTTGAATTATTCTATGCAGATATTCCTTGCGAATATCACCAGGCCAAGTGCACGAATGGTGTTCAATGCGTCGATAATTCTACCTTTTTGCGAAGGAGTAAAACACTGTTCAGACGGTTCTCATGAGGAGGGAGATATATGCAAAAGTTCGTTAAAAGAAAACACATAGCATAGACGGAGTTTACTTTTAATAAGTAATATATAAGTTCAAACAAACTTGTTTTATTCATCATTGAAATAAAAGATTTACATGGTTTCGTTTTTTTTTTTAAGTTTTTAGATTAAGGATTAAACGTCGCGTTTATTTGGCTTGTTGATACGGGTTTCAGAATGTATATATATACAAGAGTTTAAAAATTAAAATCCATTTCTAAAACATGAATCTGATCGATTGGATGAAATATTGCGATAGGAATTTTTGGCAAAATTGTTATACTTAAACAAAACCAAAATCGACTTTAAAATCAAATCATGACAGTGTTCCAGCTAGGCCGTTTTCAGAGGGCGCGGCGCCCGCCCTTTTCCGAGTGGCGCCCTGTGCCCTTTTTACAGTTTCCAGGGCGCCCTGCCTTTTTTGAAGATCGATTGCATATTAATTTGCGTATTGATATGATACGCTAATTACTAAATTTTACCTGGGGAAAAGATTATGACTTTGTTTACCACCCCAAGCTAATCAATGGTTACAACTGGTGTCATAATCTGTTGTTATAGGTAATCCGTTGATCGGATGGGTCATTATGATCATCAACATTAATTCGTTCAAATAGAATCGGTCAGTCGGCAATTATCTTTGAAGAAATGTACATACAACAACTTGGGCACAATTTGCGATGTTTACCGTAGTTTCATGGAAGAAACGTAATGACAGAAAGTTGGAAAACCATTATAAACTCGTTGAAGACATTGTTTTACTTGTTTTCTGTAAAATAAACAGAAAATTCAGACGTATTTGTCATTGACTGCCTTCACTTTTGATACGAAAATAACAAAATCATCCGCCATATTGTGATCATATTTACATCATATTTACGTACTGTTTATAATCCTCCAAAGAAGGAGCACACCCGAATAAAGAAAGATAACTCAATCTGATTTTTTTCCTAGCATTAAGTAACCCATTTACATATTCTAAAATGTGTCTCCATACTTCTTGCTTAAGAATATATATGTTTAGGTATTTATTTTGAGTTATGGGAAAAGTTAAAGAGGGTCTTAGTAGCAGTGTTGGTAGGGTGCCTTGGTCATCTTTTTCTGTATTCTTTATTTTTGATACTATTTTTCACTGTTGCTTTATATCCTAAAATTGTGAATTTACTGAGCACAGCTGTTTTGTGCTGTATTGCCATCAAGCACAGCAGGGGTAGAAAGGTGAAACTGGTAAAATGTGGTAGACCATAGAAACAGTATGAAACAGATCTCCTTTCAAAACATACTGCATATAAAGTTCAACTGTGATAGCAATGATAAAAAAACTTGTGTGACAAGCTGCATGACAAGTTTTTCAGCCTTAAAAGTAGAAAGACAGAGTTCTATATGGGCTAAAGATGTTGTTCTTGTATAACCTGTGATTCAACGAATAAACACAAATGTTTGATTAACATCTTTTATTAAAATATGCCCTTTTCATATTATCATATCGCGCGTTAAATGCCCTTTTTCAGGATTGGCACCCTGCCCTTTTGAAAACCTAGCTGGAACACTCAAATGTCACCGGAAAAAGTTTTACGTTTGCTGTAATTTACGTGGATAAACATTGGTCTTTTGTAGATTAACGTTCCGTTCATTACCAAGATGTCTACTCTTAACCTTTAAATCCCTGCACTTATTTGTTTTCAAAAATCCTCAACCGTGACTAAAAATCAGACGTTTTTTTTATATCCCAGAATGGCTTGTTGAAATTAACATTTATTGTAAATAAAAGATTTTTTGGCTGGAATTTCCGATAATATTGATTTTATTAATGCCATGTGTGTAGAAGGCATTTCTTTGTTTAAGTATATCAACATGAGGTCAAGGACTACATCATGTTCAATGCATGATCATCTAATTACATTATCTGATTGGTCAGTTCTTAAAATAGGTAATTAATATCAAATTTCTACATGTGCTTGGACATGCGGTCATTCGCCTTTGTTTTGGGAGAAAGAAAAGATCGTTCACACCGTAACAAAATAAACATCATAAAAATAACAAAAATAAAAGTGAGTTGAAAAATTAACTCACCAACATATGTATATACAAATTATATAAACAAGTATACATGAATATTGTAATTAATTCATGTTTAAAGAAAAAAATAAATGTCCTATATAATAACACTTAAAAGGGAGGGAAATGGGAGGGTTTTCAGATAAATTCAAAACGATCTTTTCTTTCTCCCAAAACAAAGGCGAATGACCGCATGTCCAAGCACATGTAGAAATTTGATATTAATTACCGATTTTAAGAACTGACCAATCAGATAATGTAATTAGATGATCATGCATTGAACATGATGTAGTCCTTGACCTCATGTTGATATACTTAAACAAAGAAATGCCTTCTACACACATGGCATTAATAAAATCAATATTATCGGAAATTCCAGCCAAAAAATCTTTTATTTACAATAAATGTTATTTTGTCAGCTAATGTTCCTTGACACAGATAACAACGAGAAAACCTTGTATAAATGACCAAGATCAAAGAGTCTGAGCTATGTTTGCTGTTAATAAAATACAAGTTGAGTAAAATGTCATTTATTCAGAAATTAATTTAAAATGCAACTTACATCTTAACAATTATAATAGTACTGCATAAATGACAATGACTTTAATAAGCAAAGGTGGGGTTGAAAAAGTGCCCTCTTGGGATTTGTGGCACTTTTTCAACCCCACCTTTGCTTATTAAAGTCATTGTCATTTATGCAGTACTATTATAATTGTTAAGATGTAAGTTGCATTTTAAATTAATTTTTGAATAAATGACATTTTACTCCACTTGTATTTTATTAACAGCAAACATAGCTCAGACTCTTTGATCTTGGTCATTTATACAAGGTTTTCTCGTTGTTATCTGTGTCAAGGAACATTAGCTGACAAAAATTGATTTGTTAACTCATGACGTATTATAAAATACAACACTGACAGCAATAGTAGTACACATTGCCTTCAATTTTGTCTGTATCAATTTCCTCTTTTTAGTTAAAGAACTGAACTAACATTAAAAATCAGTAGTTTTGATATCTCAAGACGGTTTGTTGAATCATTTGGTCTGTATTAACAAAACTTTACAATATGCATGTGTACTTTGTAATATAAATAATATAGCTGTATAATAAATCAGTAAATATAATAATTAAGGATAATTAAAATTGAATGTAAATGACAACAATAGTGGTACATATTGACTACAAAGTTATGTCCGCGTTCAATTTGAGTTACTAACGCTTCAACATAGGCAGAAAAACCACCAGCCGGTGACGAGCTTCAGCTGACCCATAAACAAAAATTGTGTACTAGTTCAGAAAAAAATAAGGTCACACTTAACTCCGAAACATATAAATGAACCAAAATTAAAACAATATACCAGACTGACAAAGGCATAAGGCAACTGACATGGGACAGGCGAAAAAAATGCGGCGGGTTTAAATATGTTCTGTGAGATCTCAACCCTCTCCCTTTACCTCTAGCCAATGTATAATAAACAGCAATACGCATAGTGAAACTGAAGTCTGAGTCAGATGTCAGAATAGGCAACATACGAAACTAAGCAAAATAACAATGATGCATAAATTAACTACTAGCAATTACTGACATGCCAGCTTCAGAACTAAATTATAACCGATTCAAAGATTATTTCTTCATCATATAAAAATCAAGCACAATTCATCTGTCACGGATAGACGGATGCTGGCTTAGAAGGAGTTTGTACTTATAAAATAATGACTAATACTTTAAACAATTAACAATTTAATATAGTACAAATTTACAAGTTAAATAATACTGAAATGTTCAAATTAATTTGTTAATTTTGGTTCGCTATTAAATGTTGAACTGCTGTAGAAAAATATACTTCCGGTCATCCAATCTGGCACAACATAACGTGTAGGTTACGGCTACCATATTGACGTCTCATACGAGTTACGTTGTCATACAATAATGTTACTTTATACCATAACGAGGTCAATACTGTTCAATACTTTTACAGATGGTTGCTTATCTCCATACTACATACTACTATATTTACATCACATACTACTCAGCAATCTGACTGGAACCTATCGATATATATATATTTACTATACGTTATAATAACGTATATACATACGCTTATGTCTCACACATGTCGCATAACTAATTATGAATACTTAATACGGCTACTTATACGTTCAATTTATAGAAGATTGCGTTACATTAAATAATATTTAATGCTTTACTTTTCACAATAAATAATTACGGCATATCGCATAATGCCTTACGTTACATGTCACATAATTGACTATACAGTATAATGTCATTATACAATTACTACACACAATATATAGCTTTAACGCTGAATTAATATTCATATCTATATTTTGCATATATTGCTCTACGTTATATATACATTATGCTCGTGCATGTTCACACTATACGGACTTCATATACAGGAGTGTGCTCCTTACGCAGAAACTGCTCCAACAAATTTATGAGGACGAAATATTAAAAATGACACTCCGTACATTTTATTGACACCATCACGAATTGGTTGATCCATACGAAGTGTCTTTGTCCAAACTAACAATGGACATTTTTACCACGTCCTAGATTTTGGTTTGCCATTACGTCATCTGATCTTTTAAGTACCGAGCGTGACCTTTTCCCGATTGTGACTGTTTTGTTGAATGAAAATTCGCATTGTTATAAGACGTGTCACGGTATTTTGCTATCCAACATTCATGTATTTAGTTTTGATGTTATAGTTGTTATGCTCATCGTATATTATCAAATGTCTTATCGTTTGTAGTTGTAATTATTACTTTTTTCTGTTCTATTCGTGTGCGAGGGTATAAATAATTAATCACCCAGTTCATTTATAAGATTTTAGTTTGGGTCAACTAAACTTACACGAAGTATTTGGTTTACAGTTTGATTTAGAAGAAATACCGACATAGCTAGATAATACAAATAATTATGTAATTACTGACAACTTTTTATTAATACATATTGTAATGTCATTGTTATAAAATACATGTAATATCAGTATTACAAACCTAATCTTGAACTCTATCCTAATTTTTGGAAACTTTTAGAAATTTACCTTGACGTCACACTGTTAAGACGGTTCTGATGAAGAGGGAGAGATATGCAAAGGTTCTTAAAAGAAAACACATAAACCTTTTATTATTTATAATTGAAATAAAATATTTAAATGGTTTCGTTTTTTTTTAGTATTTAGAATAAGGATTGAACGTCGCATTTATTTGGATTGTTGATACGGGTGTCAGAATATATATATAAGAGTTTAAAGAATAAAATTCATTCCAAAAACATGAATCTGATCAATTGCATCAAATATTCCGACTGTATTTGTTTTGCAAAATTGTTATACTTATAACCAAAATCGACAAAACAAATCAAATGTCAGTGGAAAATGTTTTGCGTTAAGTTTCCAATTCGACCTTAGGCTATTAAATTTGATAATTTATCAAAAACTTCCACAGATAAGTGTCCTTTACATATATTGATATCTTGATATACAATATAATATAAAGAATAAGGAGATGTGATGTTGGTTGTGTGGCAAGTCTATAGTTATGCTACTTTTGCATCAAACTTATACATTAAGTCACAAATTAAAATTCATGTATAAACATGTTTTTAAAAATATTGTCTTTGGTGAAGGTGGAATGCCATCAACAGAAGTAGGACCACTAAGGGTTTTATGTTAAAATAGTAAAAACACAAAACAATTACAAGTTATACAATGTTATAATGTTGTGGAAAATAGATCGTACGTTGTGTTGAAAAGCAAATTGTCATTTAAAAAGGATAACAATTCATGCAAAAAAAAGACATTATTGTCTTTTATTGGCGTAACAAAACAGTTAAGACAACTGAATTAGATAAACTACCCGTAACTAAAGAAAAGAGGAAAATATCATGCAAGCCACTACCAAGTAAGGCGATGGTCTTATATATAATGCATTGTTAAGGTTATGTACATATGTACGAGACGGGGTTGAAACTAAAGCAATGAGAGTTTGATATTATTTACCTTAAAGCTCAATAACTAAACAAGATGCAACACATCAGCTGTATTTTAAACATGTTGGACATGCATTAATATCTGGATCGTTATTCTGCAAGCATATCATCTTTACAAAAGCATCAATTAAGGTATTACAGTATGGTATTCATTTTGTAATGATCTTTATAATTTTGGATGCGTAATACATTTGATTGAAATGTTGAAAACCACTCGACGTTGAGATCCATGGAACATGCATTCAACGGATAAAAAAAGGCGTGTTGATGCTTACGTGGAAATTTTTGTATTGAAAACCTTCATGTATGTTCATCTGTTATTTGATGCTTACTTAGTAAAAATTTAAGTAATGTAGCGTCAAAGAAATACACATCTAACATACATTATAACAGGACAATCAGTCTTATGGTTTCAGATGTATAAACCTTCCTTAATGTCTCGGTAACTGTTTCATAGATCGCATTTGTCCCGTTGGAATGGTGAAATGTGAAGATAACGTGCAGTGCATTTATGAAATGCAGTTTTGTAGTGGATATTCTGACTGCAGCGATGAATCGAATGAAAGCACAAAGATTTGCACAAAAGGTAATCAAAGATCGTATATTTCTTCTATTCATTGTTTTAACAAATTGCTTTTGTGTAGTAACACCATTATGTTATGTTACTATCAAGTTATCAAGACACTTCTTGGTTAGCTTTTTATTAAGTTGAGATTCAAATACCATTATTAATTGAACATCCAAATGTTCGATGTGTCCCAGTTTTGAAACATTACCAAAAAGCGTGGTTTTTTTTACAGACAGAGTATGTCCAACTGGAAAGTCAAGATGTTCTGATACTGATACAGTGTGTACTTATGATAGTTGGTTCTGTAACGACATACCAGAATGCTTAAACAGATATGATGAAAATCCGAATATTTGCTTAAATCGTAAGTACAGATTTAATATAATACTTTGTGAACAAAAAGATGTAAACTTGCGTAATTCTAGTCTACTCAAAATATACAGATGTTATGAGGTACAACAAAGGGCTCTAACATGATAAAATTCCAAGTTTTAGGTGGGATTCGTGTTGCTAAGTCTTTAGTTTTCTGTGTTGTGTTTTGTGTACTATTTTTTGTCTGTTTGTATTTCTCTTTTTTAGCCTTGGCGTTGTCAGTTTGTTTTCGATTGATGAGTTTGAATGTCCCTCTGGTATATTGCGCCTCTCTTTTATTACGTACTGTTGATTCATTACTAGACATTGGATACCAATTATGCGTGGATTTCGTGGGTACAGTTGAACCACGAATATAAATGTTCATTGATTTACAAATTTTCCATTGGTTTGTATGCAAACTTTGGCAAAACCACAAGATTAAATATTCACGAAAATGAAAGATTTTCTCAATCCACGTAAAATTGATACCCAAGACATATTCATAGAGAAAAATAATCAGTAACTGTGTTCGACTTGAACAGTTATAGTAGACGGCATCAGAAAAACTAAATCAAATCAAAAATGTAATTGATAATCCACAAACAAGAGCAACCTTATATTTGGGTTTTTAACTTTAGTTCTAGAGTTACCATCCTAGTCTTTATAAACAATCATTCATACATAAGCTTATTGTTGTTTTTCTTAAATTGTTTAACATTTCACAGCGGTAAATCATGTTACTTTAATTCTTCTTCCCTCAGTTTATTTATTTTGTATTTACATTGTATCATAGATCAAATTTATTTGTTCAGTGTATGTTCACTGGTGTTAATTTGTCTTTTGATTGAGTTAAGCCATTTCAATAGATATTTTATAGTGTTTTTGTTTTTTTGCACTCGTCCTAAGTCATGAATCTGGTGTTCAGTAGTTGTCGTTTGTTGAGACGGTTCATAAGTGTTCCTCGTTTCTAGTTTGTATATAGATTAGACCGTTGGTTTTCCCGTTTGAATGGTTTTACACTAGTAATTTTTGGTGCCCTTTAAAGCTTGCTGTTCGTTGTGAGCTAAGGCTCCGTGTTAAAGACCGTATTTTGACCTATAATGGTTTATAAATTTTGAGTTTGTCTCATTGGCACTCATACCACATCTTCTTATATCTATATAATACAATTCCGTCTTTTATTGCAAAATATGTTAAAACGAAATACTTTGCTACATACACAAACGATTCGAATAAGTTCAGATATATACACACAATACTATGGTGTCAAGAGAGCGTCACCAACCATACTATGATGCAAAGAGAACTTCACCATCTAAACATGGATAATCAATAACAGGAAATGGAATTTTATTAGCTTTATTTAAAGTAAGTTCAACAGGACACATTTCTTCAGTGTAAATCCAGAAGCCGTCACTATTGAGAGCCAAATATCTAGAAGTGTTTTAAAAATGTATGTATTAGATATTGTTTTGGTGGCTCCTTGGTGGTTTTCCTGATGAAGGTAAATCCAGAACAGTGCTTCGGACGCATGAATTGATAACTTGTTGCTGTCATTTATTCCAGTGCTTGGTCGATACCACTGCTTGTGGACTATCAGTCCTCGATGGTATCATCAGCAGAGTATTCATAAACGATGTTGACTGTGCACATACAACAATTTAAACTACACGAAAAATGAGATAATACTCGTCTTAGGACAAATCTTGAAATGAAAGACAGCTTTCATTGTCTTATATTTAAGTTATTTCCTTATTCACCTCTTGCATTTAATATAGATTTGTATGTCCGTTACGTGTTTTTTTTTCTCGTAAAATAGTTAAAACCTTGTGATGGCTTTCAGCTGATATCGATATCAAAGCAATGCATTTTAGCAATGCCTGATATCGCTAATGCTATGTCTCGAACGATATGCACTAAAATGATAGAATTTTCAAAATGACATGGCTTATTTCATAAATATTTTATTATATTATGATTGAATCTAAATACAAGATTTGTACCAACAAAATTTTAATTCCCACTGTTTACATATATTGTAAAGGCATGTAGTATGTATAACACAATGCAGTTTTTTTCAGCCGTCGTTTGATTAAAGCAAGTTCATGTTACTAAAAATCCAATTAAACTACTATGTCAACCATGGAAATCCCTTGGATCCTT
This sequence comes from Mytilus edulis, assembly GCF_963676685.1. Lineage (NCBI taxonomy): Eukaryota > Metazoa > Mollusca > Bivalvia > Mytilida > Mytilidae > Mytilus > Mytilus edulis. Next base: position 82,336,549 of record NC_092352.1, read on the forward strand.
TTGGACCTGTAAAAGATAAAATAACAAAAACATTGAATGTCTTATAAATATATTGTACTACTATAATAAGATTTATGATGGAAACAGTTCCTGGTATTCTGTACAGTTCATGAATTTATAACGATTTATTCTACATATTATACAACAGTTTACGTGGGGAAAAAAATTAAAACAGAATTTAAAAGTATTGAACATCTGCGATCAATGCCAATCTTCTTAATGTACATGTTATATACTTACTATATATACACTGGGTTAATGCCATTCATTTTCCATAATGAACACTGCAACACGTATAACCATTATGGTTTTGAATTTGTAGGTAAAGAATTCGGGAATTACGCTTGTGTAGTAATTACAAAACAATGTCTAAACTAATCTATTATTTTCCCTCCAAACTAAATTAACCGCTAGTATAGGGACTGGTCATTGTAATTGAATTTTATGCGATTTGACAAAATGAAGTTGATTTGCCTTCACCCATTTACCTTTTCAGATATGTCTGACATGTATTATGTTTAATGTAAGAACGTACAGTTGGGTGAATACCAAGCATTACATAAAAAACGCACGTTAACGCCGCATGCACATATTTCGTAAGTTAACATCAATTTTCGCGTTAACTGATTGTGTAAATTATGAAATAAACTTCGTGTACATTTGTACGTTTATTTTATTTTGTTAAAACAACTTTTTTCATTTTTAGCCATGGCGTTGTCAGTTTATTTTCGATTTATGAGATTAACTGTCCCTTTGGTATCTTTCGTCCCTCTTTTATCCTAATATTTTATATGTTTCACGTTTATGAATTTAAAACTAAAACAATTCAAAAACAATTTTAATTCGAAATATTAACTTTCATTAATTGTAAAAAATCAGTTTCAATTACTTTAAGTAGCGGATTTAGTATATCTTCTTTTCAAAAGTTACATGTACAAATATCGACTCACAAAAATATTTCCACTATGACAGAAACGTCCTAAAAATGCATATAAATCCTTTCTGGAAACTTGAATATTATCTGATCGTATTAACTCATCTCTAACTTCAATATTGATTTTGCCAGATTCTTTAGTTAACTTGGGAAATTTTAAGCAGACGAGCAAGTTAACTTTGACGTTGGTAGACCATACATTTTTTAGGACTGCTGCAGACTTATTGGCAAGTCTGCTCCAGACCAGACACATTACTAAACCCGTTAGACTCTTTATAGATATTACGGACATTGAAAAAATCGTTTTCATTTCATGTTCTTATAAACATTAAAAAATGGCTATAAAATTACACACTTCTGATCGACAAATATATACGCAGCTATCACAAAAGAAAGGAAATGTTGGTTTTTTTTTTAATTAGAAGGTGGAAAGAAAGGTTATCAAACGCATCGGAAAAATATTTGTATATGATTGGATATAAACATCATGTTTTACGTTGCTTCGTTCCCTATTTTTAACAGTCTCTTCCTAAAATAACTCTATGCATTCAATACATAGATTTTTCGTCGTAATTCACCTTGTTTGCCTTGGATTCAAGATTCTGTTTTGGCCAAATGTTCAAACGAAAATTGTACAGTTTAGGGATATTAATAAGGTGTTGTATAATTATGTACCATCTTGTTAATTTAGACAAACTTATCCTTACCGATTATTAATGATATCTTGGACGTCCGAAAAAATATACTTGTTCTGAACATGAATGAAATATTTGCTCCTGGACGTTAAGCCTCAAACAAAATCAATCAACCGACATAATTTACTTACAGTATACTATTCCAAGAAGAGAATTTCTCATACTTTTAATTATCAAGTACAAATGAAATCAGTCATGTCAGTGTTGGTTGATGCCGTTAAATATTGTTGTTTTAAATACAAACAATTCCGAACTACTAATTTTAGTGACGGTTCATTATTATGGATACAGAGAGGAAATGCTTGCACTCTAAATTGATGCTGAGAAAATTCTGTTGTCATTTAGTTCAAATCTTGCTGTCATTTTTATTATACAATCCTTCCTGACATAGATATATTACTGATTTACTATGAGGCTATATATATTTACAAAGTAAAATGCAAATATGGTCAGTTTTGGTTGATGCAGTCAAATAATTTTGTTATTTGATGCAGACAAATAATTTTGATATATACGAGTCAGTCTGAGGTATCAAAACTACTGAAGTTTTTTTTAAGATTCATATTTTGAATAACAAGAGGACAAAATGTTTTAGTCATTGTGTTCCAAAACATTTCAACTAACTCCATTTTCGGAAAATACCATCTGTTACAAACACAAAAATTTTACTACCTCTTTACAAGCAGAACCAAAAACAAGTCAGTCCCAACTATGAACTGGCTTCCAAAGCTACACAAAACACCTTACACATATAGATTTTATTCGTCCTCAAGCCATTGTACCACTACTAAACTGTCTATTCTACTCACCAGTACACTTTGTACAATAAAAAACCTGGTAATAAATTGTTCAAATAAGGCCGTTGAAAATAGTGTAATTAATTACTTTTGGAGTGTTAAAAATTCTTTGAAAGTACGTAGTAAATTGCATGTATATATTAGTGATTTCGAATCTGTTCAAATTTTTGATTTGCTACCCTACATACAACTTTGCCTCATAATCTTTTTACGGAACAATGAACACACCTAATTAAAAGGGCATTTGAATAGTCAGAATGCGAATATATATGTTCCAACTATTTTAAGTCATTTTTTTATTCACAACAAACAAAAGAGCTATGTCAATTAGACCTGCTTTGATACTATAGCTGCCCTTGAATTTTTCCTAGATGACATTTTTGTTCGCTATGGACATGATGGATATTCCGTATATCGTCAAGTTATCGAAATTCCAATGGGGACTTAGTGTAATTGTACACCACTCATTGCCGACCTGTTTCTGTATTGTTATGATTTACAATTTATGACTAGAATCAGCAAAGGCCCATCAAAACGACATCTGATACAAATTTAATAACACTTTTAGATATTTGGCTGATATGTTGGCTCTCAATAATGACGACTTCAGTATGTACACTAAAGAGATTTATTGTGCTGAACTGAGTTTAAATAAAGCTTATACTAACCATTAGTACTGCCCTTTCCTTGATCTTGATATATATATCTTTTAAATGTTTTACGGGAAGCTAAATACCAAAATGTATGATAAAAGAGATGAGTATTTGCATTTCCCATTGTTAATTATTAATTACTAGATGGTGACGTTCCTGGAATTTTTTTGAAAAAAATATTTTGATGGCCTAGCTGACCGAAAAAAAAAATTATATTTTGCACTGAAGCTGAAAAAAAATTTATGCTGTCACCTGCTTGAAATTTTTTTTTTGCACTGCTGAATTTGAGAATGGTGAAACTAACAACAGACGAGACAATCACAACATTTACTACATTTTCAAATCGGTAGAAGGACATCGTTCGTAAATATAAATCTTATACGTTCAGATATTTAAGACCCAATCTTTTATGGTAATATTCTTTACAAAGCACAAAGCACTCACCCCAAAAGGTAACAAACCTTTAACAGACTTATTCAGAAGGGTTATAGTTATGATACTTTGGTTAGGTCATTAAAGATGGCATATTTTGGTTTAAATATTGATTCACTCATAGTGTCTTTGCATTTGAAATAAACACATTTATTCTAACATGTCTAAAACCAGTTGTTGGCATGATACGGGATATGTTCTGCTTATTTATGTTATGATTGTATGATACGTAACCCCTAACGAGAGGGATTTTGCTTGATTTTTCTACGATGAAGACATAATCTTTCAACCAGTTTGATAGGGGTCTGGAGCTAGCCAGTAACTGCTAGTAGTATTTTGTTAATTTATATATATATATCATTGTCATTTGGTTAGTTTCTTTTGTTACCTATTCTGACATCGGACTCGGACTTTCGGTCTTTTAAACTGTGTTTGCTGTGCATATTGCTGTGTGTTTGTTTAATCAACATTGGCTTTAGGTATAGTAGAGGGTTCATATCTCACAAAACATGTTTAACCCCACCGCATGTTTGCGCCTGTCCCAAAGCCAGGAGCTTCTGGCCTTTTGTTTGTTTTTTTATTAATTTTTTTTTATTTGAGTTTATTTATATATTTTGGAGTTTAGTATGACGACCATTTTTACTAAACTAGTACACATTTTTGGTTAGGGGCCAGCTAAAGCACGTCTGTGTGTGCGGGAATTTCTCGCTGTGTTGAAGACCTATTGGTGGCCTTCATTTGTTTTTTGCCCTTTAGTCTGGCTGCTGTCTCTTTGACATATTTCCCATTTTAATTCTCACTTTTAGACATACACTGAACGAATAAATTTGCTTTTTGACACAATAGAAATACAATATTAACTAGATTTGTAATTGCTAGCAATAACGGATGGCACCCTTCCCCCCATTGCAAGGTGAGCGGCAGCCATTTTGAAAATTCAAAAGTCAAAGAGTACTAGTGCATCTACAGATGTCTAGTAACATTTTTGCAAAGTTTCATCAAGTTTAAAGCATTTTGAAATTTTTGATATTTTTGTTGTTTCCATGGTTACGGCGACCATTTTGAAAATTCCAACTTCAAAATGCAACTTTGCTTATGCTAGCTACTATTTCTGTAAAGTTTAATCCAGTTTGCAGCATATTAATTTTTGTTGTTGAAATTTTTTATCTTTTTGCATTGTTTCCATGGTAACAACAGCTATTTTGGAAATTCCAACTCCAAATGCCACATCTTACAATGTTGCTCATCGTTACTGTGAAGTTTCATGAAATTTGGAGCACTTTGAGATTTTTTGGAATTTTTGGTGTAGTTTCCATGGCAACAGAGTAGTTCCATTGAGAGCCAAAATCATCCAAAACCTGTATATAGTGGGCACCTACATTCTATTAAAATATAATGATTCTGAGTTAAAGCATATCCAAACAGTTCACCAAAACCAAAAACTAGATTTTTTCACATTTGTTCTGTTTCCATGGAAACGGTAGCCATCTTGAACCATTTCATGCTTCCTGCAACTCTGCACGTGGGGGTCCTTATTATAGTAGAGTTCCATCGACATTGGTCCATTGGATTTCAAGAAATCCCCTGGACAAAATTTGTTGCAAGAAAAAAAATAATAAGAAAAAAAAGAAACGTAGAATAAAAATATGTCACCACAACTTCGTTGAGGGTGCCATAATAAATATTTTTGAACACATCGTATTCAATTAAGTCTCTACATACGATTTAAGCAAATATTCGGATTTTCATCCTCACTGTTTTTACAATCTGGAACGTCGTTGCAGAACCAACTATCATATATGCACTGTGGATCATTATTAGAACATCTAGACATCCCATTATGACAATCTCTGTCTGTAAATATAACGTTTTTTTAATTATTAAATTGTTATTACTGGGATACATAAAACACATAGTGGAATCCTATGCGACTGTCATACAAGTGATGGATTGAGCTAGCTATAACACCAGGTATAATCCACCATTTTCTACGTAGGGAAATGCCTGTACCCAACTTTTACTGTATTTGTGCATGATTTTGCCGTTTGATAAAGGACTTTCCATTGTAAATTTTTATTAGAGTTTGGTCATTTTGTTCTTCTTCTGGGATTGTCAGACTGATGTACGTTAAACTCTATTAATAACATCTTGTCAACATATATGATACACGGTACTGACAGCTTAAAAACTCAAAGATTCCAAGCTTACAAAAATTAGTATATGTGATAAATTACTTCTATTTTTTTACTTTTTTTATTTGCTCAAACAAATAAAGAAGTAAACAATCTTTTATTACCTTTTGTGCAAATCTTTGGGTATTCATCCGATTTATCGCTGCATGCATGATATCCACCACAAAATTGGAATGCATAAATATACTGGACGTCATTATTACATTTCACCATTCCAACTGGACAGATTCGATCTATCAAAAAGTTTGAAAGACATTATGGAAGTTTTATACATCAGAAACCGTCTGACAGTTTGTCATATTAAAATTTATTTGACATGTGTTTTATCTTAGAGTCTGGATGGCTTGGCTTTGTCTATTAAGCATGCATCAATAACAGAAAAGCATGCATACAGGTTGAATTACTAACGACAATTTTACAAAAGCTTCAATGCACTATTCAATATTTCTTTTATCCGTGACAAGACTTTAATAAAAAGAAAGGTCGAATAACTTTGTTCAAAATAAATTGATTGAAAATTAAGTATTTTACATGACAATCAAATGTTTCAAATAATTCAAACTAATAATAATTATTACACAATGAATAATAGTCTATATTACTGTATAGGATGTTTTTGCAAAAACTTGACGTTCTAGGAATAATGATCATAATCATAATGCAGGTTCAACATGTTTGAAACGTTAACTGTTTGTTTGATTGCATGTAAAATAACTCGTTTTCCAAAAAAAATACCAATTGATCTTTAGTTTAAATAGTATCAAACTCATATTACGTTGATTCAAACCCCTTCACACATCGTTGTCAATATAAAGGAATTTAATGATTCTGCCATTTGAATACGGACTTTCCGTTTTTAATTTTTCTCAGACTTCGCTATTTGTATGATTTTACTTTTTTCTGGTGCCTTGGAAAGTATTTTCAAATAACATTGCATTGCATATACAAAAATAACTGTACTCGTAAATAGAATGAAGGAAATGGTCTATTCTTTACTTAGGAGGCAAAAGTAATCAGATTAATTTAATTGTCACATATTGTTTGTCTGACCAATAAAAAAAGTGATGTGGTTATATGCATGAAATGTCATCATTTTTAAAGGAAATTTTGTTTTGCATGAACTGTTCTGTATATTTTACGTAACTGTATATCTTAGTAATGTTTATGTGTAAATACTAATTGAACATGCAATCACTAGTGGTTGTTCTCATTTACGTGGAATTCCATCTGCAGCTATAACATATCTCATAGATAACACGAATTTGTATTTCCTTACTATCTTTATATGTTTGAAGTATAGGCAATAATATGCTAAGCCACATAACAAACTTTGTAGAATGAAAACATATAAAAAGGAAACTTATTTGTTAAATATTTAATGAATAACACAATTTGTTATCCTTATGCTTTTTGGGGGCGGGGGGACTCCACAATCATGTTTATCACTTAAACCTGTCATCTCTAAATTGTTAAACTGATATGATATCAATTATTCATTTAGTTGATGCGAGGGAACATACTCTCTATACAGATTTCTGGATTCTCGTCTGAACCATCTGAACAATCTGCGAAGCCATCACATTTCTTGAAATTTGCCACGCATTGGTATCCATTATCACATTTGGACATTGCGTCACGACAACTCCTTGCTGTAATATAAAAGAAACATATATCAAATTAACTCATTACTCTACATACAATGTACAGTTGACATGAAGTAAGGATAACATTTTCTGTTTCCTTATTTGAATAAGAAAAACAAAATGAAAATAAAGTATCAAAGAGATGTAAGCCGAGGAAGTTGGGTGGAAAAAACCGAAGGGGTATTCAAACTCACAAGTCAAAAGACAAACTGAATACGCAATTAAAAATAAAATCAAAGACTGACAATCGGCAACCAGTCTTCAAATTAAACCATAGACAGCTTAAGACTGAGCAAACACAAAACCCACTGAAAGCAGGGTATAATCCCGATAACCCCATATAGACAAGACTTCCATTTTACCACTATATTCTGTTTTAAGTTATGATACCAAAGTTTGTTGACAAATGGTATCATCACGCACATTTTTCAAACCTAGTATACAAATGAGGATTGTGGTCAAGTTTGGTTAAATTTGGCGCTTGCATTGTCAGAAGAGATGTTCAATGTAATATATAACAGATGACGAAATACAAGGATAGATGAAGACGGACAAATGAAAACGTCGATGGACGTTTAGTAATGAGAAAAGCTCATAAGTAACCTCCGGGAACATATGTTTGAAGATGGTCATTCAAAATTCAATAGGTATTGTTTAAGAAGCCAAAACACGCGTTGCGTTTTAACAAAACTCAGACGAAACCATATGATTGGATTACAAATGCAGTAACGAAATGAAAAAGCATTAGAGAAAAACATCCAAAAATTAGGTGTACCAAATCTAGCTTGATCAAGCTTAGTAATTTCATTTAAAATATTAACAATGAAGGAGGCGTATTATTTGGCGCCAACAAGTGCGAACATATTGTAATAGGTAGTCCAGCTAACTTTTTAAAAATACAGAACGGAATAGCTAAATTTTGTTAATAAATAGAATTCTGAATCAAAAATAAATAAAAACATTCGAAACATATATTATTTTGCTTCAGTACACATATTTTCAATAGCATAACTGGTCACTCTTTAGTTTTCTGACTCCTGTTTGTCTTTTGCTTGTTTTTCTTTATTTGCCATTGGTCAGATTGACTTTGACTTATTAGTTTGAATATCATTTTGGTATATTTTGCTTCTCCTTAAATTACATCTTGCAATTTTAGTGCTTAGAGATTTCGCTTGATGTTACTCTGATGTGATAAATATATTGACATATTTGACCTAAACTAGCTGACCTATTACACATAGGTTTTTTAACAAGATATAATTAGCAAAACCTTCCGAAAGAGATATTATACAAATAATAACTTCTTTGTGGACTACATCTTGTAACACAATATATATGTTAGTAAAGTGAAACTATACGTTTATAATTTGGCAGTTGGAAATAATAGATCGTTTTATAAACAAATGTAAATATTTAACGAATTACAAAATTATATAAGGATGTATGCAAATTTTGCAAAATCGTAAAATAATATTTCCATTAAAATGCAAAAGTTCTTCATTACACGAACATGGAAACTCTTCAATATATTTTTTTTTCTGTATTTGATAGCCTCGAAAAGAAAATTACATAATTATATAGTGAAGTGGATGTGAAGTAAGTAGTAGAAGGTACGAATAGACCACGTGTGTTTCTATCTTTTTTTTGTGATTTTTAGCTTTTTGTTTTTTGTTTTTTGTTTTTGTTTTGCTGTGCACATACTGATTTTATGCCATGAACGTATAACCTATGTTTTCAATTAGAATTATGACTTATGTTATCTTCAGTGAGACATGAAGTATTAGTAAATGCCTTTTAATTAGCATACCTCTGATCTGTAAAATGTACTACCCAGCTAACTGTAACGATAGCAAACGCTTATCTTAATAACAACAAATAATTAACTAATTACTTTTACAAAACTGATGTTCATCTTCTGACTCGCCATTACACATCTGTTCCCCAGAACAAATCATTGACTCATGTACACATTCATTACCATTAGGACACTTCACAAAATACGTAGGACATTCGAAAGCTACAATATTAAACAAAATAAATTTACTGTTTGACTGATTATTAGTTTGGAACAAAAAACAGGTTTATGCAAGTCAAGAAAATAATAGTAGTAACAACAAAATAACATTTACGTTACCAATGTTCATGCACCAGATACGAGTTTCGACAATTAATGTCTCTTCTTTGATGCCGAGGTCAAAATTATTGAAATCGAACAGCTCTTTAGAACGTTGTAAGAGCATATAAGAGTATAACCACATCCAGACAAGGATCAAGAGACTGCAATTAAACTGATTAAAAGATTATATCTTCTTCATATGAGCTTTTTTTAAGTTTTAAGGGTATTTGTTGGGTTTTTTTTATGTGGTATGCGGTTGATCGTTTTGGTACAGATCAATACTTCAATCCGGTGAAGTTTGATATGAATAGAAATATTTATATTATTTATCAATGACAAAAGTTCTACAACTCATAGACACAAGCAATTTACATGATCAAACGACGACAATAGAATTGAAACAAATACCTGTCCAGAATTTAGGTTTTCAGTATGACGTTCATTTGATACATTATCATTAAATCATTTAACGTTTTCTCATTACATTCGTATGACTGATTATCTGATAGGTAAACCAACTTACGCTTCAGAGTGTCACATTCTGAAAAAGAAAACATAAAATATCTGTTACAATTTCAACATATTCAATTCTAATCACAGATCAGTGAATCTGAAATTATCATAATGATCCAGTAATAGAGTCATACCGCAGTTTTTTTTATAAGGTCCTTAATCTGTAAATTTGAATCAAAGATCAATTATAATGCTTTAGAACACGATGTGTAGTTAGAGTACATGCTACAGTACAAAGCTTATGCACCAAACACCCAATCCCCCTACAACCCCTGTGTTATCGAGAGAAAAAGCAATGGACACAAGGCGGGGATGAGTGACCGACTGACTGACAGACATATAGACCAGTAAATGAACAGACAGACAGATGGATGTGGTTATTCGTATATAAACTCAATTCGACGGGTGCAGCAGGATTTGCTTCCAGTCATGAGCCCCTAAAATTATTTAAAGTTGTTTGTGTGATGTTCTGGTTATTCATGTTTTAATATATTGTGTTTCCCGTGACATTTTCAGTTTGTTGTCGACATCTGAATTTTAATATCAAATAAGGTACATCCGAATTTAGATATTATATTAGGTATATGCCATCTTTATTTTCACTCCCACGTATCAGAATGGAAAAAAAGTTTAATTATGATTTTAGAAAGTTTTAAACATTGTGGTACTTACTGTTTATTTTTACATTATCGCCTGAAATAGAGAAAATAATGTATATAAACATATATGTTTACTTAGTTTATGTTATGTATTTTTGGTGGTATCTTTTTAAAATCAAGCACACAGAAGACTATGTATGAAAACCTGAAAAAAACATGAAATGAAAGGGGATATACATTACCTTATTAGGTCTTTTGTGTAAAGACTTTTTAGTTTTGTTCTAATAATTTTGTTTTCTTCCGCCAATTATTTTCTCTTGCGCGATATGTTTGTTTTTAAAGATGTTGTTTAGATTTTTGTATATAATATTCTGTGTAAGAATAATCTCCTGGAACACTTTTTTTTCTTGTTATGATATCTCCTTTTCAACCGTAAAAGAAAGCGACAAATTTATGTTTCAATAATACTCAAAAAATTCTTTTATAAAAATCTTGGATTATTTAAAACATTGGACAGAAATGTGGGTGTGCAAAATTAAATACTTGTGTTGCGGAATGACATTTTTGGGGCTAAGGTTTTTCCGGGTGTGTTATTACTTTTATATGTGTTTATTTTAATAGCTAACTGATATAATTAGAAATGACTACGTAGCGCAAACAAAAAAGTATGCAGAGCATAGAACACTAGTATACATTTAGATCATAAGCATATACTTGAAAAATTCGATTCCATTTACTTAACGATAAAGCATTCTTTTTGTTGGCGCAAGCCATGTTAATAGATAAAACATGCCGTAAAATAAATATGCAAATATGACAAGTCCAATTGCACAATTAAAATATGACTGAAAGATTTATATTACTTGTATACAGATTAGTTTATAAAAGAGCACTGCTCTTGTTGCCTTATCCCTTTTTTTGAATTACATGTATATTTCGTAATTATTTATTCTCGTTCATATATCAACAATATATACATTATATAGAATATGTACGTACAATATTTATAGACAAATTGTTTCAAATTAACACGTATATATATATATATATGTGTAATTCCTATGTTTACAGGGGTGTATTTGACTACAATACACATTGGCAAACTAAGAAAAGTATTATTTTTTCAAGATTAAAAATATTCAAAATACAAATTAAACACCAAACACCGTTTGAAAAATATCAAAGTTACAATACAATAATATTGAATCACATAAACTTTATAAAACAAAATGTGTAAAACAAAAAGATATTGATAATCAATTAGATACAAAACATACAACTATAGACTTTCGGAAAAGATAGTGTACATATAGTTGACTCATTGTAATCATACCAGGTCCCCCCTTATGTTATATTTAAAATAGATTTTTCAGTATTTTGTATTTAAAGTTGAGAATTAAATGGGGAATATGTCCATGAGACAACAACCCGACCAAAGCGTAGATAACAGCCGCAGGCAACAAATGGGTATTCAACGCAGGAAGAAAATCCCGCATCCAGTGGCCGGACTCTGTTGACCCCTAAACAAACATATGATTTAGTACAGTTAATAAGGACGTCATAATAAACTCCGAAACATTTATATGAACTAAAATTTAAAAAAATCATTCAAGACTTACATAGGCCATACACTCTTGACTTCGGACAGTCGCAAAATACGGCTGGGTAAAACATGTTTTGTGAGATCTTAACCCTCTCCTATATCTCTATCAAATATCGACTGTTCTAGCAGTAAGACTAGGCGCTAGTCTGTGATTTTTTCACTTGGTCTTGATATCAATTTTGGTATTGCAGAGACATGGTGAATGGGTTTTTTGATTTTACATATTATTCAGTGGATAATGAAGAAAAGGAAGATTTTTAGCAACATGGCTCTTGTATCATATGTTGTAGTATGATATTGTAGTAGACACGGTCGATAGCTTTTAATGAAATATGCATTCTATTATATGAATCTTTGTTTAATTTTCCTTTATAGGGTAACACATTTTTCGGATGTCTTTAAAACCGGGAGATGGATTGATATTGATTATTTCGTCAGACACCATCCCAATTTAGCAGCTCCTCGTAGATCAGATACCAACCTTTTGTGTGTCATCTATTGAGCGAACAACACTCAACGACATTATAGATATGTTTTCAACGATTTCTGCAAGTGGTGTTTATCTATTAATATTTCATACACATTACCGGCTTCAGTTATTTCTTTTTCATCATATTTGTTTTGTTTTTTTTTTAACAAAAGTTATTAAATCTACTAGTAGCATATAAAATGAAGTTTTTTATGTTATAAGTTAGGCTCATAGATTAGCTGGAGTTGAGAATCCGTGTAAATTGGATTTGGTTATTTCTGTGAAAGAATGATCTTTGGGATCTGTTGGAGACATTGTTGTTAATAAAGAACCTATTACACCAGACATTTTGCATCAAATTGTTATTCTATATTGTAACGAGAAATTTAATCTTAAACATGTTAAATATGAAAAAAAGCTTGTATGTGTCTTTTTATAAATTTGGTTGTTTTTGTATGGTATTCGGAATCAACAAATCTTGAAAGAAATCATATTGTTTTTCCTGATTCGTACATTGCTTTACTGAAAGAATAGAAAACTGATATTTACCGTTTGAGAACTGACAACATGCATGTCCTGATAAAATGTTAATGAGATATTCAAATTTAGCAAATATCAAGTCTGACAGCAAAGATTTAATTTTTCGTCCTATATCTTTTTGTAAATCTGTAAATGGTTACAAATTGAGAAAAAAGTAAAATGTAGTAAATGACTTTTTTGGCTAAAAATACTTTTTGTCACCAATGGTCTGGGCGGGAGGAAATCTTTAGTATTACAAAATAGCATACAGTTAGACCAATTAAAACGTTTGAAATAAGACATATTACAAAATTGCTAATGTCAGTTGTTTGTAAAAGTTGCTTACAAAATGTATAAAAACTTGAAAATCGTTGTATAATGGCTTTGGGAATAAAATAATTGTATATTTCTTTATTTCTGTGAAAATAATTTAAGTTCTCGGATAATCCAGAAATGTCAAAGTATTGATTTCACTGCTATCTACAAAAATGTTCAAGTTCACATACAACATTTTGGAAGCATGCATTTTGTCAAAATTTTCAAAGCCTGTTTGTGAGATATTTTTTTCTTGATTTTTTTTTTATTTACAACATTTTGGAAGCCCAGCGACGTTATACATGTTATACAAGAGAAATTTTGTTAGCTGCTTCAACATCTATTTGATTAGACAAATAAGTATTTTCGATTGCATAGTTTGAGGTCCGCAGCCACTACTGCCGCTGCAAATGCGCATGTGGAAGATTGTATCTTAAAAAAAAACATGGTTGCCGGAAAATAGATCGTGCTAGGGACGGATACGACAAAGGTAGCATCATGAAACGTCTGACAGTAACTAAAAATTTAGGAATTTGAAAAACACGTTTGCGCCTTTCTTTGTTTTGTCGAAAATATCTGCACATGCTGGCGAGCTATTTCTATGAAACAACTGTTTGTTTTTATTTAATAAATACTTGATATTCGTTTTGAGGTAACGAATTATAATATAGATAATGAATAGTCAAATCAATGGTGATACGTATTAGTATTTTACATTATTCCCATGCTATTTTTATGTCAAACTATTTTTTTCCGAATCGTCAATTACTTTAATAAAACTTTTAAAATGATGGTTATAGGTGAAATGTGAACGTTAATTGTTAATATAAAATTCCATTTAGAAAGGCGGATAATGATTTAATGAAGGTAATTGGTTTATAAAGAGATAAATGTTTCACACCAGGATAATCGACACTTTTTGAAATGTCAGTAATTGGTTGTTAAAATTTAAATACGTCTCCTACTCACTTCATGATTTATTTGAATATTCACTTCTCGAATGTAAGCTTCTATTCTACATAGTGTAAGTATAAATTTTATTATTTTTAAGTCAGATAATTCTTGGAATTTTTTACACTGGACGTTAAGCAAACCACAGTTAAATAAAGGCAACAGTAGTATACCGCTGTTCAAACTCATAAATCCATGGACAAAAAACAAAATCGGGGTAACAAACTAAAACTGAGGGAAACGCATTAAATATAAGAGGAGAACAACGACACAACACTACAATGTAACACACACAGAAACGGACCAAGCAACATGCAAAATCCCACGAGAATAACAAATATAACATCAAAACCAAATGCATGAATAATCTCAGAAATTAATCTGAGTAAAACATTGATGGAAAAAGCCATTAATCACTGTCACAAGTTGTAAAAAATGTTATTCTAAAGTCAATAACACATGATGATGCGTCAAAATTCTCTGTCTAAAAACACAAACATACATTACTGAACATTAGAGTTCGATGCTCAAAGGATCATTAATAGGATCGATACAAATTTACAAGTGTCAACTTCATCATTGTTCATGTTCTACTTATGTGCCAACAAACTGCGGATGGACCGTAAATCCCCGACGGCATCACCAGCCATGTACTCAACAAAATACAAATGACTTCTTATGAAGAAAGAAAAAAAAGTTAACAGTATCCTTTAGATTTAATATCCGCTATATAGATGATGTTCTCTCACTAAAAATTCAAAATTTGGTAACTATGTTGAACGCATCTATCCCATCGAACTTGAGATAAAGGATACAACAGATACAGTTAAGTCTGCCTCATATCTTGACTAACATCTAGAAAATGACAATGAGGGTCGGTTGAAAACAAAACTTTACGCCATAAGAGATGATTTCAGCTTCCCAATTGGGAACTTTCCTTTTTTTATGTAGCAACATTCCAGCAACGAATGTATACGGATAATGTATCTCCTAATTGACACGTATTCCAGGGCTTGAACTTCCTATCAAAATTTCCTCGTTTTAATTACTTATCTCCTTATGTATCTATGCATTCCTGGCTTTCATTTTGGGGGTTCCTGATGACATCAAATATAGACAAAAGCTTGATATATAATACATTACCTGTAATGTTGGACTGCTATTCTCTGATATTATCATTAGCTCATTATGTTGCGCACAGCAATTTAAATCTGTAACATCAATCTCTGATAGCTGCTAATTTTCTGTATTTTCTATAGGCAAAATTGGGCATTAAAGGTTTGTAATTTACTTTATGATTTCTGTTCGAATAGCTTTTAAAATA
The DNA here is from genome assembly GCF_963676685.1 of Mytilus edulis. Taxonomy (NCBI): domain Eukaryota; kingdom Metazoa; phylum Mollusca; class Bivalvia; order Mytilida; family Mytilidae; genus Mytilus; species Mytilus edulis. The sequence goes on from NC_092352.1 coordinate 82,352,304, forward strand.
CCCGCTATTTTTTATATATCATAGATATTGTTGCTTTAAACGTTAATTGACAAATGTTATAATTCATAGATGTTCTTCCGTTTGACCAAATTTATCAAATTTTATTTTGAAAATTGATTTTTCATTGTCCAGTTCCCTTTGTGTTGTTTACATTGATAAACGTACAAACGTATATACGTTGACGGGTTTCATGATTACAAACTTATAAAGTATTGCGCAATGTGAACCGTTCGTTAACATGCATGTACATGTTTTATGAAGTCATACAAATGTTGTTATATTTAGGGGGTTCGATGTTCATGTGTTTGACATTTTGTTAGATATTCGAATTTCTCTGAGTTTATCGACGATTTACCATTAAAATATTGGCCCGCTTACTCCTATTTTTCTTTTCATAATTTTAATACATATAAAGTATTGACCCATATGGAACCAATTTGATTATATTATATACATCTTATTATTTTTGTAATAATTCTGATCCAATGATTTTAAATGAAGGATGTTCGTTGTTCTTGTTTGTGACTTTAGTCAGATATTTTGACTCCTCTTGTTTTATCGATGAATTGCAATGTAAATTTGGCTGGATCACACCTACTTTTCTTTCCATAATTTTATCACATTTAGGTTACACAATCATTTTTGAAAATCTTAAAAAATGCTTGTTGTTGTTTCATTGTTTATGAAAGAATAAAAGTGTATCAATGTTAAATGTTTTATTAGAATGCCCTGCCTTTAGATCAATTAGGCCTTAATATTTGACAAAAGGTATTGTTCTTGGCGAAACATTACTTAATTACAATATTTATTACAGTTTCGTCTCTGTTTTACGTATAAAGGAAATTGCGTAATCATATAAAATCTGTGAGGTCAATCAGATCACATATTGTTGCTTAATGTTATTTGTGTTCTTATAATGCTTTTAATGTATTGGTCTAATCTGGATATCATTTACCATGTTGTAAGTATGTTTTCCTTGCTATAACATTTTAAGTGCTTCCTACACCAAGGTATTCATTCATTTCAAAAATATTACGAGAACCATTTATTGCAAAATGTTCAATGTCTTGTGAGTAAAAATTAAAAAGTACACGGACGTTTCATTTTGTCTGATCAATTAGTTTAATTATCCTTATACTATCAATGTACAAAAGTTTTTGAAAAGGCTTGTTATTTTGACATAGAGCATCCAACATCCTTAAACTATAAAAATGACTAAGTGCACATCAATGTGTATGCATATTTTCACGTACGCTATCGGGATTTGGGCTTCGAGCTTTGCTTGTGAAACATTGATAAGATTAAACAATGCGTAAATTTGCATCCATATGTTCATTTTGAAAAATATAGTTTGTAACATTCAACCGAGAACGGAAATTATGTCTAAAAAACACTATTGTTGGTACTCATATCCTTGGTATTGTTTTTTAACGTATATCTGAAACCTAATTGCAGTTGTAATATTTTGGTTTTGTAGCCAAAAATTCAACAGATTGACTGAATCATACATCTTCATGCTAATTTTGAGGTCGTGTTTTACATCATTAATTGTTTTCGAAGTGTATATTGTTGGGTTAAGTGTTATTTTATAGTCACTCTTATATTCCTTTCAACAATTTTACATTAAGGTAAGTTATGATGTCATGACAAAGACTTGATAAAAATAACAGTATATTCGAAAGATGTGCTTATTTGGTATACTTTTTTACTAAGTAACATTTATAAACTTATTTTTCACAGGGCAATGGAAAACTATCCTTTCTTTGTTGTGTTGTTTTTAACTGCAATAACAGGTAAAGTATACTTGTATCTATGAGAGGTTGCACTTAAATGGGGAATTTCATATTATAACTGTAGTATGTTCAAGTACAGTCATATTGGATCGATGTAAATTAAACTGACTGACGTTTTTAAATACGACTGTCGGAAGAATCATAGAGGATCAATATGAACTGTTTGCGTTAATTATCATTCTAATAATGTAACAATGTATGTCGAATACTACTAACAAGTAATGATGTGCGATGAATTACCATTTTATTCCCCGATAAAAAAAAACTTCAGATTCTCGATTTTTGCACGAGTCATCTCCCATCAAAATGACGTTGCTGAAGTATGTAAACACACAAGACAAAACTTTCAGTTAATAACTGGTCTGTGGGCTAAAGTTACAAAGAAACAAATATTTTTATTTCCATCTGGGGTCGAGGCAAGCATTCACAAACGGCCGTGTCCGAGACACCAATACTTTACAGAAAGAGTCTTCATTTGTTGTACATAGGATATCATATGTGGCATTTCCATTAAAAATTAATTATCTGGCTTAATTGTTTTGACAAATTATTTGATGCTGCAGTAAGACATGCACAAGAGTGGTGCATATCCGAGATTGACAACCCTACAAATTACTTTCACTTCAGTCTGCACCGTCCGAGAAATAATCTTTTACTGTTGACAATTCTGGATATTCACACATTCTATCGTCCATAAATGTATATACTCAAAGCAATAAATATAACAAAACCAACTCTAACATCAAATATGTTGAAATCTAATATTTTGCGTAGTACCTTTATTTAATCATTTTTCGTCACCTTTTTGAACATAAAAAAATTAAAGCAAGTAAAAATTATGTTTTAACTGTTTTTGGGTATTTTTTGTGAAAGACTTGTAGTAATGACCATTTTTGAGACACACTGAATCGTATATTAAACGGACAACTTATAATGTATTTTAAGTTATTGGTTAATAAACTTCTGTATTGATAGCTGCTTAATTTACAATAAAATTGAGAATGGAAATGGAGAATGTGTCAAAGAGACAACAACCCGACTAAAGAGCAAAAAAACAGCCGAAGGCCACCAATTGGTCTTCAGCAAAGCGAGAAAATCCCGTACCGGAGGCGTGCTTCAGCTGACCCTTAAACAAAAACGCGTACTAGTTATATGTTAATTGACGTCAGACTAAACTCTAAAACATATAAATGAACTAAAATTAAAAATCATACTAGACTCACAAAGGCCAGAGGCTCCTGACTTGGGATAGGCGCAAAAATGCGGCGGGGTTAAACATGTTTTGTGAGATCACTTATACCTCTAGAAAATGTAGAAAAAAACACACAGCAATATGCACAGTAAAACTCAGTTTAAAAGAAGTCCGAGTCCGATGTCAGAATAGGTAACAAAAGAAACTAAGCAAAATGACAATGATACATAATTTATCAAAGGCCTACTAGAAGTAACTGACATGCCAGCTCCACACCTCAATTAAACTGAATGAAAGATTATGTCTTCATCTTATGAAAATCGAGCACTACCCCTCCCGTTAGGGCTAAGTATCATACCATCATAACATATTAGAGAAGAACATAACCCGTATCATGCCAACAACTGGTTTTAGAACAAATGTGTTTAGTTCCGATGCAAAGACCCTATACATGAATCAATATCAATACCAAAATATGCCATCTTTAATGACAACAGTATCGTAATATATGTATTAATATCAAACATTATGATTTACTTTATCATTATTCATGAAGCACGAAACGTGTATTTGACGTTTTTGTTTTAAATGCACAGTAAAAATCTGCTGTGTCATTAATCACCTCATACAAAAATTAGGGATGGCAACGAGTACTCGAGTGCTCGGATACTCGATCGGAAGGCCGAGTACTCGACAGTTTTAGTACTCGGATACTCGTTTGCTTGTTGTACATTTCCACTCACTTTAGTTCTATTGAAATATCCCCTTCGTAAAACTAAATAAAATCAATTAACAACATAAATATGTCTATGCTGAGGATACTATTTGTTATAGTAGTACCAGCAACGTCCTTTCCTTCCGAGGGAATGTATTCATGTGCACTACTTGTAACAAAAAATAAAAAAATGAACAGTCTTTCGTCTGAAATTATTGACCAGATCATATTTCTAAACAAGAACAAAATCAAAGTGACCTGCGGTGAACCCCATGCAACTGATTAGAGACATTTTTAACGGTGTTTGTACACTGATCATCACTTTCATGGATTACTTATTATGTCATCATGAGTCGAAAAAGCTTACCTTTGTTTGTTAATCAAGACATTTAAATTAATTTAATTACTCTGTATTTGAATCTTAACTATAATTGTTTAATTTACAATTTAAAGATAGGCGAAATTAGTAGAGCGACATTCAGACCCAAAAGTCGAAAATTAACTGACAACGTCATGGCTAAAAAGAAGATAAATTCAGACAAACGATAGTGCAAAAAAACAAAACATAGAAAAAGTAAGACTGAGCAACACGAAAAAGCACTACTAATTTGAAGTCCAATATTGTTGTTGACAAACTAATGAACAAGTCGTATTATAGAAAAAATACTAACTCCTCAGGAACATATGAAACATATATTGTCTACTTTTTCGGACTTTATACGAAACGGCGGTCGGTAATTCATTGTTTGATTGACACAAAAAGACAGAAGCTACAATTGCAGTACGTTTGTCTTTCGTTAAATTAATATGTTTATAAATGGTAATAACATAAACACTGCATCCCACCTACAATCTTAACTTTCCAATTGACGTTTAAAATTCATCCGAGTACTCGAGTATCATGACCAAGTATCCGAGTATTTAATTTCCGATCTTTTGACAACCCTAATAAAAATTCATAATCATTTGGATAAATCAGATTTGTGCAAAATGTTTAAATATATATTATGGTGTTATTATAGAGGCATTAGCTACGTGACCTACTCAAAATTTAAAATATGATTATTTTTTGCAATTATTAATGAAAGTGAAATAGTGAAATAATAATTCGCTTTCAGCACCCCGTTTGGTTCAATTTTGTCAAAATAAGCTAAGAAACATCGATGATAAATTATTCATTGCCAAATGAATATTTTGACCTAATTGAATCCGTATTCATGTGACCTTCCATTTGACCCCTTAGCTAGAGATGGGTTACACATGAATTAGGCGTGTTCAGTTATTAATGGAAACTAATTTCAACATTGAAAGTGAAACTATGACAAATGTATGGTAAACCATTTGATTTACTGATTCGATTCACAAAAACTCATTCGTATACGAGTAAAACGATGATTAACATATATGTTTAACCTATAATATGAAATTTAACAGACCTAGAAAAAAACAATTGCATGAGTTCGCTATTTATTCCTATCTATATTTATGTTTATTTAGGGTTATATTACCGTCGACAGACTTCGGAGGTCACCTCGATGGTTAATAAGACGGTGTCTAGACTAAAATACACACGAAATGCTGATACATATTATCGATCCCATAATTTGAAATTGTTTATTTTAGACTTTTCATAATTTGGATATACTTTTTAAAATGTTATAAATCAAATATGAGAATTTGATTGAAATCGGTGAACATGGATTTGACAGCTAATGTCCCTTAAAATGGGTGTTTTCTTTATGTATTAATATGTTCAAGTACAGTAGTATATAATCGAGATTAGCTTAATTGGATCGAGACGTAGCCTTTGTCAAAAACAGCTGATCCACAAACCACCGGACTAGAAACTTGTAATAAAATGCGAACATACTCTGAAAAAGAAAACATATTTTGTAACGACCATTTAGTAGTATTAAGAAAGGCATTGAGGCTTTACGTAACGGCTTTCGAAATTGTGTAAAACTTATTTGGCAAAAATGTAAAATCAATATAAAAAAAAGATGATGACCGTGTGATCATTCGGCCATTACCGTAGATTTCGAATTTAATACTGCTATATCCTCCATCTATTATAGCTCGGCCAATAACATTCCTGGACAATGACAAACTAGGCATAAAACAAAATAGGCCTGACAAATTTGGCTTCTCACATAATAGGCCGGTGAAACAATCTGATCATGATAGACATTAGATAAAACTGTGGAATCGATATCATTTATTAAATTTGATGAATATACAGTTTACAAAATTACTAATGTAAACAAGCACAAAGATAAAAAAAAAAAAGAGATTTGAATTTGTAAAAAGTAGTGTAATCTATACATATTCGTATACAACATTAGATTTAAAAGAATTGGAATATTTATATATTTCACGTCAGATGTCCAGAGGAATATGTTCGTGCTCGTTAGGTAATTATGTCTCCTCAAAGAGAGACTGCTTAGATATTTAAGACACATATAAACCATAGCCCAAATAGTACCAAACGTACTGTTACTTTTTGCAAGTAACACATCATCGGTGAAAGCAGAATTTTGTTATTTCACAATCGATTATATGGACTATAGATTTGAGTTCAACAACAAATAGAACATGTCCGTGGTCATATATAACAGTCAAGCAAATAAGTATATAAAAATATACAGTCCCTTAAAACATTCGTTGCTTGATGTTTGCTACATACATGAAAAATTCTCATAATAAATTAAGATATGTTGTAATTGATAATTGTAATATCTAAACAGGTGGGTCGACGGACGTTATTCCTCCAGGAGAATGTAGAGAATGTTCAGACGGATCCGGCTGTGCTTATAGATATCAATTTTGTAATGGATGGAATACTTGTGCAAATGGCGAAGATGAAAACGAGGATTTATGTAAAGGTACCAAAGTTCAATGTTTAGCTGTAACGGGGTTATATATTTATAAAATGATTGTTTCATTGTGTACGTATAATTCATGATTTGTATCTAAACAGGACATTTTTATGGTCTTTTCTTTCAATATTTTATACTTAATGGCCTTTAATTATTTTAAGAATTCCCAAAATTAGAAATTTTAAAAATATCAATAAAATCAATAAATATTCATATTATATTTGGTGAAGAGTTGTCTCATTGGTAATCATACCACATCTTCTTTTTTATAAAGAACGACAGCCCTCTACTGTTTAACCGTTTAACCAAACTACTTCTAGAAGCATTCTGCTCTTTTAGAAAGATAAAATGAACGTTATATCATGCTCAACAAAATACATATCAGACTTTCCTTGATGTCATATGAATATACCCGGCCAAAATGGCGGCTCGATCAATATTCTGCACCTAACAATGCTGTAATAAAATATTTATACGTAGTTTACCTATTAGTATACTTGGTTTTATTTAGATTTGGAATGCGAAACGGGAAAAATGAAATGTAAAAACGGGATACATTGTTTTCCTGAATATACTCTTTGTGATTACTACGCCTACTGTAAAGATGGTTCAGATGACGATCATGAAATGTGCAAGAGTAAGTAGTGAGTAATAGCTGGATATAATTTAAAAATTGACTTAATATTGTGGTGTCTTGTTTTTTTCTAAACATAGTAACGGTGTGTTTAATCTTTGTTTTTGTAGTATGTGAAATATCTATCTACTTTTAAGTATAAAGAACTTTATTTTTTTTCAAATGAAATTCCAAGCAGAATGGTGTCAGCAACTTAAAACATTAACGCCATTTATTTTACTGCAACAGATACGCATTTGAATAAAATTTGGAAGGCTCATTATTATTTCATTAATACGAAATTTATATGGATTGAAAAAAAAGCATTATCGAAAAATCTTACTATTTTATGATTGTCGTTCCTTTATTTTTCTTACTTTTAATATATTCAATGACATGTGTGATAGTTCATTCATTTAGATATAAATGCATGTATCTCTGTCATGGAAAGTATATGAAACGAGGTAGGAAATATTAAATTCTGTAAAGTAAAGACAGTAACATATTTATAAAGTTATTAGACTGCTACTGCTACAACAGTTTATTCAAACCATTTTGGTGACGTCAGCCTATTAATTTACCGTGGATTCTTTTTCTAGAATCAACGCTTCCTAAATCTGACGCTGAAATGGACTGACTATATTATATTCTTTTGTTTCCTTTGTGTGCCTAATTTCATTAAGTTTGAATTGACTAATTTACTGATTTCTGTTCACTAATGGAATTTTTTTAAAAACTTACCTTTACTTTTTTGTAACTTCTATATGCCTTCACTAGGAATCGAACCCGTCCATGAATTCTGTTACTTGTTACTGGCATCAACATATCGACATAACATGTGGGCTACCAATCGGTTACAATTTAATTGTCTATTTCATATGTATAAATGAATATATGTACAACAGACACACAGGGCTTGTACTTTTATATATACATAATAGGCAAACGTATAGTATGAATTGGTAGCCACAAGGTTTCATGGTTAAGATAAACGGGTTTAAGGTATGTACTTGTCTGTTTAGGTTCGAATCCCTGAATTCTCGTTGTTGTCCATATTCTCTAGTTTTCTTGTTTTTGTTTTTGTTATTGTTAGGTATGTTATTGTAGAAATTTTGTGTAATAAAAGCGAGTTTGTTCGTTTATTATCATTTATTAACTTGTAAATAGTTAGGCATCATATCATTTAATGATTTAAGTACAAGTATTGCCTTTTGGTATTGCATGCGTTTATCGGACTATTGTTGGCTATTCCACATGGTTGAAACAAACATGATTTGTTCTATTTTCCTTTTTTGATTTATAAATTAATGTAATATGATTCCATCTGCTTTACTACACAATTTTACAACTGTTAGTTGTAAATTACTATGCTAGAAAATCGTGATGTGCTTTTTGTTAAACATTTCGGAAACATACTTATTGTGGACAGTTGTCTCAATGGCAATCATACATCTTCTTTTTCATTATTATATGCACTATATATATGTTTTTTATCGGGTTGTTTTATCTTTGACACATTCTCTTTTTTCATTTTCAATTTTAGTAGAAATAAGTTCGAATATATCTTATTTTGTAAAAACATCCAATATTCAGATGCCTGCTAGTATGAAGATCTTTATGGACAGACGTGTTGTGTTATAATATATTTGTATTTTTTTAATCATTTAATTTTGATATCTAATTTATTGTAATGAATCGTTTGACACGAATATATGGTTATTTAAACTCACTTACAATATAGAATAGGCGTTAATTTTAAATGGCATTAACACAATAGTTTAAGTTATAGATACATTGGATAACCGTTGATTCATGAAGAACAAACCATTCGCCCTCCGGGCTCATGGTTTCTTTTCAAGAATCAACGCTTATCCATTGTATCTATATCACAGAAATATTATTTTAAAAGTTAATATCGTAATTGCATTACTGTCATTATTTAGTCACCTTACTGTTTCTACCAATTCAACAGATCGAACGTGTCTAACTGATACAACGAAGTGTAATGATGGCATTGCCTGTTATTCGCAACAAGATCTCTGTAATGGTGTAGAATTATGTCAAAGTGGTGATGATGAAGATATAGAAATGTGCAAAGGTTGGTTCTTACGTGCAAAATGTGAATATTAATTCTGTTTGTGTCATGGAGTACTTGACAAGCACAGGTTTATAACACGTAGATTTAAATATTCATATTAGTTATATACAAGTTAATATAAATACACTTTAAAATTATTACATGGTTAAACAAAACACGTCAATTCACTTGTCATTCTCTATTCTTCTGGAGTATCGACATTCTTAAATGTTCATATAACTTTGACTGCCCCTTCAACCCTTTTTTCACTCATCAAAGTAGTATTCCCCTCATGAACACACACATATAGGGACAGAGCATATAAAAGTCATAAAAGTTACAGCGTAAAATGACAATGTTTGAATGTAAAAACACAGCTGCATTATATATATACTATGTATTCATATATGGACCATTTAGACTGTCGGCTACAGTTCCTCAAAGTAATGATCAAAGTATTAAACAACTACAACCTTATCAATTTACTACCATCTGTTAAACAAATGATTACTGTTGAGATACAATTTTTGGAAATACGGTTCAATGACTATTTCGATATCAGCCAAACATCTTTTTTATTGGTACAACATTCTAGCAAACTATAATTTATATTATGCAAATTTAAAAAAACAAAACAATTTACTGTCTTACATTGTTGAATGTTTACAATTAGGTCGGTTCAAAAAATTGGAACGATTTAAAGACTAACATGGTAAACCAATTGCATCTACGAATTATACAGACCCTTTGTTGAGGTTTTTGGACTTTGCGCTCAGCGACAAAACATTAAGCGTTAGAGAATGTAAGCGCTATTTTGTCTGCGGATAATCGTACTACTTGCTAGCTGTCAGTATCTGCGAGTACTCTCAGATCTGTACTAATTGTCGTTTTTGTTGAGTAGTGTATAAATACCCTGTCACTTCCGGTCTGTGTTTTGTTAGATGTTTTCTGATTTTATCGATCTGAGCAATTTTCAACTATTTTGTATAGTTTGTTCTTCTGTTGTAATGTTACACTTCTACTATCCTAGGTTAGGGGAGGGTTGAGTGCCAGAAAACTAGTTTTAACTCCACCACATTCTGTATTTGCCTGCGTTAAGTTAGAAGCCTGTAATTATTATTTGTCGTTTTTTTATATATATCATTTATTTTCGTTTATAGTGTGTACATAAGTTAGGCCGTTAGGTTTATTGCTTGAATTTATTTAGATTTGTCATATCGGGTCATTTATAGCCCACTATACGGTATGGGTTTTGCTCATTGTTGAAGGCTGTACGATGACACATAGTTGTTAACTTATATGTCATTTATATAGTCCTTGGTGGAGAGTTGTCTCATTGGCAATAGACCACATCTTGTTATTTTTATAATACAAATCAAATGTTTTTTTAAAGATTTTCAGTGTCCACCAGATCATGTTAAATGTGCTGATGGTTTACAGTGTATTAGAACGAAGTACCTCTGTAATGGATATCCAAATTGTAAGGATGAGTCCGATGAAAGTAAAGAGACATGTACAGGTCTGTATATCCTCGTTCGAGTAAAATTGCTACATGTAGCATACTCTTTATTTGTAGGTTGTTCTGTGTATTTCTTGGGATAAATATGCTACCTATAATTGCTTCTTATACCCTGCCAAGTCCGGTCTATGTTTTCGTTGGATGTTTTCTATTTTGTATTTATCTGATGAGTTAAGCACTTTTCAACTATTTTGTATAGTTTGTTCTTCTGTTGTACTGTTACACTTCTACTCTCCAAGGTTAGAGGGAGGGTTTGGCGTAAGCAAACTAATTTAACCCCAATGCATTCATTATTTGCCTACCCGAAGTTAGAAAGTTTTGTACAAAAATAAGGCAGTTATTTTTCTTTTTTGGATTGATTTAGATTTGTCATATCGGGGCCTTTATTACCCAAAGTGCGATATGTGTTTTGCTGATTGTTAAATGCCGTATGGTGACCTATCGTTGTTAAATTATATGTCATTTTATATTTGGGGAAAAGTTGTCTGATTTGCATATTCCACATATTCCTATTTTTATTACACAAATCAAATATTTTTTTAAAGATTTTCAGTGCCCACCGGATCAAGTAAAATGTGCTGATGGTTTACAGTGTACAAGAACGTCCAGCCTCTGTAATGGTTATACAAGTTGTAATGATAAGTCCGACGAAAGTAAAGAGACATGTGTAGGTCTGTATATCCTCATTCGTGTAGCATTGTTTGCATACTTTTATATAATTTTACATACTCTTTTTCTTGTTATTAGAAGCTTGTTCTGTGTCTTTCACCGAATAACTATGCTATCAAACTGCTTCTTGCATTTTTAATCGTTGTTACATGTATCTTACTTAAGCCGAATTTCACATAGACCTCATACTATTTCAAAGAACGTTGATAAATCTAAACCGACATTACCATGTCATCTACTTACCGATTTGATGGTTAAGTCAAAAGTTAAATTTGTGACTAATAACACCGACATAATAAAGATAATTTTCTTTTGAACACAGTATACAAAAGTGTTTTTATTCATTTGATTATCAATTTTCTCATTATGATCAAGATTTCGAATGTGGTGAAGATAAGGTCAAATGCCAGGATGGTATCCAGTGTATATATGAGAATAATCTATGTAATGGTTGGCCTGATTGTAAAGATAAATCTGATGAATCAGCTACAGTTTGTAATGGTAAGAATACACTAAATTATGGAGTGCAATGTATATTTCAAAATTTAAGTTATGCACAACATTGACCTAGGCTCACTCTCATTTATTATTAATTTTTTTATTATTATTTAAAAAACACACTCACTGATAGAAACACCACTGTCCAAGGTTAGTGGGAGGGCGGAGCACTCACAAACATGTTTAACCACGCCACATTCTTTATGTGCCTGTCCAAAGTCAGGATCCATTAGTTCAGGTGGTTGCAGTTAGTTCATGTGTGTCATATGTGTTTCCGTAAATTGTTTTGTTATAAATTAGGCAGTTAGTTTCTTCAATTGACTGTTTTCATATTTTTTATGTCGGGCCTTTTATACATGTTATAGTCGACTATACGTTTAGGGATTTTCTCATTGTTGAAGGCCTTACGGTTGCCTGTCATTGCTAACATCCACTTCAACTTTGGTGGATAGTTGTCTCATTGGCAATCGTACCACATCTCCTTATTTTTATATTAATCAACGAAATCAATACAAAGAAATATCAATCGTACAATAACAAATAATAACATGGAAATCTATATAAATAGTCCTCTGTGTAATAAATGTAACATTAACATGATTAAGGACATGTATATTTCAACAACTTATTCCCAATACTTACATTAGTCATGTATTTGTCTAGATATTGATATATCAAAACAAGATTAAGTTTATGCAAGTATTCCATCATAATTGATAGGTTATATTAACACATATCAGCAATTATTTTTGAATCGATTGAGAAACGAAAATTGATCATTACTGTTATTTGCATTGAGTGAGTACCAGAATGGCCTCCCACAGAGACGTTACTCTATTGACTGAGTACCAAAGTGTTCCACAACAGAGACGTAAACGTATTGACTGAGTACCATAATTTCCTCTCACAGAGACGTGAACGTATTGACTGAGTACCAAAACGTTCTACCACAGAGACGTGAACGTATTGACTGAGTACCAGAATGTCCTATCACAGAGACTTTGACGTATTGACTGAGTACCAGAGTGTTCTACCACAGAGACGTTAACGTATTGACTGAGTACCAGAATGTCCTACCACAGACACGTTAACGTATTGACTGAGTACCAGAATGTCCTACCTCAGAAACTTTAATCTTTTGACTGAGTACCAGAATGTCCTATCAAAGAGACGTGAACGTATTGACAGATTACCATAATGTCCTCTCACAGAGACATTACCCTATTGACTGAGTATCAGAGTGTTCTACCACAGAGACGTTAACCTATTGACTTAGTACCAGAATTTCAAACCACAGAAACATTAACCTATTGACTGAGCACCACGGTTTTCTACCACAGAGACAACTCTATTGACTGAGTATCAGAATGTCCTACTACAGAGAAGTGAACGTATTGATTGAGTACCAGATTGTCCTCCCACAGAGACGTGAACGTATTGACTGAGTACCAGAATGTTCTACAAGAGAGACGTGAACATATCGACTGAGTACCATAATGTTCTACCAAAGAGACGTTAACGTATTGACTGAGTACCAGAGTGTTCTACCACAGAGACGTTAACGTATTAACTGAGTACCAGAGTGTTCTACTACAGAGATGTTACTCTATTGACTGAGTACCAGAATGTCCTACAACAAGGACGTTCACGTATTGACTGAGTATCAGAATGTCCTACTACAGAGAAGTGAACGTATTGACTGAGTACCAGAATGTCCTACAACAGAAAATTGAACGTATTGAATGAGTACCAGAATGACATATCACAGAGACGTGAACGTATTGACAGAGTACCAGAGTGTTCTAAAACAGAGACGTTAACCTATTGACTTAATACCAGAATTTCCAACCACAGAGACATTAACCTATTGACTGAGTACCACTGCTTTTTTTACCACAGAGAAGTTACTCTATCGACTGAGTACCAGAATGTCCTACCACAAAAACGTGAACGTATTGATTGAGTACAAAAATGTCCTCCCACAGAGACGTGAACGTATTGACTTAGTACCAGAATGTTCTACCACAGAGACGTGAACATATCGACTGAGTACAATGATGTTCTACCAAAGAGACGTTAACGTATTGACTGAGTACCAGAGTGTGCTACCACAGAGACGTTAACGTATTGACTGAGTACCAGAGTGTTCTACTACAGAGATGTTACTCTATTGACAGAGTACCAGAATGTCCTCCCACAAGGACGTTCACGTATTGACTGAGTACCAGAATGTCATATCACAGAGACATTACTCTATTGACTAAGTATCAGAATGTCCTACTACAGAGAAGTGAACGTATTGACTGAGTACCAGAATGTCCTCCCAGAGAGACGTTAACGTATTGACTGAGTATCAGAATATCCTACAACAGAAAATTGAACGTATTGACTGAGTACCAGAATGACATATCACAGAGACGTGAACGTATTGACAGAGTACCAGAGTGTTCTAACACAGAGACGTTAACCTATTGACTTAATACCAGAATTTCCAACCACAGAGACATTAACCTATTGACTGAGTACTACGGTTTTCTACTACAGAAACATTACTTTTTTGACTGAGTACTAGAGTGTTCTACCACAGAGACGTTAACATATTGACTGAGTACCATAGAGTCCTACCACAGAGACGTGAACGTATTGACTGAGTATCAGAATATCCTACCACAAACACGTTAACGTATTGACTTAGTACCAGCATTTTCAACCACAGATACATTAATCTATTGACTGAGTACCACGGTTTTCCACCACATAGACATTAACGTATTGACTGAGTACAAGAATGTCCTACCACAGAGATGTTAACGTATTGACTGAGTACCAGAGTGTTCTACCACAGAGACGTTAACCTATTGACTTAGTACCAGCATTTTCAACCACAGAGGCATTAACCTGTTGACTGAGTCCCATAATGTCCTATCATTGAGACATGAACGTATTGATAGAGTATCAGAATGTCCTACCACAGAGACGTTACTCATTTGACTGAGTACCAGAGTGATATACCACAGAGACGTTAACCTATTGACTTAGTACCAGAATTGCCAACCACAGAGACATTAACCTATTGACTGAGTACCACGGTTTTCTACTACAGAGACATTACTTTTTTGACTGAGTACTAAAGTGTTCTACCACAGAGACGTTAACATATTGACTGAGTACCAGAGAGTCCTACCACAGAGACGTGAACGTATTGACTGAGTATCAGAATGTCCTACCACAAACACGTTAACGTATTGACTGAGTACCAGAGTGTTCTACCACAGAGACGTTAACCTATTGACTTAGTACCAGCATTTTCAACCACAGAGGCATTAACCTATTGACTGAGGACCACGGTTTTCCACCACATAGACGTTAACCTATTGACTCAGTCCCAGAATGTCCTATCATTGAGACGTGAACGTATTGATAAAGTACCAGAATGTCCTACCACAGAGACATTGACATATTGAGTTAGTATGAGAATGTCCTACCACAGAGACGTTAATCTGCTGGGAACTTATATATTCCGTAGTCGATAGTTACTCTTTTGACTGAGTACCAGAGTGATATACCACAGAGACGTTAATCTATTGACTTAGTACCAGAATGTTCAACCACAGAGACATTAACATATTGACTGAGTACCACGGTTTTTTACCACATAGACGTTACTCTTTTGACTGAGTACCAGAGTGATATACCCCAGAGACGTTAATCTATTGACTTAGTACCAGAATGTTCAACCACAGAGACATTAACATATTGACTGAGTACCACGGTTTTTTACCACATAGACGTTACTCTTTTGACTGAGTACCAGAGTGATATACCCCAGAGACGTTAATCTATTGACTTAGTACCAGAATGTTCAACCAAAGAGACTGAGTACCACGGTTTTCTACCACATAGACGTTACTGTTTTGACTGAGTACCAGAGTGTTCTACCACAGAGACGTTAAACTATTGACGTAGTATGAAAATGTCCTACCACAGAGACATTAACATATTGAGTTAGTATGAGAATGTCCTACCACAGAGACGTTAATCTGCTGGGAACTTATATATTTCGTAGTCGATAGTTGTAATAGGAAAATAGACTACTTATTTAGGGAAACAATATTTCAATTCCTTACTGCTGTCGTCTGTTCATTTTTGGGGGGGTTTGGCGTTTGCCTTGTCGTATTTTGTACCCAACCACTTATGACTGCTAAGTGTCTGTGTAAGGCGTTTGATACAGTTGTTCTTTATCTGATATGCTACTCAATCAGAGCTATACAATTGTCGATTAAAAGTACCGATATAAAACAAAGCATTTCCTTTGAATAGCAGTAGAAAATAGTGTCTTTATTCCTTTGCTTAATTATCTGTTGAAAATTATAGACGCGGTAATAATTTTACTGATGATTATTAAGATTTTTAATGGAATGGAGGCAGATGCCAGAATGATATCGAGGGTACAAATAAGGATGGCCTATGTTCTGGTTATTCACAATCTCATGATGGATCTGACGAATCGCCTGTATTCTATTTTATATTCAAAAATTATCACTTGCACATTCCATGGCGATTCGTTTAAAAATCCATAAAATAGTTCCACCGTAAAAAGATTGGTCAAAGTAACGACATAATGTTGACTTGTTTACAACTGCAGTCGAATGAATGTTCGCTGAATTTAGATCGATATCTTCATTTTGTTCAAATTGACTTGCTTCAAGCAATGATTAGTACACTTGTTTCGAAAACGAAACATTATTAATGTCAACTAATATTTCGAATAACACTACTCATGTTTTCGTATCCTGGACATGTTTTAAGTAATTAATATTAAACAATTGTTGTAATTATGCAAACAACGGGATAAATGTAAACTTATACTGGAAGACACACACAATATACCATTTTGTATTAAAAGCAATCCACGAGAAGGACGGAAAAGATTTGCATTATAGATGTTAACCGTGTCTTTAACGATATTCGTCGACACCTTTCTCAAAATAAAATGATTGTAGATTTTATCTATATTAAATTGCTTTTGATTGTAGATTATAAGTGTCCAGATCATCAAGTTAAATGTAGGGATAACATAGAGTGTATTTATAAATCAGGCCTATGTAATCAATATACCAGTTGCAATGACGGATCTGACGAGGATGAAGATTTGTGTAAAGGTATATGCACGTATAAAAGGTCGTGTAGGGTATTTGCATTAATTAGATGTATTTTAAACAATGAAACTTCAAAAGATATATGATTTATTAACTAAAGACATATATGGTTAACGATTACCTGTTTCATATGGTTAGCTGTTAAACGCGTAAAATATGCAAACCTTTAAAAAATGTATATATAAGACTCAACTCATCTGCCTGATAATACAAACAAACAAAACAAGTGCTTTTAATTATTCGTGTTATATTTTCGGAGCCTTTTATAGCTCACTATACGGTATGGATTTTGCTAATCGTTGCAGGTCGTACGCTGACTTACAGTTGTTAATGTCTAGGTCATTTGATCTCTGGTGGAGTTTTGTCTCATTAGCAATCTTCTTATTCTTATCAAAACAAAAACAAACAAAAACAAACCAGCATATTATAGGTTTAAAATGCAAAAAAAAACAATTATAATTTGTTGGCGTCCAAAGCGCCTATTTGCATTAACCTTCATCGTGAACATAACAGCTAAACATTTTGAAGCCATATGAATGAATACCGACTTAAAAGTCAAATATGCCTGAGAATACTTTGCTTGCTGGAGTATTAAAGAACCATAGCTTGGTACCTTTGATAACTATTTACACTACTGGGTCGATGCCACTGCTGGTGGACGTTTCGTCCCCGAGGGTATCACCAGCCCAGTAGTCAACATTTCGATGTTGACATGAATATCAATAATGTGGTCATTTTTATAAATTTCCTGTTTACACAACCTTGAATTTAAAAAAAAAAGGATTTTCTCATCCCAGGCATAGATTATTTAAGCCGTTTTTGGCAAAACTTTTTGGAATTTTGGATCCTCAATGCTCTTCAACTTTGTACTCGTTTGGCTTTTTAAATATTTTGATATGGACGTCACTGATGAGTCTTATGTAGACGAAACGCGCGTCTGGAGTACTTAATTATAATCCTGGTACTTTTGATAACTATTGTTTATAATTTAAAAAATTTTGAGGACTATACACATTTTTAATTATTTTATTCAGCCTTTCCTTGTGAATACAACCAGGTCAAGTGCGCAAATGGTCTTCAATGTGTCTATAATTCTACTTTTTGCGATGGAGTGAAACATTGTGCAGACGGTTCTGATGAAGAGGGAGAGGTGTGCAAAGGTTTGTTAAAAGAAATTAACTGTTTATTTTACATAGCATAGCCAGAGTTTTTAGTTTTACTTTCAATGAGTAATATGTAAATTCAAGCAAACTTTTTTTTTAACTTATAACTGAAATGAAAGGTTTAATTGTTTTCGGTTTTGTTAGTGTAGAATAGGTATTGAATGTCCCATTTATTTGGAGTGTTGATAGGGGCGAGAGAAAAATTATGAGTGATAAAAATAAAATACTTTCCAAAAACATGAATCCAATCAATGTTATAAAATATTTCAAAAATAATTGTACACAATTGTTAAACTTAAACTATACAAAGATAAACAAAAACAAAAACAAATCAAATTCCATTGAAAAGAGTTTTGCGATTGCCGAATTATATTTTCCTCGGGTACACTTTGCCTTTTGCAGATTAACTTTCCCTTAAAACTAAGATCCCAAATTCTAAACATTTAATTCCGACTTATGACTTTTGTCTGCATTAATTTTAATTAGAATGCCGGCACTTCCTGTGTTTTCCAAATTACTGAACCGACACTAAAAGTTAGTATGTTTCATATCTCAAAATAGATTGTATAAGAACAATATTGGAATGCATCAACAAAAAATGACCATATTTGCAGTTAAAGAAATCAAATAGCGGTATCATAAATTGGTAAATTTGTTAACTCGTGATGGATTGTATAATACAAATGACAGCAATATTGGTACACATTGAAAACAAAAACTTGTCTGCATCAGTTTAGAGTGCCAACAATTTCCTCTTTTATGTCAAAGTACTGGACCGTCATTAAAAATCAGTAGTTTTGATATCTCAGGATGGTTTGTAGAATCATTTTGTCTGCATCAATCAAAGGTTACAATATTTATACTTTGTAATATAAATGATCTGGCGGTATCATAAATCAGTAAAATTTGTTCTCTAAGAATGATTGTATAATACAAATTAAATCGATATTGGTACACGCTAACCACAAAATTTTGTCCGCGTTAATTTCGAGTTGCCAACGCTGCCTCTTTTTAGTCAAAAAAACTAAACCGTAACTAAAATAAAGTAGTTCAGATATCTCGGGA
The DNA here is from genome assembly GCF_963676685.1 of Mytilus edulis. Lineage (NCBI taxonomy): Eukaryota > Metazoa > Mollusca > Bivalvia > Mytilida > Mytilidae > Mytilus > Mytilus edulis. Next base: position 82,371,643 of record NC_092352.1, read on the forward strand.
TAGTTTGTATAACAAACCGCTGTGTTCGTATCGATCAAAAGTTACCATAACTTATAATAAAAATGTTATAGCTGTATGATAAATGGGTAAATATGCCGAAATTGGCTAGAAGGTTCGTAAATGATTCAGAACATTATACAACGCCTATATATAATCAAAGGTCATGTCTGATATGGAAAGTGTTAACAATTACTAGCCCATGTCTTCATAAGCAGACTTGATTATAAACATATTTTTATTCATTAATATATGAAAAGGATTGAGAAACGGGCAAAGCCTATAAAAGCTCTCTCCATATTACATGTACAAGGTATAATTCAACTGTATTTAAAGTAATATAATATAGTGGAACATGCATGCTACTTATGAGCAAACACGAGCAAATATATGTTTACAGTGTTACTTACTAAATGTAAAGTATATTTAAGTATATAGGCAATTACTCATCATTTATTCAAGTACCTTGAAACATGTAAATATCCGTTATAAGTCATTAGAAATATATGTATATGGCTTGAAAGAGACAGTACGCTTGCTAAGTGGAATAAATAAATTAATGTTGAAGTGGAGGAGAAAAAAATAAAAAATAAAACTAAATAAAACAAAAATTAAGTAAATTTCAAACAAACGTTCAGTGTCACTGATATATTTCTGAACAGATTTAAAAATAACAATATTCATATCATATGAAAATAATCTGTTTCCAAAAAGTAAAAATTCAATATTTATGTCAACATTATCAGCAATGGAGTAAATGGAATCAAGTAGGATCTGTCTTACATCATTGCACTTAGGGCGAACAAAACAGAAATGTTGGTTATACTCAACAGGGTGATTACAGTTTGCACAAAAAGTGTTCTCCGATAAACACTGATTAAACAAATGAGATTTTATGTTGCTAGCATTATTTCTGAGTTGACAATGACTTATATTAAGCAGACCTATCCTTATGTAAGTTCAGGAGCTGATCATACATAAGAACCGTTCAAAAGCATTCATGTTTACAGGTCTAATCTGGAAAAGACATGTCAGTAGGTCTAAAGCAGTCCTGAAAAAGCAGATTTAAGTCTTGTTTACCAACGATGAAGTTACCTGGCTTGTCTGCCTTCTTTTTTTGTTCGGGTTAACTTGGACAGCAGTCAAAAAGTCGACTCCAAGTCAATTTGTGTATATGTTCGGACTGCGTCCATCTGTCAATCAAATGTCTTTCAAAGGCTACACGTATGAATCCTGTAATGTTATGATAAACACAGATGAAAATGCAAACTACAGTTTATAAAATTATTTAATTCACTTAATCATGTTAATAGTAGTCTTGTTTTGCTTCCAATTTCGGGTTTTCTGTTCAATTAACAATCTTAAATATTCTTTTAAGGTTTGAGATAAAATGGTTATTTCCTCCGTAAATTTCATTGCAATACTAGAACCAAACGTCTTTAATGCACAGTTTAACTGTCGATTCAAATAATGTGAAGTTTTGTTAATTTATCGCTTCAAAAAAAGGCATTATGTTAGATAAAATTATATAATATTCTATTATAATTCTCAATTATCTTTTTTTTTTAGACAAACGGCAATGATTTTTTAAATAATTTCTTTTTAAACTGTTAAAAACAAAAGTGGCTTGTCCGCAGTGAAGGCCTCATAAAGCCAGAGAGAAATCTCTAAAATAAATCAAGGGCAAAGTAAATCAACGTAGGTCGACAAAAACAAACAAATAACACCATAATCAAAGGTAAACGAAAAAAAAAGTAAATACAAAGAGTGCACAAAACACTTCACAGAAATGCAAACGATAATTAACCATTGCAGGAAAAGTTTGTTTCAACTAGGGAGAAAAATGGCGGGTCTTTTTTTTAGCAAAACAATATAATTATGATTCAGCAACACATGAAAAAAACCGCTTTAATTGTTGTGTTTAAACCAGTCAGCATATATAATTTATATCGTTTCAGTTCGCGCTGCTTCTTAGTGCAGTTGTTTTTCAAAACAATTACAGATTATTTTTCGACAATATGCTTACAATAAGACATGGGGTTTACTCATTTATGAAACCGAGCAGTGATATTTAGTCCTACATTAAAACCTTTTGATCTTTGGTTACTATTTGTATAATATTTATATACAGTGGAGATCACTTCTAACCTCTCATTAGAACTGTCAGAATAGTCTGTCATAGAACTGTTCTAAACTGTCCTAGAAGAGTTCTACCTAGAACAGTTCTACCTTAGAACTTATCTAAGTAGAACTGTCAGAATCAGTTCTAGGTAGAACTTACTAAATCAGTTCTAGGTAGAACTGTCAGGATCAGTTCTAGGGTAGAACTGTCTAAAACTGTTCTAGGTAAAACTGTCCAAATCAGTTCTAACCATAGAACTGTCCGCAGAACTGAATAAATCAGTCAGGACTGTAGAACAGTTCTAAATGACGTCACTGCAGTAAGGGCGTCTTAGAATTTAGAAAAAAAATCAGTTCCAATTACTTTACTGTATAATAGCAGATTTTCTATATTTTTACTGATCAAACGTTACATGTAACGTTACAAATATCGAAGCGGATAGAAAGGTTATCCGACACTCGGAGAAATATTTTTATATAATTGAATATAAACATCATGGTTTACCTTACCTCGTTTCCCGTTTTAACAGTCTCTTCCTAAATATACCTCTGCATTTAATTCATGGAATTTTAATCGTAATTTACCTTTTTTGCCTTGGAATTACATTCATGATTTAAGATTCTTTTTTGACAAATGTTCAAACGAAAATTGTACAGTGGATGAATTATGGGATCTTAATGAAATACGTGTTGTATAAGTATGTACATTTGCACCATCTCGTCAATTTAGACAGACTTATCCATAACGATTATAAATGATATCGGGGAGTCTGTGACGTCAGAAAAATATACTCGATCTGAACATGAATGTAACATTTGTCCCTGGACGTTAGGCTGCACATACAATCAATCATTCTTCTTTGCCTTCTTCAAAATATATTAACATTATACGATTCCAAGAAGAAAACTTCTCATACATGTGCTTTTCATTTTAAAGTATATGAATCAGTCATGTGAGTGTTGGATGATGCCGTTAAATAGTTTTGTTTAAAAAAGAACAATCACGAACCACTGACTTTAGTGACGGTTCTTTATTATGGATACAGCATGTACAGAGAGGAAATAAGGGCACTCTAAATTGATGTTGACAAACTTTCATAGTCATGGTAGTCATTGCGTTTCAAAGTTGGTGTCAGTTTTATCATACGATCCGTCTTGACATAGAAATATTATTGGTTTACAACATGTACAATGAGGCCATATTTATTTACATGATAAACTGTAAAAATACTCAGTTTTGGTTGATGCGGTCAAATAATTTTGTTAAAACGACTCAGTCTGATATATCGAAACTACTGAAATTTGTTTACGATTCAATATTTTGAATAAAAAGAGGACATGCTGGTATTCTAAATTGATGTGGATTTTTTTTGTAGTCAATGTGTTCCAATATTGGTGTCATTTGAATTATACAATCCTTCGTGAGATGTAACTATAAGTTATTTACTATGCGGCTACATGTATATATATATATGTATTAAAATTTACATAATAAAGTGCAAATATGGTCAGTTTTGGTTGATGCTGTCACATATGGTCAGTTTTGGTTGATGCTGTCAAATATGGTCAGTTTTGGTTGATGCGGACAAATAATTGTGTTATATGAGTCAGTCTGAGATATCAAAACTACTGAAATTAGTTAACGATTCAAATTTTTGAATAAATAGAGGATATGCTGGCACTATAAACTGATGCGAGCATAATTTTGTAGTCATTGTTTTCCAATATTGCTGCCATTTGTATCATACAATCCATCCTGATATAAAAATATAGGTGATTTACTTTGCGGCTCTTAAGATTTACATTATAAAGTGCAAATATGGTCAGTTTTGGTTGATGCGGACAAAAAATGTTGTTATACCAGTCTGTTTGAGGTATGCAAACTACTGATATTTGTTTATGATGCAATATTTTGAATAAAAAGAGGACATGCTGGCACTCTAAATTGATGCAAACAAAATTTGGTAGTCATTGTGTACCACCATTGCTATCATTTGTATTATACAATCCATCCTTACATAAAAATATCACATAAAAAAGAGCAAATATGGTCAGTTTTGGTTGATGCGGTTAAATATGGTCAGTTTTGTTTGATGCTGTCAAATATGGTTTGTTTTGGTTAATGCGGACAAATAATTTTGTTACACGAGTCAGTCTGAGGTATGAAAACTACTGATATTTGTTTCCGATGCAATATTTTGAATAAAAAGAGGAAATGCTGGCACTCTCAATTGATGCGATAAAATTTTTGTGGTCATTGATTTCCAATATTGCGGTTATTTGTATACTACAGTCCCTCTTGACCTAAAATTATAACTGAATTACTGTGCAGCTATATAGATTTGCAAAAACTACTGATATCCCGATGCACTAACCACTACACCACGGCTCATCAGTCTGAGGTATGAAGACTACTGATATTTGTTTCCGATGCAATATGTTTAATAAAAAGAGGAAATGCTGGCACTCTGAATTGATGCGATAAAATTTTTGTGGTCATTGATTTTCAATATTGTGGTTATTTGTATACTACAGTCCCTCTTGACCTAAAATTATAAATGAATTACTGTGCAACTACATAGATTTACATAAAAAAAAAAGCAAATATGGTCAGTTTTGTTTGATGCGATCAAAAGATTTTATTACACGAGTCAGTCTGAGGTATGAAAACTACTGATATTTGTTTACGATTCAACATTTTGAATAAAAAGAGAACATGCTGGCACTTTAAATTTATGCGAACAAAATTTTGTGGTCATTGTTTAACAATATTGCTGTAACTTGTATATTACAGTCCCTCTTGACCTAAAATTATAACTGAATTACTGTGCAGCTATATAGATTTGCAGAAAAAAGAGCAAATAATGTCAGTTTAGGTTGATGCGGTCAAAAGATTTTCATTTAAACGGGTCCGTTCGAGGTATGAAAAGTACTCGTAAACAGATATCATATTTGTTTACGATTCAATATTTTAAATAAAAAGAGGACATGCTGGTATTATAAATTGATGCAAACAAAATTTTGAAGTCATTGTTTTCCAATATAATTGCTGTCATTTGTACAATCCATCCTTGCCTAAAAATATAAATGTATTTCTGCAGTGTGCGGCTACATGTATGTAGATTTACATGATGAAGAGCAAATATGGTCAGTTTAAGTTTGATTTAAAAACATAATTATTTATAATTGTGGATTGGGAAACAAGTTATTGCATTTGGTTAATGAGGTCAAATAATTTTGTTATACGAGTAATCCTGACTCTCGGAATGACAAATGTAAAACAATTCAACTGATAAAACTAAGGGCCTAATTTATGTACAAAAAATGAACGAAAAACAAATAATTTATGTAACACATCAACAAAAGAAAATCACTGAATTGCAGGCTCCTGACTTGGAACAGGCACATTCATGCAGAATATGGCTGGGTTAAACATGGTGTCTTGATAAAAAAAACTGAAATAAGACCGACAGAATAGCAAAACTCTATATAAATCGCTATTTTGCCGAAGCCTTATATTAAAGACAGAGTTCTTCAAATTTATAAATCAATTCTAGCCGTAGAACTTAGAAATCAATTATAGCCGTAAAATTTATAAATCAATTCTAGCCGTAGAATTTATAAATCAATTCTAGCCGTATAATTTATCAATCAATTCTAGTCGTAGAATTTATCAATCAATTCTAACCGTTGAACTGTCCTAGTCGTAGAACTGTTCTAGAAGTAGAACTGACCAAACATTTGGTCAGTTCTAGGTAGAACTGTCTAAAACTGTTCTAGGGAAAAAACTGTCAGGATCAGTTCTAGGTAGAACTGTCCAAATCAGTTTTAGGTAGAACTGACCAAATCAGTTCTAGGTTAAAACTGTTCTAGCTAGAACTGTCTAAAAGGTGTCAGGCTGACAGTTCTACATACTGTCCTTGAACAGTTCTCCTGACAGAATCTGACAGATTTAATGAGAGGTTAGAAGTAATCTCCACTGTATAACATGTTTTTAAACCATATTAAATGCTCAGATAATATGATTTTAAACAGGTTTTTAAATTGTATGTTTAGCATATGTTTGCCCTGAGTGGAAAAGGAAATGTGCTGATGGACAACAATGTATCGACGAAGAAAATAGTTTGTGTAATGGGAATGTAGATTGTAATGATAAGTCAGATGAAGATCCAGGCTTTTGTCGAGGTACTTTAATAATGAACTGTTTACTATTTTTCTTGAACAAGGATTTGATTTTTTTATATCGTTATGGAGCTTTGCTGTTAAATCTATATACTCAGAATATCTTCCAAATTAATTATCATATTCAATATACCATAATACTTTGGTAATAATCAAAATCAACAAAAAACAGTATTTTTGCAAGTTTAAAAAAAAACCACAGCGATTTAAAGAAAATAACATTTGACATATATTCCGTTTTTAGCTCACCTGGCCAAAATGACCAAGTAAGCTTTTCTTATCACTTGGCGTTAGTTGTCCGTCGTCGTCTATCGTATACTTTTACAAAATTCTTCTCGTCTAAAACTACTAGGACACATTTATCCAAACATGATACCTAGTTTTAAAAACTTGTTCGATGACCCCGCCTGCCAACCAACCTGGTCGACAAGGCTAAAAAAAAGAACAAAGGGGTAAATTTGCAGTTTTTGGCTTATATCTCTGAAACTAAAGCATTTAGAGCAAATCGGATAATGGGTAAAAATGTTCATCAGGTTACGATCTATCTGCCCTGAATAAGAGAATCCGTTGTTGAGTTGCTGCCCCTGAATTAGTAATATTAAGGAAATTTTGCAGTTTTTTGGTTAATATCTTAAATATTATTATAAATAAAGATCAACTATAAACAGCAATAATGTTCAGCAAAGTAAGATCTACAAATAATACAATCGGACCAAAATTGTCAATTGACCCCTTAAGGAGTAATTCTCTTAAGAGTCAATTTTTAACAATTTTTCTTAAATTTGTGTAATCTTTTTAAAAAATCTTCTCCACCAAATCTACTGTGCCAAATAGAATCAAACTTAGCCACAGTCATCAATAGGGTATATTGATTGATAAATTTAAGATTATAAATTACCCTGCCATCTAACCAACATGGTCGACATGGCTAAAAATAGAACATAGGAGTTTACTATAGAAGTCTACGGGAAAATTGTAAAAAAAAATTCAAAATGGTCACAACTTGAAAACTTATTTAGATAATGATAAGGGGTCTTCAGTAACTATTGTAAGACTACACTGGGATGACCTGTTTTTAATTTTATTACTGTCTAAATTAAACTAAACTTGGCTTCAATCATTATTAGTCTATCTAATACTATTTATTATGATTTTCACCTTTTTTTACATGATTCCCAAAACCACAGTAGGTACAGGCTCCTGAGAGCCTCTAGTTATACCAGTTATGGTAAAATTGATGTTGTAACTTGATACAATAATGTGTCCGATGCGTATACAGAGGCATAATTGGAAATAAACTTAGTTTCACAATACAAAAATAAAATTAAAAGAATAGCATTGGAATCACATATTCTTATTTTTAGCGGCGCAAAAACGGTATATGATTGATGTAGCAAGTCTTTTCATGTCTGGACATATCATTTTATTATCTTTTACATTACATACATATATCTAGATTATAGCTGCAGTGATTACAATCAAAAGTGTTTAAACGGATTACAATGTATCAGTGAATACAGTTTATGTGACGGCTACGAAGATTGTACAGATAAATCAGACGAAGATCCAGACGTTTGTAGAGGTATGTTCGAAACCAGTTGTCTTTTTTTCTCAACATTCTTATTGTTTTGCAAAATAAAATGTGACGTTTAACACATGTAACGTTTATACAAAAATTTTATACGCAGAAACACACAGCCTGCACGAGAACATTTTTTTCTTGTATATTTGCACCATTTCATTTGTGCTCTTTTCTTTTGCATGACAGTTCTTAAATGATGTAAACCTCACACATACATACATGTAATACACCAAATATCATTACACTATACACATTTCTTCGTTCTCCTACACTAATTGCAACATTGAAAAAAACCGCACTGTTACATATTTGCTGGAAATTCCAATTTTATTACACCATTTACAGAACTTTAAATAGTCGGCAACGATTACTGTTCTAAAACGGATGCAGAAGGTAAACCATACTCACACGCGTTTAATTAGAAGTTGTACACTATTTAAATGCTGTATAGTTCATCAAAAAGCTAATTGCTTTTTAAATAATTCAACAAATGGTTATATGCAGTATATAAAAGATAGATTTATTTTCATCTGCTTTAAAAGATTTCTAGAAATTAAGAAATCTAGATTGGTATTACTTATTGCTATCGGTTTCAAACATCTAGTCTTTTTTTCAAATGTTAGTAGGGTAGGTTAATGAAATCAATAAGGGTTAAAATGTTATTTTTTTTATGATAAAGCTCCTCTTGTAAATCACAGCTAGTTGACCAGCAAAGATTACATGAAAAGACATGCAATCAAATAAAATGAAGCCCATACACTCGTTCACTAATTACGGTAAAAACAAATACGTTTAAGCTACTGATACATATTGAATCTGCTGTCCTTTATACCAATATTATGATAAATACACCTCTAGTTATAGCATAAACACTGTTATAACCACCACTGAAAGTCTTGAGAGAAGTGAAAAAGTTTATAGATTTTATTACTTAAACATGAATTTTTGATAGCAAGGTTTGACTTTCTGCTAATTTTCTTTCTGATATGTTTGATTTAGTTTTTATCTTTGGCAAAAATTTTTTTGGCCTTTTTAACTTTTTTTTATTCGAGCGTCACTGATGAGTCTTTTGTAGACGAAACGCTCATCTGGCGCAAATACGAAATTTTAATCCTGGTATCTATGATGAGTTTATTCATACCTGTTAAATCATCATTTTAAAGATATAAAAAGAAATAAATACAAATGTTCATGGTTATCACACATTCAAAATCAATAGTGAAGATGAAAGGTATTCAAAATTGAACAATTTTCCTCCGTCACCCAAGACATACTAAAACGCTAGTTGGAATTAATGTGAGCTTGATAAAACTAGAGAATAAATATCATTGCTCTAATTATTATGTTTTCATGCTGAACATATACAACTAAAAAATAAACACATTTGATTAAACATGTATACAATTATTTTGCAGCAAGGGAATGTGACAGCGACAAAGTGAAATGTGATGATGGCATACAATGTATTTATAAATCAAATGTATGTAACAAATACACAAATTGTAATGACAAATCTGATGAGGATGAAAATATGTGTAACGGTGAGATATTGAAAGTCAGGTATCAGTTTATGAGAATTTGGAATTTGGATATGTATCTGTTAGGTTATTTGTTGTCAAGAAATCATTAAAAGTGTGGCATGTTTATATTTCATTGTGATGGTTTCGTTATTAGACAGTAGGAGTAGAATCAATTTTTAAACATATTTTCTTTTTAACATGAATAGAAAGAGGCGTTGGTTATAGATCTGCCAGACTGCAACCCGACGACATAAATATCCTCTTGGAAAAAAAGTGGTTACATAGTGTACTTTGTCTTCTTGATAACGATGAATGTTATTAATATTTGTTTTGCAATAATGATTCAGATCACAATTCTTAATATTCAAAAGTAAATAATTATAGATTATAAAAAGTCCATTTCTATATAGATACCCGATATCATCCCGAGACTCCCATAATAGACGCGAGGACCTGGCCGAGGGCTTATATGGGTCGAGGGATGATACCATTGCCCATATGGACCAGCACGTGTTATAATCTGTTTTTCACATATTTTACAAATGCTTACAAAAGTAGAATGAATTTTAATATTCCATCTGGCAAGATCATGCAACTAGTGTCCTCCATTGAAATAACTTCATTATGACGGAGTCCCCAAGCCGTTTCTTAGTACTTGCATGTTATACTGTCAATGTGAAATGTTCCTTTAGTAGTAGTTTTCATAATTTCATTAACACATTCCGGTCTCATTTAATCATTTAATTTCGTGGTTTTGTCCAAGTTTGCATACACACCTTAAAGATATTTGTATTCCGTTGAACATTTTGATTTGTGCTTGGTCTTTACCGAATCAACGTAGATTGGTATCCATCAAATAATAAAGAATTCACAGTTAAGCATGCGTGTACTTGAGATCGGCAGAAGCGTCTAACAAAGAGTTATAAGTGATTCCAAATAAAAAAAATGCAAATAAAAAGAAAAATACATTTCCAAGATGAAGAGAAGGAAATTCCAAAAGGTCATCTATTTTAAAATCGTATTTTAAATCATTTGTAAGGTAAGTATTAATGTATTATCGAAAAATGACCTTTTATCAAACGATATTTCATGTCAACATGGTCAACGCATAAGTACTGACCACCGAACGATTGTTACCCTCAGAAAACATCTAGAAATAGACGGCTAGGCCCAGTGATTGTAAAACTAAAAAGAGGCATACATTTTTTCAGTTTTGTAAACAAGTCATACTTTTCAGTTTTGTTTAAATATTTTTTATGATGACTCGGTTCGTAAAAAGTATTTTCTGATTGAAAATTTGCCTACTGGAAATTGACTACATTGTAGAAAATCAAATGTTTTCCGATCTGTATTTTTGACACGCAAATAAATATAGCTATTATTTGTCCTGGAGTCCATTTTTCATAATGTTCATGATGTTATTCGGATACTATGTCTTACACTTGGTTCATTACGGATAAGAACTACTTTTGTAAAACAGTATTAAGGTTTTCGTACATGTATCTAACGATATTAAACTATTTATTTAAACCAGGATTGAAACATTTTCATGGTAAATATTGCGACATTTGTTTTTATTATTATTCTATATAGAGGAGTAATATGAGGGTTGGTTGAATTATCAGGCTATTGTGATAAGGTGTTTTAATATGATGAATGTTTACGTCAATTACAGCTAGAATTTGTGAACCTGGTGAGACAAAGTGTGCAGACAATTATCAATGTTTAAACATAGATAATTTTTGTAATGGATATACGGAGTGTAATGATGAGTCTGATGAAGATGCAGTTGCCTGTAAAGGTATCTTTTTTTTACATTTAACCTAAAGTCGCCGTCAGCTGAAATTCGTAGCGGTTATAGGTACAAATAATCTAAACTATCAATCGCGTTCACTCGAGATATAGTTTTTTCACATTCCATTCATAAAGTGCAAAAAGAAAAAACACTACTGACCTACCTTTTAAGTGATTGCACTGTAATAATCCTGACCTTCACATTTTCCAGAATGTTTTCCATTGTATTTCCGCCATCTTCGTTTCTATATATGAGGATCATTTGTTTACATCTGACATTCATCACTTATGCAGTTTCCTGAAATGTTTTCATTGATGTGATAAGGCTTCCCGCGCTTTATGCAAATTTTATGAAATTGAACTCCACGGAAACACTTCCGGTAAAAACAATGGCGGATTCCACCATTCAAAATCGTCTTGGAAAATGTGAAGGTCAGGATTATCACAGTGCAATCACTTAAAAGGTAGGTCAGTAGTGGTTTTTCTTTTTGCGATTTATGAATGGAATGTGAAAAACTATATCTCGAGTGAACGCCATTGATGGTTTAGATTATTTTTAGCAATAACCGCTACGAATTTCAGCTGACGGCGACTAAACTGCTTGTGTACAGCTATATTTATTCAATTTATTTTTTGTAAAGCACTACGTGCTCTTGACTTTCGAATTCAGTTTTTAAAACCAATACATTTATTTAATCATAAATCTTGATTTTCCACTTATATCATCTGAGTAATAAGCAAAATAATATTTTCCTAAAAATTATTAATTGTTATTTATAATCAATGATTACACCATAAGGATTTCAGAAAGATTGCCACACACCACTGTTAAAAACTTTGAACATATGATAATGAAAGGTATATTGCAATAGAGAATAAACGTACTGACTTGGTAAGTTAAACATTGTAAGAGTATTATCAATCACAACCAAACTGGGCAGAAGATTGAATTAGAACCATCTTCAAGTTATGAATGTCGTAAACATAGTTAAAATAAATGTTAAAGACAAATAATTCTAAACATTCGACAAGACATACCGATTATAAATCTGATGGACTGTTTTGGTTGTTGTTTTCTAGAATACCAATGTCCAAGTGGCAGAGTTAAATGTGCGGATGGAATAGAATGTGTACGTGTAGACAGAATCTGTGACGGCCGTGAACATTGTCGTGATGATAGTGACGAAGATAAAGAAAAATGCAAAGGTAAACACTCATCACAACAAGACGTTTATCCCCCATCATTCAAAACAAATAGTTGGTCGTCAATATGCATATATGGTTGCGTTTCGGTTTGTCTCAACTTATCGTTGGAAATTTTGTTACATACCTTTTTTTTGTATGCAACAATGAAAATCCCTCTACGTGAAGTGCAATATAATTCTTGATAAAAGATAAAAGGCATGTGTTAAAAATTTGTTCTGTAAAAAGTTGCAGGTGGATGGTTAATATAGGATTCTTTTCACAAGTTAAATATGTAAAAGCATAAATGTTTCAGACACAAAGAGGTAATTTGTGATCGTATCTGTATTTGATGATGGATCTTTTACTTTATGTCCATATTCTCATACTCTTAGAAATATTACATCAAGAAATATGCAATTTTTTTCGTGATCTTATTTCAATATAAGAAAGATCATTACCGCAAAATATTTTACACATCAACATTGATATAGGTTGTTTTTGAGGTTGAGAAATACAAATTTCGTTTGATCGAATTATGAAGGTTGAATTTTCTGCCGGTAATAAGTGACTCCGTGCATGTTAAGGAACCAATACGAGAAGGTTAAGATCTTCTATAGAAAGACTGCACGCAAAAATTCTATCTCATTCAAAATATTTATGTCAAGCGTAGGTTTCTAATTGTTTTTTTCAATTTTAATAACTGTTTCAATACTTTGCTCGGCATACCTCTTTAATTCCCTTTTTAATGTATCTATCTCCTAAGTATGCATTCCAATAGTTCTGCATATTTCTCTCATCCAACAAAATAACATTGCAGTTTGCTATAATCAAGTATAAATTATTACATGAAGTTATTCTCTCAGTTAGTAAACTTACGATACCTTGTTTCTATGTGTCTTTAGATAAAAATTAATATACCACTGAAATATGTAGCTCTATATTCTTAATTTCTTACCATGATCGAATTATTTCTTTCAGCAAGAGAATGTCCTTATGGTTCTAGAAAGTGTAATGATGACTACCGTTGTATTGATGAAGAACAGTGGTGTGATGGACGCAATGAGTGTTCAAATGGAGAAGACGAAGATCCACATATGTGCTTAGGTAAATATACATCTCGCGATCGGTTATCTTAATTATTAGGTACTGTGCTTGTAAACTGTGCTACAAAAACGAAATAACTAAACATTAACAAATTAGTTGGGAAAATTAAAACTTATAAAACTTATAAAAAAAACTAAAATAACAAAAATACCGAGCTCTTAGAAAACATCAAAACGGACAGTCACTTATCTAATGGCAGTAGCAAAAGCTCAAATACATCAAACTTTTATGGCAGCCACTTAAAATTCTAGTATATTGACAGCAATGTACAGAAATCAAACATAAATAATAGATAAAAATGTCAAAAACTGGAATAAAGCAGGCAACATTGTGTGTTCAGATATTAAAACTTATAACATATCCAGGTATAAATCTTCTATTCAGATTGTTTGACTTAGCGTCACATATTGTCTCAAAATAAATGTATAAACAGTTTTTTAAAACATCCTACAATATTATCAATACTTGTAAACCTCTGATACCGCTGAAAAACATTCTGATATCTTTCAAATTTATAACAATATGTCTATAGGGAGTCAGATAACAATTAACATTAGACTCGTTCTAGATCACAACACTCACCCATACACACACACATACACACACACACACAGACACTTCATTTGATATCTGGTTCTAGAAATTGCACTTATTACAAAATGTTCAGCTTCACTTATATAAATCTTAAATATCAGACGTATGCTTTTGGTAGTGATTGATGAAATGTTAAAAATTCCATAAGCTCTATTTTTTCAAACGCAAGTTAGAATACTACCAAGTTTCTGTAATTGGATGTCTTATTTATCCGATACTTAGGTATTTAAATTTTCTAGCCGTCTCTAACAAATGTATGGAGAACATAACACATCGCAAGTATCTTCGAACCGACATTGAAATAAGCTTCGTTCTGTTATTCATAATATTTGAATAAAAAAAGAAAAATGCATTCAAATAAGATAATTTTATATCTGTTCAATCTAGTCTATAGCCAGACACCCTATTGACCGTTTCGCCCTTTATTAAATTCATATGATTCCCTCATGTGTTCTTTTTACCTTGAATTTTAATCTGCTAAATGATATAAAACGTTAAACGGCAAACTACAGTTGCCTGTCACTGCTGGTAGGTTTATAATCAGGGGTCGGTTGTTCAACTTGTCGTTCAACTATTCATATGATTAATTTTAACGAGTCGTATAAGGCTTGTATTTTCTATCATGCTATCCTTGATAGAGGGTTGCTACTCACAAGGATGCAATTACACCAAGATTTCCAAGTGGTGATGTTGAAATCGTCCCTTCGTAAATTTTTGGACGTCATCATGAGTTGGTTGACCGTTATGGAATATCCGTTTCACAAATGACAACGGATATGTTCCAATTGTCGTAACTACAATCCGGTGCCCCATTTCACTGAATGTGGCCTACCTTATTAGACCTATCACCGGGTTTGTACTAGCATGCGCAACACAACGGGTGCCAAATTTGAGCAGCATCTACTTACCCTTCTGGAATACTTGTGATATCCCCCAGTGTTCGGTTTTTTTTTATTGCCCAGTCTTTAATTTTCTATGTTTTTATTTTTGTACTATTGTTTGAATTTTATTTTTAAGCAATAGCATTGTCCGTTAATTTTCGACTGATGAGTTTAAATGTCCCTT
The DNA here is from genome assembly GCF_963676685.1 of Mytilus edulis. Taxonomy (NCBI): domain Eukaryota; kingdom Metazoa; phylum Mollusca; class Bivalvia; order Mytilida; family Mytilidae; genus Mytilus; species Mytilus edulis. The sequence continues at coordinate 82,386,787 of NC_092352.1, forward strand.
TGGTATCTTTCGCCTCTCCTTTGCATACATTTTATCTTTTATGGAATTTGAGTGTTTTGAATTTGATAACCGATAATTAAAAGTCTTTGTTTAATATATATATATATATATATATATAAGTACATCAACATTATAATGGGTCTTTCAAAACATGTATTTTCTGTTGTTAATTTAGAACAACTCGATACAGATTCCACGTATATTTTTGTTTTTGATAATTGATGAAATCGTCGTGTTGTAACATTCGTGAAATATAGTGTGGACGCTTTGCTGATGGGTGCTTTCTTTCACGTCTGCATTTCTATCAAATATGGCATGCCAAGTTTTAGATAATTATTACGGTTGATAAAGTAAATTTAGAACTGTAACAATAACATACATTGGTGACTACTAAAACTTAAAAATTGAACTTTGTCGACTAAAAGATGCATACCCTGCCTTCAGCTTTCAATAAAAAAAATAGCAAAGGAATACATCGTGTATTTGCATGGGTTGTTTGTCTTATGATGATGATGATGATGATGGATGAATGATTGATGTTCAGCGCGGGAAATGAGATTCTTTTTAAGACTAGAACATGTTAATGCAATATAAATATATTATCCCTATTTTGTACCAGACTGACAGCCTGAGCCTGATTTTTTACATGTTTGTACACAAGGTAACAGTGCTCAAAAAGACATATCAGACCAGTTATTATGCCAATGAGCTGACTAGCCTATCCTCTTATCCATTAATGTCGCGTGATTAGCAAATACAAGTCACATTGTAAGTAATTTAATGTACCAACTTAGCTTATGGAAGGGGGTGCTATGGTTTTTTTTTCTTTTTTCTGTTTGTAATGGCATTTTTATCGCGGAAAAGTGATTATTCTTTCAACGATTTATAACAAATGAACTATTCCGAATAATTTTCTTTTGAATGGCAATACATTTTGTTTAATACAGGGTATCAAGATTTAAATCTATACTCCCACGACCCCATTGTGCCGTATGTGGCTGTTATTCATAAGAATATAATAATATTTTATCAGTTGATCATTTGATAGAGTAAAAGGTATATAGAGATGTAAAAAGTTAAGAACTGACTCGAAGAGAGCACAAAATCGTGATACATGTACATGTACACGTAACACGAAAACGAATATCAATACATGCAGGTCACACATACATGTAGTATGATTTCATATTCAGTGTGAAACAATAAGATTTTTAAAATCCTACACACGAATGTGTTAAATCTGACTTGTTTTAAAAGTGTAATGAAAAGTTTTACATTTAAATTCATCTCACATTTATGTTAATGTCCCTTTATTGTATCGAAAAATAGACAAAATATTACATTATTTGTTTCTAAAGTTAAAATGCGCGTCAATGACAAATTTTTGTTAAACCTGTCTCAGATGGAAATTTAAAAATTCCCCAATTGGCAACAACAAACTACTAGCAATGTAGTATCGAACGAATTAAATGTTGGAGTAAATTATAGTTTGCATTTTTATCAAGGAAAATAGTGACCTCACACAGGTCTTTATATTATGCCTTGAAGCATATTTCATTCAACATGTTAAAACATGATATCATCCGGGTTGATTCCTCGAAAGAATGACCTATCGTTCTGAGAGAAAATAACTCCATATAGGTATATAAAATGTGCTAATATTTGAACTTCGAAAAACAGGAAAATAAGTTAAGACATGCTTTGGAAATAACATATGGCCTGTACATTTATGCTGTTGTAAGATTTCTTATTAAAACAAATACTGGTTCGCCATAATTTGTTGAAGGATACAGCACAATAACGAGTCCGTGTTTACAATCAGAACTGCTCAGAAAGTGATAACATACAACCTACCAATTTCTTTCTGTTATCAGATTACCATTGTATGTATCCCTAAGATCATTCGCCTTGTCTTGTCTAATCCCTTTCCAATTGTTGTTTCAACTCAAATCCTAACAATTTTGTTGTGTCTTTTTTTTTTAATCTATGACGCTTTCAGAGCTGATCTTTGATCTTTGATCAATCCCATAGGGATGAATACCTCTAAAACGTCGCATTTTCCGAGCCTAAATCAATTTTTGAATTACTACAGCAGCCATATTGGATGTTTTATTCATATAATTGAAAATTAATACACCCTCATGGATTAAATCTAACGATAGGTTTAGCATTTGTAACAACGCATTTAATTTAACGACAGGTTGAACACTTTAATCATATGATTATTTTTAATCGAATGTTTAGGAAATGTTTACGACTCGTTCGTACTAACAACAAGTTGAACAACAGATTCCTGATCAGAAGTCAAATGTTTAGGTATCGAAATGAGTATGATACATGTTCCTACCATTTCCTGGTGATAAATAAAGAAACTACCTAGAAACTAAAGTTCTTACTCCCTAAGATAAATATGACTTTACATAAACAGGTTTTTACTTTAGGTCTCCATTAGTCATATAGTTCTCATGCTTTTGAGTTGATACATCCTGGTTTCTATTAAACGTTCCTGATGTAGGTAAATAGCTCTGGACGCAAGATCACTTGACAAAAATGGACGAATATGTCATTTAGTTGCCTAATTCCATATTACGTCTTAAGATAAAGAAAGTGTGTTTGGAACACTTCGGCCTCATCCCTATGGCATTTACTAACCCTCTATTGATCCCTGAGGGATCAGAAACAAACCATATAACATATAGTATTGCCATAATCTGTGATATATTTGTAACATGAAATCTGCTTTTCTTTCTAGATTATGAGTGTCCTGCCGGATTTGTAAAATGTAAAGACGGACTGCAGTGTATTCGTGCTTTTACCATGTGTACTGGAAATGTTCTTGGTCCGGGTTCAGAGTGTAAAGATGGTTCCGATAATGATACAGATCATTGTTCAGGTATAGATTTGTGAATTATTTAAAATAGTTCAACTTAGAAATCAAACGTTACATTGTATAAAACGTTTCAGACTGGTTCTCTTTGAAAAAGATGAAAAGGAGAAAATGTTCTTTCGAAAACGTATCCTTTGCCAACAAAAGTCTCGATAAAATAAACTGGGACAATTTGCATCTTTAAAATTCCAGAAACAAAAAAAGAAACGCAATGTTAATTGTATATGATGTGACAGTGTGCATGTAAATATTTCTCGGAATGAAAAGAAAAATGAATATTGTCGCTGAATTCAAGCTTTTAGAATATATCCTTTCTATTGAATTTTATCTTATTCATTTTTTCTCTAATTTGGAGAAAAACAAATTATAAGCAGTTTAAGGTATAATAACATTTATGCTATCTTTAATATCCGAGTTCAACTATAGTATGTACTGACTCATTGTAACTCTACTTTGTCTGGTTTGTTGTGCTGACCCTTTGGCATATAATCATGATAAACCATATCAGTCATGAAGATGTGTGAACAACATTGCGATCAGGTTTGGTAAATAGGAGATAATAAAAAACGAAATAAAAAGAGAGAACATATTTCTTTAAACAAATTAACGTAAATGAGCTGTAACCCCTAGCAGGTGATTGAGCAACTTATATTATTACTACGTGTATAACCGCTACAAACTAATGTTTGAAAATCTTCAAATATTAAACGACTCATTTGAATGCACAGTTAACAAATTTAATTTACATTTTGGTCCTCAGGACCCCTGGATTTTCAAATCCGGAATAAAACAATATTAGCAACTATTTTTCATTTGAATGCACAGTTAACAAATACAATTACATTTTGGTTTCAAGACTCCTGGATTTTCAAATCCGGAATTAAACATAATTAGCATTTTTTTAAATGAGTGATATATATAACGCTTTGTTTACTGTGCATTCACATGAGTCGTTTAATATTTGAAGCGTCTCAAAAATTAGTTTGTAGCGGTTATACACGTTGTAAGAATTGTTTAATTAAATCATACAGTGGATGAAATTTGGTGTTGCATCGCCAGGTGCTCATTTTATATGAATACATTCGCTAGACACATTCAGGTAGTATACACATAATTGATATAATGAATCGAATTTCATTAATTGAATATATTTGTTTTATTCACACTAAAGTGTATAACATGAGTCTGTTACATGTCACTTTATGCGAATCTGAAATGCATGACTCTTTTGAACCTGTTTTTATGTCCCAAATTAGTAATTTGTCAAACAGGTATTTATTTCTTGGTTTGATATTGTAGCTTACGAATGTCCCGTGTATTTTGCAAAGTGTCCTAATGGTCATCAGTGTGTACATCAGTCAATGATTTGTTCAGGGGAACAGATGTGTGATGGCGAATCAGAAGATGAACAACAATTTTGTAAAAGTAATTCATTAATTAACTTTTTTTTATTAAGATACGTATTTTCTATCGTTACAAGTAGAAAGGTAAAATGCAGAGACTTCTTCACATTTCACGGTTGACAGAACAGAGCTATTCCAATTACCAGACATTCACTTATTCTCATTATAGATAATAAAACAGTTAAATAAGAAACCCATATGAAGTGAGTACGAATGTATGTATTTCCTGTCTGGAATATAATAATTAATACATAGCCCAATTGCTATTTTGACTGATGTTCAAATAAAGTGTCATTTCATAGTAACACAAACCTTATCCTGACTTGTTCCGAAAAGTGCAGTGACTTCCGGAAGTTGGATAGTATAGAAACATGTACTTCTGAGAGCTTTAATTTGATATCGAAGCTACCTAAATAATTTTTTTTAACAAAGTTACAGGTATGCGTAGGAACTATTTTCTTAAAAAAAACCATTCTGTATGTACTATATTATTTTATGTTTTTTATAATCGGACCCGAATAAAGGTTGTACATGTATAGTTATTACATAATCAATCTTGCTATATTAATTTTTTCTGCACTTAAATTTATTGTATCATATATTTCTAACAACTATTTAATTTCTATTAAATCACCATTTTCACCTATGTTTTGTCTTCGGTCTCTTATCTTGAAAACTATTATAGAGAGATAGCCACTTTAGATAGCAAACATGATTAACAAGACTATTGTCTCATTGGCAATCATGCCACATCTTCTTATGTTTATATATCTACAAATAAATCAACAAAGCGAAAATCGTGAGTCCACTTATTATTGAAAGTATTGTTTGTTAATAACTAGGTTGATGAATAGTGTAAGATTTTGACTATATTTCTTTTTTGTCTACGGAGAGGAGTTGCAAGATGAGGATTGTCAGTGATGTGGTATATGTATTCGATGATGCGAACTTGCATAACAAGGATTGAATGATTATGCTAATTGAAATGTTGGGTAAACAGTGTACCAAGTCAGGAATATGACAGTTGTTATTCTTTCTGTTGTTGTGTTTAAGCTTTTAATTTGGCACTTGCTTAGAAACTTTTCGTTGCATATTTGCCTCTGAGTTCGGTATTTTTGTTAATTTTGTTTTATGCATTTTGGATGATTTCTTATCAGTGGCCGCACGTACGTTTGTTAAGCCTTCCTTTCGTTTGCCCTACATATTCTCATCAGTAAAGGTAACACTCTAATCCGTAAACGAGACTTGTTGATTTACAATTCAAATCATCGGAGCTTCTGGTAAAGTAGGATTTCTCAGTTAAATTGCTAGTGAATTGAGCATCTGTTATTAAGATTTTACAGGTCTTACAGTGTTTGGTTTTACATTTCGAAATAAAACAGTATTGTTCAGAATCAATAAACTGAAGCATGTAAGAGGTTTAAGATAATCTGTTAGAATAGAGTATGTTAGGTGTATTTTTGAAAAATAGACAAGCGTAATGTTTAGTAATCTACGGCCTGTTTTTTTTTCTTTCATTATTTAAGTTGCATGAATAATTCTGTTGTAAACAAAGTGTCTGAAGTACAATATTTTTTTTCTACACATCGGCTTATCATTCCGAGGTATCTATGATATACCCCAGTTCTGAGTGGGATTTCTGATTATAAAGTATTCCGTGAATTGTTTTGTAGACTATTGTTTTTGGTAAAAAAAAAATTCATTTCTTTGTCAGTTTGTTTCCGACTTATGAGTTAAATACTCCTTGGTATTTCTTACCCTTTTTTCTCGTTTCGCATCTTCTGGATATGTCTTTTTTGTTTGCCTGAAACATATATCTAACAATGAAACAGAAAATCATCATCCTTATCTTACGATAACTGCACATTGACAAATTGAAAATGAGTACATGTATTATTCATGTTGTTGTTCAATTGCAGCACGCAGCTGTGGTGACATAATGTCGAAATGTGATAATGGATACCAATGTGTGTTCGATTTCAAGACATGTGATGGTGTTGCAGATTGTGCAGATAGTTCAGACGAGGATCCAGACTTATGTGAAGAGAGTAAGTTTATTTGAATCGACTGAATCAATGATTGACATTATGTCAATAAAACAAATAAAAGCTGTAAGGTTTAAGTAATGAAAATAATTTTCCAGGTTCAAAAAAGTCTAGGATAACTTTTTTTTCATTTATCAAATAATTGACAGATTAATTCCCATTACATATGTTTTCATAATATAGTGTGTGTTGTGTTGCACGGCATATATTAAGTTGTCTTTGATGCAAGCATATTTAGTCATTTATAGAATAGAAATTGATTTATAAACATGTTTCTATAAGATCATTTCTTTGATTCAAGTACACTACCACAAACAACGTGTACTAACACAATAAATCTGACGAAATCATTGTTTTTTATATTGGTGTGAAAATCAGATTAATGGTAATTACTGTAAACTGATTACTTGTTTCTCTAAAAGAAAGAAAGTTTAGCAAATGTCCTTCCAGCTATTATCGAGGCAGGTTATATTCGGTCATGCAATGTAATGCAATTTGAAATTATTTAAACAGGTATCAGAACACGCAGAAGAGATTTGAAATAAGCAACATAAGATTGATATTATTTAAAGTAAAGCTCAAATGATTATAAGTTAGAAAATAATTAAATTGTTAAGCAAAATATTAAGCACATAGTTCGTAAATCATATATGTTAGACCTACATTAATATTCGGAAAAGTATTCCTAAAACAACACATATTTACAGTCGTTATTTACAGTATCATTATATATAATTAATTTTGTAATGGTCTTTATTATTTGGAAATATTCGCAACTTTTAATTGACAAGTCGACACCCACTTAACCTTTCAGATCCAAAGAACATTTAGTTATGCAAAAGTCACATTTGAAGTACAAGAACAACATACAAACTTTTATTTTGTCAGTTACTTGTTAGTTGCCACATTTCAAACTTAACATTTAAATCAGCTTTATTGACAAAAGGAATACGTCGAGTCACTATTAACAAAAATGTTCTTGAAATGGTGTGTTGGTGTTTCTGTAAAAAATATCGTCAGTACTGAAACCTACTTAACTTATGTGTGTTTTTTGCTGTCATTGGTGCATACTCAAATATAGAAAAACCAGGCATAAACACATGTTAAATTGTAAAGGGACATCAGTCAAAGGGTTTAAGATGCATAAATTTATTGTAATTTCTTTACATCTTTATTAAAGATCGTATTTGTCCAGTTGGAATGGTGAAATGTGAAGATAAGGTTCAGTGTATTTATGAAATACAGTTTTGTAGTAAATATCCTGACTGCAAGGATAAATCGGATGAAAGCCCTGAGACTTGTACAAAAGGTAATACAATATCTTTCATTATTTGAAAAAAAATGCTAGTTTTAGTACGCAGTACTAATAATTTTTACAAATTTTAATGGTTATTCTTAGCTATCTATGTCATGTTTCTTATTTTGACAAGATGTTAGTAATATGGTTTAATACCCATTAGTACGTCTATGTCGGAAGAATTACAGAAATAGATATTGACCAAAGAAACTGTACACATATATCAGATTCGCACATGCTATTGTCTGTCCTCTTGGTTTATAAATCTTATGTTCGTAGAATCAATATACCAAGTTCACCTTTATATGGGATATACTTTCCCAACCCATTCCGTATTCAAGAGCTTGCAGCTGCTAGTCAGACTTTATAAAACGTCATTAGTGTCTAACAAGAAAAAGTTGAAGAACCAAGGTAATGTTAAAGAACATTGAGTCCTTGTTAAACAAACAAAAATAATCGATGGATTCCAAGACCCAGTTGATACATATTTTGTACAATTTCACCAAAAATATATGATGGTCTTGAAGTATAGATTGTAGGTACTGACGTTGTTTATCATCTGGATAACGTGTTATAGTGAACTTTTTATTTATCTTTGTATATATTCTAATATAGTCCAATATAATATACTGTTGTCTTGGCTTTGTATTTAAACATCAAGCCTTTGTGTTATTGTGATGTGGACATTTTTGTATAGTTGTCTTTCATTTATGCTAAGGTACTCTGTCTACCAAGTGTATAATATATATATATATACCGTTTAGTTTTTCTATGTTAAAATAGTTATTTGATTTTATTGTGATAAAGATTGAAATACAATAATTGACTGCTGTGCTTCAAATTTTTAAACTTTTACCTATTATTTCTGTTTGTTTTGCTAATACATCGTTGTCAATATAATATTATTATATTCAACGGTCAGGAAAATTACAACCGCTTTCCATTTGGTTGATTTGTTTTCACCTTTGATTTTGCCTTTTGATAAAGGATTTTCCGTCTCGATTTTTCATTAGAGTCTGGTATTTTTGTTATTTTACTTTATACTTTACGTTTTTTTTTTACCAGTGTAAGTTTCATGTGTATGTTAAAATAGTTCATGGTAAATTTTTTGTTTTTATACATGTTAATGTTTGCATGGCGCTAACGGGAGTTGTAAGTTGTTGTAAATGTTTGCATGTACTCATGTTTTTCATTAGCGGTTATAGAAAATATAGACATGTATATAGAAAAATAAAAATTACCGAGTTGAGTACAACTGATAATGGGGGGGGGGGGGGGTCGTGTAATGAGTATATAATTTTGGACACAACTATGAGATAAAGACTTGTATGATGTGCTATTTGTCCTAGTATTAAAACAGCATCAAACAATGAAATTAAAAATGGGAACGGGAAATGTGTCAAAGAGACGACACCTAGATCAAAGAGCAGAAAAAACGGCTAACGGTCATAAATGTGTCTTTAAAACAGCGAAAAATCCCGCACCCGATTGCAGACTTCAGCTGGCCCCTCATCAAAAATATGTACTAGTTCAGCGAAAATGGACGTCACACTAAACTCAGAAACAAACAAAAATGAACCAAAATTTAAAAAAAACATACCATACAAGACTAACAAAGGCCAGAGATTCCTGACTTGGACAGTCTACAAAAATGAGACAGGGCCAAACATGTTTCGATAGATCTGAACCCGTCTCCTATACCTCTAGCCAATGTAGAATAATAAAAAAAAACAGCAAATCGCACAGTAAACCTCAGTTAAATGGAGGTACGAGTCCCATGTTATAATAGGTAACAGAAGAAACTAAGTAAAATGACAATGATGCATACATTAACAAATGACTACTAGCATATACTGAAACGCCAGCTTCAGTTAAACGGGTTGAAATATTAATTTTTCCATCTTTTAATAATCAAGCACAATCTCTCCCGCTAGGAGGTAAGCATCATATCATCATAAAATATAAGAGAAGAACATAACCCGTGTCAAACTAACTACTGGTTTTAGAATAACTGTGTTTATTACATGCAAACAGTGAATCAAAAAATGACCCGAAAACAGTGTCGTGACTGTATCCCTTCTGAATATGTCTGTTTAAAGGCTTGATTAGCTTTTGAGATAATTGACGATATGCTTGAGCTTTGTATAGAATACTATCATAAAAGATTGGATGTGAATACCTAAACGCATAGGATTGACTGTTGTTGTTTTAACGTCACTTTTAAGCACTACTTTTTGTGCTATTTCGTGGAGGCCAGTTTTTATTGGTGGAGGAAGCCAGAGTGACCGGAGAAAACACCGACCTTCGATAGGAAAACTGACAACCTATAAAAAAAAGGTGTGGTATGATTGCCAATGAGACAACTATCCACAAAAAAACCAAAATGAAACAGACATTAACAACTATAGGTCATCGTTCGGCCTTCAACAATGAGCAAAACTCATACCGCATAGTCAGCTATAAAAGAACACGATAAGACAATGTAAAACAATTAAAACGAGAAAACTAGCGGCCTTATTTATGTAAAAAAAATGAACGAAAAACAAATATGTAACACATAAACAAACGAAAACCACTGAATTGCAGACTCCTGACTCCGGACAGGCACATACATAAATAATGTGGCGGTGTTAAACATGTTAGCGGGGTCAACGCTCCCCCTAACCTGGGACAGTGGTATAAAAGTACAACATAAGAACGAACTATGAAAAAGGCTTCACCCATCAGATGGACAAAATTACAAGTGGACGTGGCTAGGTACTTATACATCCCGACAGTCAAATAAAATTGGAGTCGAGTGCACCGGCACGAGCGGGGTTTGAACTTACACACTCAGTGTTGACTGGCTAGTGATTACAGTTCTAACTACTTAGACCACTCGGCCATAGGATGTCTAATTTATACATACGAATGATGTCCTTGTACATTAAGTACAAATCATCTCTTTTATCGTAAATGTTGGTATTAACCGTCCTGGTAAAGAAATATATATAGAGATCCAGAAAAGGGCAGTGTTCGTGACTAGTATTAGCTTTATTTAGTATCAGTTCAGCAGGATAAATACCTCATGTATACATACTAAAGTCAACATTATTGCGAGCCAAAATATGATCCAAATATCTAAAAGTATTATTTAATTTTGCTTCGATGGTTCTATACTGATTTTTGTTCGACATTGTTACTCGTAACAATACGGAAACATGTCCGCAGTAAGTTATGCACAGTAAGTCGCCATTCAAATATTGATAACAATATACGGAATATCCATAACGAACAAAAATGGTATCTATTAAAATTCAAGTTCAGTTAACGTATCAAAGCAGGTCAAATTAACCTATTTTTTTCGATTGTTGTTACCAAAAAATACTAAAAGAGTTATATATATATATATATATATTAGCATTCCGAATTTTTAAATACCCGTTTAATTAGGTGTGTGATTTTTTTCTTAATGAGATAATGAGGCAAAGTGGTATATAGGGTAGACAAATCAAAACTTTGAATAGATTCGAAATCACCGATATGAGCATGCAATTTATCAAGTATTTCCATCGAATGTTTGACACTCCAAATATTATAAATTCCACTATTTTCAAAGGTTGTATTTTAACAATCTATTACCAGGTTTTTGATTGTACCAAGTGTAAGTAAAAATAGACAGTTTAGTAGTGGAACAATTTCTTGAAGACGAAATAAATCTATATTTGTAAGGTGTTTTGTGCAGCGTTTTTAGTCATGGTGTTGTCATTTTAATTTCGACATATGAGTTTGAATCTCCCTCTGGTACCTTTCTGCTCTCTTTTTGAAGCCTGTACGTAGTTGAAACTTTCATATTATTCCGTTCTGCTTTAAAAGAGGTAGCTAAATATTTATGTTTGTTACAGATGTCATTTTTCGAAAATGGAGTCAGATGGAATGTTGGTTAATTTGTGATTTTCTTTTGCTGAACCTCGATGTATAATTAATGTGACAATAATGATATTATTGGCAGCCTTATCACCCGGGGCAACAATTAATTCCTTGACGAGATCTTTTAGCCTCTATTTGATACCAGTAACCGGGCTATTATGGTTGTTGTTAGGAGTACAATGTAATATGTTCTTTATGTGAATACGTCTACGTTCATTACTGAATTAAACATAAAGAATCTAAAGACTTCACGTCAGCTTTTTTTTTGTTTTATCCATTCGTGCAGTAAGTAAAGAATGAATCGTGGATGATGTGAAGAAACTCATTCCAATCGATAATTTATTCCGGACGATATTTAGGTCCTTAACTGAGGAATGATTTCAGCTCTCGGTCATGGACAATGTTTAGGTCTCCTGTTATAACATGGGAACATTGGCCATCAATGTATTCGGAATTACTGCAATTTCATGACGTATTTGTATTGTATATTAAAATATTAACGCTATTTTTACAGACAGAGCTTGCCCTACTGGAATGTCTAGATGTTCCGCAAATGATCCAAATTGCATATATGATAGTTGGTTCTGCAACAACCAACCAGAATGCGCAAACAGAGAGGATGAAAGTCGGAATAGTTGCTTTAATCGTAAGAAGATATTTAAATGAACACATGTGTACATAAAGATGTTAACTCGTGTATTTTGAATTAACGCCATGTAAAGCATGCCTTAAATCGAACTTATTAACTTGTTATGTGCAAAAAGAGGCAGATTTGTCCTATATCGACCGCATTTACTCACGTCTTTCTTTTGGGTTAAATTGGAACGATAACAGGACTGGTGAAGTTGAACTTATCATTTTATATTTGCTTTAATGTTCGTAAAATATAAGTCGATGTTTCTTTTCATTTTTATTTCAAAATGAAATACATGAGATGTAAATTTTCTCAAATATATCAAATATGCAGTATAAGGTTTATACGTCCCCCTTTCTTGAATTGACCTAGGGATTAGATTGTTTTGTTTAGACTTTTTAAACCCATGGTGTTCTTTGGAAAATGCCTGTTCAAAGTAAAAAAATATAACAGTTAGTTTCTGTTGATGTTTGATTTTGTCAAGTTTGATAGATTTCTTTCTGAGACTCCTGAGAGTTCGTTATTATTATTCATACTTGATTTATTAACATATTTAGTATTAACAATACATATCAGCTGGTACTGGTACTTTTTAAGTGATTGCTTGTTCTGGACTAATTTTCTTACAACTATGTATTTGTGTACATGAAAAAAACAAAGTGTTCATACTATTACTTTAAAAATGACACGTAATGCAGTGTCCAAAAATGGAAGATCGTTGCATGTAAAATATATATTTATGTATTTATATGTGTATCCTATGTCCATCCATGCATGAATTTGTTTCCGATGATACATTCAAATTTCGTTTTTAATTGTTCAAGTATAATTTTTCGTCGTAGTATACGTTTGCAACGTTTCATCTAAAACCAAAGAATGGTTCAGAACATGAAATACTTTTTTCATCTAAAAATGTTAGATGAAATTAAAATATATTGATTAGATATTGACATAGATTCTTCTTTATTTATCTTTTCAGGTCCAAAGGGATCCATTCAATTTCCGTGGCTGACATAGCTAGCAGACAGTCTGATTGAATTTTTAGTAAACACGTCTCGCCATACGACAACATATGAAAAAAAATGCTTTATTTGAATTAAACTACACGCCTTTGTTGTATCTGTAAATAGTTAGGATGACAATTTGGTTTGTACGAATCTTTCTTTGAGATGTTATCATTATATAATAAACAAGATATAAAATATGTCATGGAATTGTTCAATGGCGACCCGTATAATTGATATCGTTAGTCTTGTCATTGTCGTCTCCAGTTACAGCTGATAGGCCTTCATGACGATATAAAAATCAGCTGAAATTCAACACAATGTTTACAGGTTTGTTTTCGAGAAAAAATACCATGGTACAACTGATCTACATGAAATATGAAAATTGAATAAGAATGAAACGTTTAATTGAGGGAAATGAAGTTTTCTTTCAATTTCAAGATTTTTTCTTTTCAGCAGTATAATTTTGGTGTTTTAGTAAGTAATTTGTAATTCACGCACAGTTATGATCAATGTTGCTTTCTTTGCAAAAGGGTAGAACAAAAAAAATATGAGTTGGCGAACACTAACTATGCTTATCCAATCAAACTTCAAAGACAATTATGAATTTAAATTTGATTTTTTACAGTGATTGCGTAAAACAAAATGTCGAGATTTAGTGTCTGTATGTGTAAACAAGTGCTCTTGTTCAATGAAACATATTTCCCTGCAATCTTCAATGTTTCCGTTATATTGTCTTTTGTGTAAGACTTTCAAAGTTGCTTGTTAATATTGATACGCATTTCTAATAATGAATCACTTCAAACCTGTGGTTATCGGATTTCTTATTGTCATACACAAATTTCCTGGCTGACATTAAACAAAATTGAAACAAGCCCTTGCATATGTCGATGATAAAACGTACCATATACGTTTTTCTGCTATAAAAGGTATACAGTCGCCTCTTACAAGTCGATTATTAATTGTAATAGTTCATCATGTTCATGCTAGGTCCTATTTCAAGATTAGTGCAAAACCCTAGAAAATGAACTTTCTTCGGATTTGGCTTTGTTGATCTTATGATAATTAGAATATAACGATAACAATGTGCAGTGATTTCAAGATTTTAACATGGAATACAACAATAATAATTACTGGTAAACAAGGGAAAACAAAACAGAAACAGTCGAATTCCATAAGTTAGACCGTAACGAAAAACAAAATTACCTAAAAGATAAAAAAAAAAAACCATACAACACTACAGTGAAAACTTTATTTAAGCAACACTGCCTCATTATATACCGTTCTTGCACTCATGTTCTTAGAAAATCCTCAGTCCCATATAATATTATGATGCCAACATGACCAAAGGTGTAACTTATTACACGTGAAAAAATGAATAGAACGGTAGTTTAATGAGTATTTAAACTCCTAACTGAAAATCTAACTGACAAATCCATGCCAAAATACGAATAATGACTAAGAGATAATGACAATTATTCAAAACGTAACTAGAAATCTAAAGACAAAGCAACACGAACCCCACCACAAACCGTGTGTGCTACAAATCTGAATTCACTGAAAAGTCTCAAAATAGGTCATAGGAAATGGAATAAATCTTGATATACAATATTTAAGGTATTCATTTCTGCCTCGCATATATAAAATTGAGAATGGAAATGTGCCAAAGAGACAACAACCCGACTTCAGAACAGGCAACAACATAATGTCACCAATAGGTCTTAAATGCAGCGAGAAATTCCTGCACCCGGTGACGTTCTCCAGCTGGCCCATAAAAAAATATAAATACTAGTTCAGTGATAACAGACGTCATACTAAACTCTAAATGGTACACAAGAAACTAAAAGTAAGAATAATACAAGACTAACAAAGGTCAGAGGCTCCTGACTTGGGACAGGCGCTACAATGTGGCGGGATTAAACGTGTAAATGAGATATCAACCATCCCCATATACCTCTAGACAATGTAGAAAAGTAAACGCATAACAAAACGCACATTAAAAGTTAGTTCAAGAGAAGTCCGAGTCCGATGTCAGAAGATGTAACAAAAGAAAATAAACAAAATGACGATAATACATAAATAACAACAGACTACTAGCAGTTTAAAACTAACATGCCGGCTCCAGACCTCAATTGAACTGATTGAAATATTACATTTATATCTTCATCATATGAATATCAGGCACAATCCCTCCCGTTAGGGGTGGGTATGCCCGAAACAAATTTAAAGTAGTTCAAAGAGGAGCACAGCATACTTTGATAGAGGGTCGTATCATTGACACTCATACCACATCTTCTGATTATGATATTATTCTTTATAACAGCAAAATGACTTGAGTGTGTAGGTAAAGGTATTATCTTTGGTAAGCTTGCTTGCTAGCTGAACCATTAAATCATTATTAGATAGGTAAACTATCCTTCTGTCGGTGTAATCTAGTCCTAAAGACATATATTGGTCATATGTCGGACTAGTCTACTCTGAACTGATAGTAGTACACCTAACTTATAAATGATTTAATGGTTCATAAAGCAAGATTTTGTTTGAACCTTCTCACTCAAGTCATTTGGCTATAGAGCATCTGTAGAAGAAAAGAAATTTCATTACATTAAGTTGTAAAGTTTTCGGATAGTATTAAATTTTCTAGTTTCGAATATAATAAATACATTTTGATGTCTCAGTTCGACTAAAACGAGATAATGAGGACTTGTTTTTAACTCCCGATAGCTGTGGACTGCATGTTGTTCTCTTGTTGTAGTTGTTTTTATTGATATTTGTCTTTTTATCACTGTCTCGTTGATGTTTACCAACGTCAGGTATTCGACCTACTTCACCTATAAACGCTGGTTGACCGCATCGAAATAGCACATTATGGCTGAAAGTTGCGTTAAACCGCTCTTAAAAATCAATTAATCATATTATTAAAGTTTATGAGACTAGGTTGTCCCCTGATATACCCTTCATAGTTTATTTAAATAGGTTTGTATAAATCTATGCTAGATAAAATTAGTTTAGACAGAAAACTGTTAGTTATTATCAAGGACGGGTCAATTAAGCGACGAAAAGTACATCAACATGCTGTTTCATTCTTAAAACGGATGAATATAGCTGTTTAAAATGGTTTATTGTTACATCTGTGTCATGCACATCTAGCATCTATACATATCCATCATAGTTTGCAGATCACCAGGTTTTTGTTTTCTCCATTTCCCTTAGATATATAGCCTACAGATAATATAGTTGACCTACCTCTGTTATCATGATTTTTGGGCTCTTGTTTTAAACTTTTCAGTCCTGCCCAGGTAACCTGAAACATCATAGAATCCATTTTATCAGTACATGCTTAATTTGTTTTACATACTGCTGGTTTGGGTTGTTCAAGGAGCAACACAATCACAATATAAACACATACAGATTCCATAGTCATTCTGTCAAAACATTCATTTAGCACTGTGCTTTGGCATTTGTTGTATACAAATCAAAATATATTTGTTGAAACCAAATGCGTTACATGTATATCAAAAACTCACGGTGACATATTGTACACTATATCTGATATGAAATTCGAAACGTAGCCACTATATGAAATTCATTTTCTGCCAATTTACTTTATCATTTGCTCAAAAAAATGTACAAAATATTAAATAATCGAGTCTTTGCAAAAGGTAAAAATGTGCCATAAAATTAAAAAAACAAAAAATCCAACAACCCCTCCTTTTTTCCCTTAAACGAATATCAACTCCTTACCAATTTTAATTATATAAAGAAATGGATATTAATAAGGGCATCCGGACATAATTTCAATACATGTATACGTGATTCTTGTTTTACATACGACAATACAATGCCAAAGTAGTGAAAGGAAAAGAACAACTTGAAGTGTTTACATTATAACCTTGAATTAATCTTCACATTATGGGATTAAAAACCAAAAATTAAGATGTAATATTTATCAAGGTTATTAGGGTCCGTTAAGATTTTACTTGCATCTTTTTTTATTCCTATAGTTGAAGGTGAGGGGGGTCGGGGGTCCTTATCCCTAAATCCTAGGCTTAAAAGCATGGAATCCCATCAGTGGCAAGATTCCGGTGCAAAATATAGTTGACATGCATTTTTTGTCCGGACACATGGACACAACGATAAATTAAAAATAGTGAATATGATAATTCTGTTTAAACTTAAAGGCTCAAATGACAAATGACACACATACGTGTTCATGTATCCCCGGACACACAATGCATGCTAACTATATTTTGCATCGAAGATATAACATATCTGGGTCATTTTCAAAACATGTCGAATTTTCAGTACATCCATGCTAATTTTTATAATTTCTAATGGAAATTTCAGTTCTAATGGTTAAAACGAAAACTTGTAGAATTTATGATTCAGAACATTAATGATAAACACATCTTACATCTATTTTGATAAGATTAAGCTATATTTAAGTCCGATTTTGGGGGTATTTATGTGAGTACAGGGTCAGTAAAATACATTTCGGATGATTTTTTTTCCGATTTTCTGATCGCCTTGATATCTGCAAAAGGTACTTTTTAAGAACTCTAATTATTACTCTAACGAAAAATCGTAGCTTCTTTATTATTGTATGAAACATATCATCTACAAACTAAATTCAGTCAGCGTTCGGGAGATTCATGTCCGTCCTGTTACTGCTACTTAAATCAGCTGTTAAAATGTTCTCCCTATGAAAATTGAATCAGTCAGTGTTGATTTAAAAAGTGCAAAGTAATCTTTACATTTAAAACGCCACGTTACCTGAACAACAGTTTAGAAAAAAAGAAATTTCAAGACATTTAGTGAAAAACAGAGGGTACTTTTTCATGTCTATGCTGTTACCAACAATTTCGATTAGTTACACCAACAATATGCTTGTAAAAAGTGCAATAACGTGTTGGAAAACAAATTCACAATAAAAAAAAAACATAATCACTTCATCAAAGTGAGTAGAGTTGTTTCACAACAGCAATCAAAAACGAAGCAATTGTCTATCCTGTTACTTTGGTTGTTATGGTTACAGTAACTGGATAGACAATTATAGGCAAAAACGTCGTTACAATTTTTATCCTAACATAGAGGTGCAAAACGAATAATATTTCGTTGTTTGAACTCATCTTAAGGTTATAACGTCTTAATCTACCAATTAAGCATTTGCAGGTGCAACACTGACATCGGTAACAGGGTAGACATAAAGGTAACAGGATAGACTTTTATATAGTGATACATCATAAACGAGAGATCATTTCTCCGCCTGAATCCCGATTCCCTCCACCTGCATCCCGAAATCAATTTACGCGCAGTGCACGTTTTTATTATATACATGTATACATAAAAAAAAAAATTTGTAGATTTTATATATCTTTTGATTTCATATTTATTTCTTTAAGAAATTTATTCTCCCAACCTTTTCATACAATATGTCTCTTAAAATCAAATTTAATGTAAATCATCAAAATCGAAAAATTGAAAGAGAGTTCAGAAGGTTTTTAATGAATTACGATTTACATGTTTTATATGAGTATATTATCAAGTCGACCAGTAGGGGATCACATTACCAATAAGAATGCCAATTATCTGTTGAAATATATATAAATCCCCTAACTCAACATTATAGTCTTAATCAAAACAGTACAGCATTAAGATTTGATCGACAACGTTCACTGTCTCTAGCTTAAGCTTTCGTTTTCAAACGGGGAAGAGGAATCAGGAGGACATTGAAACATTTTTGTACAGTATTACATCACTTTGCGTTGTCGTCAAAATTAGAAAATAATTTTACATCTTAAAGAACCAAAGAGGCTCAAAATTCACATCAAACTCAAACTGATTTTTTTTTTATTTCGAAGATCAATAGGTGAACGACCAGTTAACCAAAAAAGCTAACAGTAATGTAGAATGCATATCATGGAAAAAAAGCAAGTTATACCATAAGGACTATAAAGTATATATCAATATGTTTAAGATCAATAAAAGTCAAGACTCAGATCAAGCTGTAAAAATATTATATGTTTTTATGACGAGTTATGATGATCTGCTATTCAATTTTGGAAACCTTACCTGCATAACTCCATTTTAATCAATGAAAAAAGGGTGGATAGGTCCTACGAATATTACATTGATTTCCTGTAAAACGGAATACATGTTTTAAATTCAATTAAAACAATAACTTTTTGAAACTTGTTATAATGTCTTCTCCACTACTCGTCACTTTATAAACTTTTGCGCTCTTGCTGGAGACAAACAACAGCTTATCTTTTATTCTGTTTATTCTGTTATTATATCATGATTTTCGTCTACTATTCATATGTATATTTTTTTAATCAAACGTTTTCTGATTTAAGTAGACGTATGTCCCTATATGACAAGCCATGTTGCTGCAAACGTAGTCTAAATTTTTCTGGGTTCATATAAAAACTAGATGAAAAGGAGATTATGAAGATTATCTTTACTTTTATACCGTGATGATGATTGCAGAAGCTGGCAAGATACGTTACATAAATACACACATCGAATCAGTTCAGATATATACACACAATACTATGGTGCCAAGGGAGCGTCACTAACTATAATATGGTGCCAAGAGAACTTCACCATCTAAACATGGATTATCAACAAAAGGAAATTTTAATATCAGCTTTATTCAAAGTAAGTTAAACAGGACACATTTCTTAAGTGTACATCCAGAAGCCGTCACTATTGAGAGCCAAAGGTCAGTCAAATATCTAGAAATGTTTTTAAAATGTATGTATTAGATATTGTTTTGATGACTCCTTGGTGGTTTTCCTGATGACGGTAAATCAAGAACAGTGCTTGGGACAGATGAATTGATTACTTGTTGCTGCCATTTATTTCAGTTCTTGGTCGATGCCACTGCTTGTGGACTATCAGTCCTCGATGTTATCATCAGCAAAGTAGTCATAAACTATGTTGACTGTGCACATACAACAATTGAAACTACATGAAAAATGAGATGATACTCGTCTTAGGACAAATCTTGAAAATGACAGACACTTTCATTGTCTTATATATAAGTTATTTCCTTATTCACCTCGGATTGAATATAGATTTTTATGTCCGTTATGAGTTTTTTTTTCTCGAAAAATAGTTAAAAAACCTTGTGATAGCTTTCAGTTGATATCGATATCAAAGTAACGATTTTAGCAATGCCTGATATTGCTAATGCTATATCTCGAACGAAATGCACTAAAATTATCAAATTTTTACAATAACATGGCTTATTTCATAAATGTTTTATTATATTATAATTGAATCTGAATACAAGATTTGTACCAACAAAGTTGTAATTCCCACTGTTTATATATATTGTAAAGGCATGCATTTTGTTCAGCCGTCATTTGATTAAAGCAAGTTCGTTTTACTAAAACTCCAATTAACCTACTATGTCAACCACGGAAATTCCTTTGATCCTTTTGGACCTGTAAAAGATAAAATAACAAAAACATTGAATGTCTCATAAATATATTGTAGTACTATAATAATATTTATGGTGGAAACAGTTCCTGGTATTCTGTACAGGTCATGCATTTATAACGATTTATCCTACATGTTCTAAATCAGTTTACGTGAGAGAAAAAAAACGGAATTTAAAAGTATTGAACATCTGCGTTCAATGCATATCTCCTAAACGTACATATACTTACAAAAAATGTATTATAATGTATTATATATACACTAGGTTAATGCCGTTCATTTTCCATAACGGAAACTGCAACACGTATAGCCATTATGGTTTTGAATCTCTAGGTAAAGAATTGGGGAATTACGCTTGTGTAGTAATTACAAAACAATGTCTTAACTAATCTATTATTTCACCTCCAAACTTAATGTACCGCATATATAGGGACTGGTCATTGTAATTTAATTTCATGCGATTTGACAAAATGAAGTTATTATTGATTTCCCTTTACCTATTTACTTTTTCAGATATGTCTGGGTGCAGACCAAGCATTACATAAAAAAGCACGTTAACGCCGCATGCACATATTTTGTAGGTTAACTTTAATTTTGGCGTTTACTAGTAAACGCGATCAAACTGGAAATGTCTAACGTCTACCCGAGTAAACGCGCGTTTACTCTGTGTCCGTTTAGTCAGTAGTAAACTAGCGTTTACTTCATATTTCACAAGTTTATATTTTACGTGCACTTAAAAGTAAAC
Organism: Mytilus edulis; assembly: GCF_963676685.1. Lineage (NCBI taxonomy): Eukaryota > Metazoa > Mollusca > Bivalvia > Mytilida > Mytilidae > Mytilus > Mytilus edulis. The sequence goes on from NC_092352.1 coordinate 82,408,157, forward strand.
GGGCATTATATACAATTACTACAGATTTCACAAGTGTATTTTTACGTGCACTTGAAAGTAAACGCACGTTTACTATTCGCGTTAACTGATTGTGTAAATTATAAAATAAAGATCGTGTACATTTGAACGTTTATCTTAATAAATTATATGTTTTACGTTTATGAATTTAAAACCAAAACAGTTCAAAAACAATTTTAATTCGAAATATTAACTTTCATTAATTGCAAAACATCAGTTCCAATAACTTTAAGTAGCGGATTTAGTATTAAATTGAGAATGGAAATGGGGAATGTGTCAAAGAGACAACAACCCGGCCATAGAGCAGACAACAGCAAAAGGTCACCAACAGGTCTTCAATGCAACGAGAAATTCTCGCACCCGGGGCGTCTTTCAGCTGGCCTCTAAACAAATATACACTAGTTCAGTGATAATGAACGCCATACTAAACTCCAAATTGTACACAAGAAACTAAAAGTTAAAATAAACAAGACTAACAAAGGACAGAGGTTCCTGACTTGGAACAGGCGCAAAAATGCGGCGGGGTTAAACATGTTTGTGAGATCTCAACCCTCCCCCTATATATCTAGCCAATGCAGAAAATCAAACGCATAACAATACGCACATTAATATTCAGTTCAAGAAAAGTCCGAGTCTGATGTCAGAAGATGTAACAAAAGAAAATAAACAAAATGACAATAATACATAAATAACATCAGACTACTAGAGGTTAACTGACATGCCAGCTCCAGACTTCAATTAAACTGATTGAAAAATTATGTCTCCATCATATGAATATCAGGCACAATCCTCCCCCTGAGGGGTTTAGTATCATACCATCATAACATATATGAGAAGAACGTAACCCGTGTCATGCTAACAACTGGTTTGTTAATACTAAATGTGTTTAGTTCCGATGCAAAGACCCTATACGTGAATCAATATTAACGCCAAAGTATGCAATCTTTAATGACCTGACAACAGTATCGTAACTAAATCCCTTCTTAATAAGTCTATTTGAAGGTTTTGTTAGCTTCTGAGGTAAAACTGACATTTTTGTGCTCATATAATAAAGAATATTTCCATAAAATATTGGATGTGAAATACCTGAACGTATTAGAAGTCTGCATGTTGAGCTATATTATCGAATGATATCCTTATACCGATGATAAAATTTAGTAAATGTTTTGACTAGTTTGTTATATCGACAACCCTGGTGTAATAATTTTTCAGTAATACATAAAGTTCTCTCGTTGAAATCTTAAACAATGTTACAGACACGAGCGAATCGTACAAGTTGAGATATATAAACACCGTAAGATGGTGACAAGGGAACGTCACCATCTAACTAGAGGCTCTCAAGAGCCTGTGTCGCTCACCTTGGTCTATGTGCATATTAAACAATGGACATAATTGTGTTTTGGTGATGATGATGTGTTTGTAGATCTTATTTTACAGAGCATTATTGTTGCTACAATTATCTCTATCTATAATGAACTTGGCCCAGTAATTACAGTGGAAAATAATTTCAAAATATTTACAAAAATTTATGATAATGCTAAAAATTAACTATAAAGGGCAATAACTCCTTAAGGGTTGAATTGACTATTTTGGTCATGAAACGTATTTGTAGATCTTGTTTTGCTGAACATTATTGCTGTTTACAGTTTATTTCTGTCTATAATAATATTCAAGATAATAACAAAAAACGGCAATTCAGGGCAGTAACCTAACAACGGTTTGTCCGATCCATGTGAAAATATCAGGGCAGATAGATCTTGACCTGATAGACAATTTAACCCTGTCAGATTTTCTCTAAATGCTTCGATTTTGGAGTTATAAGCCAAAAACTGCATTTTACCCCTATGTTCTATTTTTAGCCGTGGCAGTCATTTTGTTTGGATGTCCGGGTCACCGGACACATTTTTTTAAAATTACATACCCCAAAGATGATTGTGTTTTACGTGTTTGAGCTTTAAATTTGATTTTGCTATTTGATCATTTGTTGATTAGGGACTTTCCGTTTTGAATTTTCCCAGGAGTTCAGTATTTTGTGATTTTTCTTTTTTCCATGTTGACATAAGCTTGGTTTTTATAACATCAGCGTTATTTACAACAACACAAAATTAAAAGAAACTATTTGTACTTTTTGGTAGTATTGTCTATAATTCCGGAATTGTTATGTTATATATTCTAAGTTAGCTTAAAGGTTCAAATTGTATTGGGGTTATCCAATCTTTAACAATGCCATCAAAGCGGGAGTTTTGGCATGCCACAAAACCCGGTTCATCCCGCCATTTACTTCTTCTAATCCCTGTACCAAGTCAGGAAAATGGCCATTAGTATATTATAGTTCGTTTCTTTGTGTGTTACATTTTAATGTTGTGTTTCTGTTATGTCGTAATTCTTTTATATTTCATACGTTTTCCTCAGTTTTAGTTTGTAACCCGGATTTGTTTTTTCCTTATCGATTTATGAATTTCGAACAGCGGTATACTACTGTTGCCTTTATTTGAATAACACAGAAATTTATGTGGCCACAGTTGACCTACATTCAATCGCATAAGTCGAAAATAAACAGACAACGCCATGGCTTAGAAAAAAAAAGACTAATATGCTGGCTAGGTATTTATTTACCCCGACATTGTGTTGTAGTGATATGGTAATGTTTGTATTCTTTTGTTTTTGTGTTCGTTTTTTATTAATATGTACTTTTACTATAGAGCAGATATGTGCCAATAACAACATGAACAAAATGGTGACAGCTGATACTCCAAAAGTTCAAAATAACAAATATGAATCTATGGAAATGATACAAAAACACAATGCACAAAGTTTATTTAATATGTGAAAAGTTGTGTTGTGCATTTGGAACAGCAAAGTCCACTATTGAAAGCCTCTTCACAACCTGTACATTGAAAATCCTCGTATTTTCTTACTGAGCAGTGCTTTGGACGGTTACATCCAATCGCTAAAATAACTTATTTTCAATTAAAATTTACTGATAACATGGATAACATTGTTAAAGGTGTCAGACCACCAATTAAAAATCCCTATCTGTTCAACCAAATTTTGCAATTTTCACAGCTTTCTAAATATTTTACCTTAAGTTTAACTTCAAGGAAACCAGGTATATCCTGAATTGTACATGTATCCCCTTTCTACATGCAAATTTTCAACTAATGTTTAAAATCTTGTAACAAATTTCTGATATTGAAAAGACAGGTACTACCAAAATAACTCCCGGTTTTCTGGAAATCTTAAATTAGTGTACTATGTAGCGCATTAATCCTGAATTTTTAATGCAAACTCATAGACAAGTGAATTTTGGCTCAAAATGGTCTAAATATATTTCCCTTTCACCAAAAGTTTCATTTCTGCAAATTTGTTGGTTAGTTTAAGTAAACAATGACATCAAAAGCACTATTTTGTGTCAGAGTAGGACTACTTTTACATACGTTCTAAATTGGAGGGAGTAATTGGTGGTCTGACACCTAAAGAGCCAAAAAAGTTGCTCAGAAATCTTTGCTTTGCTTTATTCTTAATCCTTAGTCATTTTGAAGTCAGAAACATCCTATCTGAGCATAATGTGACTTATATTACAAATTTCACAGCTCAATTTAAACTGACTGTAATGTATAACTTTGATAGAAAATACTTGAAAATTTTATTTTGGACTACAGGTACATAAACTTTCAATATCAAGATCAGTTTTGTTGATTTTTTTCTTGTTTGTTCTACTACTTAAAAGACTTTCCACAATTTTTACAATGGGTTAAGTAAAAAATCCAAGGTATTGAAGAGTCAAGGAATATTGACCCCCCCCCTTTTTTAACACCTGGTGTAAGTAATGGGACTATTAAATGATCAAAAGTGCAGTCATGGTCATTTAACTGTTTTTATTTAGTATCAGTTGATACAACTTAAGGTATAAAACTTTCATTTGAGATAATAAATGGGATTTTTGTGAGTTTTTGCGATGTTTACATCAGGCTATGTTATCTGCCAAATACATGCTATGACGCAATGATATAAGGGATAAAAATCAAATAATTTCATTAAATCTTGATGACAACAACTTTTTTTGGTAGTAAAATAACCATGTTTTCATGTTAATACCACAGAAACAACTTACTGTGCAATTATAACAATTTGGGACATTTTTTTATGTGAAAGCATATTGTCAGGGTGGGAAAAAGCTAAAAATAGCACAAATTCAGGTTTAAGGCTCTAAATTTGCAATATGTGACTTTTTGCCCCAAAAAAGATTGAAATGTGACTACTATCACTTCATATGATCAGTTAAGTCAAAAAAATCAATTGTTTTCTGAATTTGGGGTTTCACCGCATTTCCCTTAAAGGTGTCAGACCACCAATTAAAAATCCCTATCTGTTCAACCAAATTTTGCAATTTTCACAGCTTTCTAAATATTTTACCTTAAGTTTAACTTCAAGGAAACCAGGTATATCCTGAATTGTACATGTATCCCCTTTCTACATGTAAATTTTCAACCAATGTTTAAAATCTTGTAACAAATTTCTGATCTTGAAAAGACAGGTACCAAAATAACTCCCGGTTTTCTGGAAATCTTAAATTAGTGTACTATGTAGCGCATTAATCCTGAATTTTTAATGCAAACTCATAGACAAGTGAATTTTGGCTCAAAATGGTCTAAATATATTTCCCTTTCACCAAAAGTTTCATTTCTGCAAATTTGTTGGTTAGTTTAAGTAAACAATGACATCAAAAGCACTATTTTGTGTCAGAGTAGGACTACTTTTACATACGTTCTAAAGGGAGTTATTGGTGGTCTGACACCTAAAGAGCCACAAAAGTTGCTCAGAAATCTTTGCTTTGCTTTATTCTTAATCCTTAGTCAATTTGAAGTCAGAAACATCCTATCTGAGCATAATGTGACTTATATTACAAATTTCACAGCTCAATTTAAACTGACTGTAATGTATAACTTTGATAGAAAATACTTGAAAATTTCATTTTGGACTACAGGAACATAAACTTTCAATATCAAGATCAGTTTTGTTGATTGGAGGGAGTAATTGGTGGTCTGACACCTAAAGCTTGAAAAAATTGTAACAGTTTAATATAGTAGTCATAATCAGTTAATATTAGAATTGACCTTTTTTAACACAACTATATACTTCTTGGAAACTAATTATAAAAATGTATTCTAAGACACCATATGACATATGAATGCTTATTTTTTGTCATTAAATATTTTTGTTCAAGACACTCTTGTCACACTGTTGCAGTGCTGTACATGTATACTAATTAAAACGTCGAATGTAAACATGGTCGAATGCATATGTGTATATGTTGGTACAGGAGGTAAAAAAATACACTAGCACAAGTAAAACGTTATATCTTTCAGAATATCTTTGCAAGACAGCTGAATACTGTCCACTCGCACCTGAAGAGTTGTGGATAAACATTATTATTACATTGGTTGCGATGATTTATATTAATTTCCCAGTTAAATAAAAACCGATAATTTCACATGTGAAAAAAACGTGGTTATTTCACTCTCCGACGTCATAAGCGTTATCAAGACGTCGATAACGTCGGATCAAAACAAATTGTGAATGCGTAAGGAAAAAATATAGTTCCTTACATTTTCTATATTAATTTCATTAAAAAAAACATTTGCCAATGTAATAAAAAGAATAACTGATTAAAGAATTCAAATATCGACAAGTATTCAACTCGTGACCAAACAACGCTGATAATTTACTCATGCGCAACGCGCATTCGTTAATTAACGTGTTGTTCGGTCACTCGTTGAATATTTTTCTCTATATAAATTCTTCGATAAGTTATTCTATAATTATAATTTAAAACGAACATGATTGTGCTTTTATGCATTAATAAACTTGTTCTAAAATATAAATAACTGAATTACAGGTGCTGCATTACCAAACATTTTTACAGTTGGAATAATTAAATAAGTTCGTTTAACGCACAATAATGTACTATTATAATAAGTTATTTTTTTAGTGTGAGTACATTTAATTGAACTCAACTGTTATTTTAGGTGTGATTCATTTGTAATCCTTTTACACGGTTTACTAGCTCAACAATATGAAGATCTGAATTACATTTGAATATCTTGATTGATATAACTTTTACTATAATCATGTAAGTTTGTTTTTTTTTTGATAGAGAAGACTTAAATAAAATCCTTACTTAAGACTTTTACTTACCACTATATTTCACTGAAAGAAGAACAAAATTTAATGTGAAAACAATCATAATTATAAAATATATTTTAACGGTTAAATCCATAAACAAAAGTAATTTGTTTCAAAAAAGAAATTTAATTATGTTGAATCATTCATTTATACAAGATAAAGACATATGGACATGTATTTGAATTTTACATTTTAACCGACTTACTGGAATATATGTCATGTGACTCTTCTTAAATATTATGATTTAGAGCTAGCTAGGTTTCGCCACTTTCCAAAAGTCGAATACAAAAGCGCAAAGAAACTCGATATAGAATAAGAAGATGTTGCACCATTGAAAAGAGGACAATTATCCAACCAGGTCTAGATTAAGCAATCTTCAGCATTTATGTGTAATACCATTTCAGAAAGTCTATGGTTTGAACCTGATACAGATTTAACCATCGATCTGTTGCAAGCTTTAAATGAGACAATACAGACAATCGATAGTTATATAAATAATTTCATATTTTCTCATACAAAGTCTATGTGATACATTCTAATAAAAACATAACGTTGTAATATTATGACTGAATATTTGATACATAAACCGACTTACGCTTCATGGTGTCATATTCTGAAGAAGAAAATAAGATATAATATGATATTTCAATTTAAAAATTTTGTTATATTCAAGATTCTGAAATCATCTGTTTTGTCGTGAAGTGTTTGTTTTCCAATTGCATAAATTGTTTGTCAATTTCTAGATGTAAGTCAAAATATGAGGCAAACTAATTAACTGTATCTGATGTATCAATTATCTCTAGTTCGATGGGATAGATGGGTTCAACATTGTCACCTAATATTGAATTATTTAGTGAAATAACATCATCTTTATAGCGGACGGTAAAGTTACAGGGTATTGAGAACTTGTTTACTTCCTTACTTAGAGGTTTTTGTATGAATTCTGCTTCTTAAGAATAAAGGATGATCCCATGGGAATGCCGATTGTTTGTTGAAAAACACGTCCTTCAAACGTAACAAATATGTCAAGACTCCTGGATTTTCAAATCTGGAATAAAACAATATTAGCAACTATTTTTCAAATGAGTGATATATAACGCTTTGTTAACTGTGCATTCAAATGAGTCGTTTACTATTTGGAGCGTCTCAAACATTAGTTTGTAGCGGTTATACACGTAGTAAGAATTGTTTAATTAAATCATACAGTGGATGAAATTTGGTGTTGCATCGCAAGACCCTCATTTTATATAAATACATTCGCTAGACACATTCAAAGGTAGTATACACATAATTGATATAATGAATCGAATTTCATTAATTGAATATATTTATATTATTCACACTTAAGTGTGTAAAATGACTCTGTTACCTGTTACTTAATGTGAATCTGAAATGCATGACTTTTCTAAACCTGTTTTTATGTCCCAAATTAGTAATTTGCCAAACAGGTATTTATTTCTTGGTTTGATATTGTAGCTTACGAATGTCCCGTGTATTTTGCAAAGTGTCCTAATGGTCATCAGTGTGTACATCAGTCAATGATTTGTTCAGGGGAACAGATGTGTGATGGCGAATCAGAAGATGAACAACAATTTTGTAAAAGTAATTCATTAATTAACTTTTTTTTTATTAAGATACGTATTTTCTATCGTTACAAGTAGAAAGGTAAAATGCAGAGACTTCTTCACATTTCACGGTTGACAGAACAGAGCTATTCCAATTACCAGACATTCACTTATTCTCATTATAGATAATAAAACAGTTAAATAAGAAACCCATATGAAGTGAGTACGAATGTATGTATTTCCTGTCTGGAATGTAATAACTAATACATAGCCCAATTGCTATTTTGACTGATGTTCAAATAAAGTGGCAGTCATTTCATAGTAACACAAACCTTATCCTGACTTGTTCCGAAAAGTGCAGTGACTTCCGGAAGTTGGATAGTATAGAAACATGTACTTCTGAGAGCTTTAATTTGATATCGAAGCTACCTAAATATTATTTTTTTAACAAAGTTACTGGTATGCGTGGGAACTATTTTCGTAACAAAAAACATTCTGTACTATATTAATTTATGTTCTTTATAATCGGACCCGAATAAAGGTTGTACATGTATAGTTATTACATAACCAATCTTGCTATATTAATTTTTTCTGCACTTAAATTCATTGTATCATATATTTCTAACAACTATTTAATTTCTATTAAATCACCATTTTCACCTATGTTTTGTCTTCGGTCTCTTATCTTGAAAATTATTATAGAAAGATAGCCACTTTAGATAGCAAACATGATCAACAAGACTATTGTCTCATTGGCAAATTATGTTTATATATCTACAAATAAATCAACAAAGCGAAAATCGTGAGTCCACTTATTATTGAAAGTATTGTTTGTTAATGACTAGGTTGATGAATAGTGTAAGATTTTGACTATTGTCTTAAACATTTTTAAAAGATATTTCTTTTTTGTCTACGGAGAGGAGTTGCAAGATGAGGATTGTTAGTGATGTGGTATATGTATTCGATGATGCGAACTTGCATAACAAGGATTGAATGATTATGCTAATTGAAATGTTGGGTAAACAGTGTACCAAGTCAGGAATATGACAGTTGTTATTCTTTCTGTTGTTGTGTTTAAGCTTTTAATTTGGCACTTGCTTAGAAACTATTCGTTGCAAATTTGCCTCTGAGTTCGGTATTTTGGTTAATTTTGTTTTATGCATTTTTGATGATTTCTTATCAGTGGCCGCATGTACGTTTGTTAAGCCTTCCTTTCGTTTGCCCGACATATTCTCATCAGTAAAGGTAACACTCTAATCCGTAAACGAGACTTGTTGATTTACAATTCAAATCATCGGAGCTTCTGGTAAAGTAGGATTTCTCAGTTAAATTGCTAGTGAATTGAGCATCTGTTATTAAGATTTTACAGGTCTTACAGTGTTTGGTTTTACATTTCGAAATAAAACAGTGTTGTTCAGAGTCAATAAACTCAAGCATGTAAGAGGTTTAAGATAATCTGTTTGAATAGAGAATGTTAGGTGTATTTTTGAAAAATAGACAAGCGTAATGTTTAGTAATCTACCGCCTGTTTTTATTTTCTTTCATTATTTAAATTGCATGAATATTTCTGTTGTAAACAAAGCGTCTGAAGTACAATATTTTTTTTCTACACATCGGCTTATCATTCCGAGGCACCTATGATATACCCCAGTTCTGAGTGGGATTTCTGATTATAAAGTATTTCGTGAATTGTTTTATAGACTATTATTTGTTTTTGGTAATTTTTTTCATTTCTTTGTCAGTTTGTTTCCGACTTATGAGTTAAATACTCCTTGGTATTTCTTACCCTTTTTTCTCGTTTCGCATCTTCTGGATATGTCTTTTTTGTTTGCCTGAAACATATATCTAACAATGAAACAGAAAATCATCATCATTATCTTACGATAACTGCACATTGACAAATTGAAAATGAGTACATGTATTATTCATGTTATTGTTCAATTGCAGCACGCAGCTGTGGTGACATAATGTCGAAATGTGATAATGGATACCAATGTGTGTTCGATTTCAAGACATGTGATGGTGTTGCAGATTGTGCAGATAGTTCAGACGAGGATCCAGACTTATGTGTAGAGAGTAAGTTTATTTGAATCGACTGAATCAATGATTGACATTATGTCAATAAAACAAATAAAAGCTGTAAGGTTTAAGTAATGAAAATAATTTTCCAGGTTCAAAAAAGTCTAGGATAACTTTTTTTTCATTTATCAAATAATTGACAGATTAATTACCCTTACATATGTTTTCATAATATAGTGTGTGTTGTGTTGCCCGGCATATATTTAGGTTGTCTTTGATTCAAGCATATTTAGTCATTTATAGAATAGAAATTGATTTATAATAGATATAGGAAGATGTGGTGTGAGTGCCAATGAGACAACTCTCCATACAAATAACAATTAAAAAAGTAAACCATTATAGGTTAAAGTACGGCCTTCAAAACGGAGCCTTGGCTCACACCGAACAACAAGCTATAAAGGGCCCCAAAATTACTAGTGTAAAACCATTCAAACGGGAAAACCAACGGTGTAATCTATATAAACAAAACGAGAAACGAGAAACACGTATATCTTACATAAACAAACGACAACTACTGTACATCAGATTCCTGACTTAGGACAGGTGCAAACATTTGCAGCGGGATTAAACGTTTTAATGGATCCAAACCTTCTCCCTTTTTCTGAAACAATAGCATAACATCATAACAAAGAAAAACATACGATAAAATATCAATTGGCAGACTTAACTCAATCAAAAAACGTATGATTAAATATAAACATGTTTCTATAAGATCATTTCTTTGATTCAAGTACACTACCACAAACAAAGTGTACTAACACAATAAATCTGACGAAATCGTTGTTTTTTATATTGGTGTGAAAATCAGATTAATGGTAATTACTGTAAACTGATTACTTGTTTCTCTAAAAGAAAGAAAGTTTAGCACATGTCCTTCCAGCTATTATCGAGGCAGATTATATTCGGTCATGCAATGTAATGCAATTTGAAATTATTTAAACAGGTATCAGAACACGCAGAAGAGATTTGAAATAAGCAACATAAGTTTGATATTATTTAAAGTAAAGCTCAAATGATTATAAGTTAGAAAATAATTAAATTGTTCAACAAAATATTAAGCACATAGTTCGTAAATCATATATGTTAGACCTACATTAATATTCGGAAAAGTATTCCTAAAACAACACATTTTTACAAAGTCGTTATTTACAGTATCATTATATATAACTAATTTTGTAATGGTCTTTATTATTTGGAAATATTCGCAACTTTTAATTGACAAGTCGACACCCACTTAACCTTTCAGATCCAAAGAACATTTAGTTATGTAAAAGTCACATTTGAAGTACAAGAATAACATACAAACTTTAATTTTGTCAAACTTGTTAGTTGCCACATTTCAAACTTAACACTTAAATCAGCTTTATTGACAAAAGGAATACGAATATTGTTTCTAGTGTCGAGTCACTATTAACAAAAATGTTCTTGAAATGATGTGTTGGTGTTTCTTTAAAAAATATCATCAGCACTGAAACCTACTTAACTTATGTGTGTTTTTTGCTGTCATTGGTGTATACTCAAATATAGAAAAACCAGGCATAAACACATGTTAAATTGTAAAGGGACATCAGTCAAAGGGTTTAAGTACATAAGTTTATTCTAATTTCTTTACATCTTTATTAAAGATCGTATTTGTCCAGTTGGAATGGTGAAATGTGAAGATAAGGTTCAGTGTATTTATGAAATACAGTTTTGTAGTAAATATCCTAACTGCAAGGATAAATCGGATGAAAGCCCTGAGATTTGTACAAAAGGTAATAAAATATCTTTCATTATTTGAAAAAAATGCTAGTTTTAGTACGCAGTACTAATAATGTTTACAAATTGTAATGGTTATTTTTAGCTATCTATATCATGTTTCATATTTTGACAAGATGTTAGTAATATGGTTTAATATCCATTAGTACGTCTATGTCGGAAGAATTACAGAAAGAGATATTGACCAAAGAAACGGTACACATATATCAGATTCGCACATGCTATTGTCTGTCCTCTTGGTTAATAAATCTTATGTACGTAGAATCAATATACCAACTTCACCTTTATATGGGATATACTTTCCCAACCCATTCCGTATTCAAGAGCTTGCAGCTGCTAGTCAGACTTTATAAAACGTCATTAGTGTCTAACAAAAAAAAAGTTGATGAACCAAGGTAATGTTAAAGAACATTTAGTTCTTGTTAAACAAACAAAAATAATCGATGGATTCCAAGACCCAGTTGATACATATTTTGTACAATTTCACCAAAAATATATAATGGTCTTGAAGTATAGATTATAGGTACTGAGTTGTTTATCATCTGGATAACGTGTTATAGTGAACTTTTTATTTATCTTTGTATATATTATAATATAGTCCAACATAATATACTGTTGTCTTGGCTGCTTTGTATTTGTGTTATTGTGATGTGTACATTTTTGTATAGTTGTCTTTCATTTATGCTAAGGTACTCTGTCTACCAAGTGTATAATATATATATATATACCGTTTAGTTTTTCTATGTTAAAATAATTATTTGATTTTATTGATAAAAGATTGAAATACAATAATTGACTGCTGTGCCTCAAATTTTTAAACTTTTACCTATTATATCTGTTTGTTTTGCTAATACATCGTTGTCAATATAATATAATTATATTCAACGGTCAGGAAAATTACAACCGCTTTCCATTTGGTTGATTTGTTTTCACCTTTGATTTTGTCTTTTGATAAAGGAATTTCCGTCTCGATTTTTCATAAGAGTTTGGTATTTTTGTTATTTTACTTTATACTTTACGTTTTCTTTTTACCAGTGTTAGTTTCATGTGTAAGTTAAAATAGTTCATTTTTTTATACATCATGTACATGTTAATGTTTGCATGTACTCATGATTTTTCATTAGCGGTTATAGAAAATATAGACATGTATATAGAAAAATAAAAATAACCGAGTTGAGTACAACTGATAATGGGGGGGGGGGTCGTGTAATGAGTATATAATTTTGGACTCAACCATTAGATAAAGACTTGTATGATGTTCTATTTGTTCTAGTATTAAAACAGCATCAAACAATGAAATTGAAAATGGGAACGGGAAATGTGTCAAAGAGACGACACCTAGATCAAAGAGCAGAAAAAACAGCTAACGGTCATAAATATGTCTTTAAAACAGCGAAAAAAATCCCGCATCCGATTGCAGACTTCAACTGGTCCCTCAACAAAAAGATGTACTAGTTCAGCGACAATGGAAGTCACACTAAACTCAGAAACAAACAAAAATGAACCAAAATTTAAAAAAAACATACCATACAAGACTAACAAAGACCAGAGATTCCTGACGTGGACAGTCTACAAAAATGTGACAGGGCCAAACATGTTTCGGTAGATCTGAACCCGTCTCCTATACCTCTAGCCAATGTAGAATAAAAGAAACACAGCAAATCGCACAGTAAACCTCAGTTAAATAGAGGTACGAGTCCCATGTTATAATAGGTAACAGAAGAAACTAAGTAAAATGACAATGATGCATAAATTAACAAATGACTACTAGCATATACTGAAACGCCAGCTTCATTTAAATGGGTTGAAAGATTAATGTCTCCATCTTTTAATTATCAAGCACAATCTCTCCCGCTAGGAGGTAAGCATCATACCATCATAAAATATAAGAGAAGAACATAACCCGTGTCAAACTAACTACTTGTTTTAGAATAACTGTGTTTATTAAATGAAAGAGTGAATAAAAAAATGACCCGAGAACAGTGTCGTGACTGTATCCCTTCTGAATATGTCTGTTTAAAGGCTTGATTATCTTTTGAGATAATTGACGATATGCTTGTGCTTTGTATAGAATACTATCATAAAAGATTGGATGTGAATACCTTAACGCATAGGATTGACTGTTTTAACGTCACTTTTAAGCACTACTTTTTGGGCTATTTCGTGGAGGCCAGTTTTTATTGGTGGAGGAAGCCGGAGTGCCCGGAGAAAACACCACCCTTCAATAGGAAAACTGACAACCTATAAAAAAAGAAGTAGTGGTATGATTGCCAATGAGACAACTAGCCACAAAAAAACAAAATGAAACAGACATTAACAACTATAGGTCTTCGTTCAGCCTTCAACAAGGAGCAAAACCCATACCGCATAGTCAGCTATATAAGAACACGATAAGACAATGTAAAATAATTCAAACGAGAAAACTAACGGCCTTATATATGTAAAAAAATGAACAAAACAAATATGTAACACATAAACAAACGACAACCACTGAATTACAGGCTCCTGACTCTCTACAGGCACATACATACATAATGTGGCGGGGTTAAACATGTTAGCGGGATCAACGCTCCCCCTAACCTGGGACAGTGGTATAACAGTACAACATAAGAACGAACTATGAAAAAGGCTTAACTGATCAGATGGACAAAAATACAAGTGGACGTGGCTGGGTACTTATACATCCCGACAGTCAAAAAAGATTAGAGTCGAGTGCACCGACACGGGCGGGGTTGGAACTTACAAACTCAGTGTTGACTGGCTAGTGATTACAGTTCTAACTACTTAGACAACTCGGCCATATGATGTCTAATTTATACATACGAATGATGTCCTTGTACATTAAGTACAAATCATCTCTTTTATCGTAAATGTTGGTATTAACCGTCCTGGTAAAGAAATATATATAGAGATCCAGAAAAAAGGCAGTGTTCTTGACTAGTATTAGCTTTATGTAGTATCAGTTCAGCAGGATAAATATCTCATGTATACATACTAAAGTCAACATTATTGCGAGCCAAATATGATCCAAATATCTAAAAGTATTATTTAATTTTGCTTCGATGGTTCTATACTGATTTTAGTTCGACATTGTAACTCGTAACAATACGGAAACATGTCCGCAGTAAGTTATGCACAGTAAGTCCCCATTCAAATATTGATAACAATATACGGAATATCCATAACGAACAAAAATGGTATCTATAAAAATTCAAGTGGAGTTAACGTATCAAAGCAGGTCAAAATAACCTTTTTTTTCGATTGTTGTTACCAAAAAATACTAAAAGAGTTATATATATAATTTTTAAATTTTTAAATACCCGTTTAGTTAGGTGTGTGATTTTTTTCTTAATGAGATAATGAGGCAAAGTGGTATATAGGGTAGACAAATCAAAGCTTTGAATAGATTCGAAATCACCGATATGAGCATGCAATTTCTCAAGTATTTCCATCGAATGTTTGACACACCAAATATTATAAATTCCACTATTTTCAAAGGTTGTATTTTAACAATCTATTACCAGGTTTTTTGTTTGTACCAAGTGTAAGTAAAATAGACAGTTTAGTAGTGGCACAATGTCTTGAAGACGAAATAAATCTATATTTGTAAGGTGTTTTGTGCAGCGTTTTAAGTCATTGTCATTTTATTTTCGACATATGAGTTTGAATCTCCCTCTGGTATCTGTCTGCTCTCTTTTTTAAGCCTGTACGTAGTTGAAACTTTCATATTATTCCGTTCTGCTTTAAAAGAGGTAGCTAAATTTTTATGTTTGTTACAGATGTCATTTTTCGAAAATGGAGTCAGATGGAATGTTGGTTAATTAGTAATTTTCTTTTGCTGAACCTCAATGTATAATTAACGTCAAATAATAATGATATTATTGGCAGCCTTATCACCCGGGGCAACAATTTATTCCTTGACGAGGTCTTTTAGCCTCTATTTGATACCAGGAACCGGGCTATTATGGTTGTTGTTAGGATTACAATGTAATATGTTCTTTATGTTGAATACGACTACGTTCATTATTGAATTAAACATAAAGAATCTAAGGACTTTACGTCAGCTTTTTCTTGTTTTATCCATTTCGTGCTGTAAGTAAAGAATGAATCGTGGATGATGTTAAGAAACTCATTCTAATCGATAATTTATTGGGGACGATATTTAGATCCTGAGGAATGATTTCAGCTCTCGGTCATGGACGATGTTAGGTCTCCTTTTATAACATGAGAACAGGGGCCATCAATGTATTTGGAATTACTGCAATTTCATGACGTATGTGTATTGTATATTCAAATCTTTACGCTATTTTTACAGACAGGGCTTGCCCTACTGGAATGTCTAGATGTTCCGCCAATGACCCACATTGCATATATGATAAATGGTTCTGCAATAACCTACCAGAATGCGCAAACAGAGAGGATGAAAGTCGGAATAGTTGCTTTAATCGTAAGAAGATATTTAAATTAACACATGTGTACATAAAGATGTTATCTCGTGTATTTTTAATTAACGCCATGTAAAGCACGCCTTAAATCGAACTTATTAACTTGTTATGTGCAAAAAGAGGCAGATTTGTCTTATATCGACCGCATTTACTCACTTCGTTCGTTTGGGTTAATTTGGAACGATAACAGGACTGGTGAAGTTGAACTTATCATTTTATATTTGCTCAAATGTGCGTGAAATATAAATCGATGTTTCTTTTCATTTTGTTTTTCAAAATGAAATACAAGATATGTAAAGTTTCTCAAATATATGCAAAATGCAGTATAAGGTTTATTCTTCCCCCTTTTTTGAATTCACCTTGGGATTAGATTGTTTTGTTTAGACTTTTTCAACCCATCGTGTTCTTTGGAAAATGCCTGTTCAAAGTAAACAATATAACAGTTAGTTTCTGTTGGTTGATAAAGACTTATGTTGTCAAGTTTGATACATTTCTTTCTGAGACTCCTGAAATTACCTGCGAGTTCGTCATTATTGTTCATACTTGATTTATTAATATGTTCAGTATTAACAATACATACCAGCTGGTACTGGTACTTTTTAAGTGATTGCTTGTTCTGCACTAATTTTCTTACAACTATTTATTTGTGTACATGACAAAAACAAAGTGTTCATACTATTACTTTAAAAATGATACGTAATGCAGTGTCCAGAAATGGAAGATCGTTGCATGTAATATATATATATATATATTGATAAGACATTGACATAGATTCTTCTTAATTTATCTTTTCAGGTCCAAAGGGATCCACTGAATTTCCGTGGCTGACATAGCTAGCAGTCTGATTGAATTTTAAGTAAAAACATCTTGCCATACGACAACAGATTAAAAATTGAATTATGTGAATTAAACATCACACCTTTATTGTATCTGTAAATAGTTGTATAGACTATTATCATAAAATATTGGGTGTGAATACCGTAACGCATAGGATTGACTGTTGGTGTTTTAACGCCACTTTTAAGCACTGCTTTTGGGCTATTTCGTGGCGGTCAGTTTATTCTAAATGAGATAATGAGGCAAAATGGTATATAGGGTAGACAAATCAAAACTTTGAATAGATTCGAAATCACCAATATGAGCATGCAATTTATCAAGTATTTCCAAAGAATGTTGGACACTCCAAAAGTTATAAATTCCACTATTTTTAAAGGTTGTATTTTAACAATCTATTACCAATGGCAATTTGGTTTGTACGAATCTTGCTTTGAGATTTTATCATTATATAATAAACAAAATATGAAATATGTCATGGTATTGTTCAATTGCGACCCGTATAATTTGTATCGTTAGTCTTGTCATTGGCATCTCTGGTCACTGCTAATATGACTTCATGACGATATAAAAATCAGCTGAAATTCAACACAATGTTTACAGGTTTTTTTTCGAGAAAAAATACCATGGTACAACTGATCTACATAAAATATGAAAATTAAATAAGAATGAAACGTTTATTTGAGAGACATAAAACTTTCTTTCACTTTCAAGATTTTTCTCTTCAGCAGTATAATTTCGACGTTTTAGTTATCCAATTTGTAATTTACGCACATTTATGACCAATGTTGTTTTCTTTGCAAGAGGGTAGGACAAAAAAAATATGTGTACGCGAACACTAACTATGCTTATCCAATCAAATTTTAAAGACAATTATGATTTTAAATTTGATTGTTCACTGTACTTGCGTAAAAAAAAAGTCGACATTTAGTGTCTGTATGTGTAAACATGTGCTCTTGTATGTAACATATTTCCCTGCAATCTTTAATGTTTCTGTTATATTGTCTTTTGTGTAAGACTTTCAGATTTGCTTGTCAATAAATTGATACGCATTTTTAATAATGAATCACTTCAAACCTGTGGTTATCGGATTTCTTATTGTCATACACACATTTCCTGGCTGACATTAAACAAAATTGAATCAAGCCCTTGCATATGTCGATGATAAAACGTACCATATACGTTTGTTCTGCTATAAAGGGTATACAAGTCACCTTTTACAAGTCGGTTAATAATCTAAATAGTTCACCATGTTCATTCTATGTCCTATTTCAAGATAAGTGCAAAACCCTAGTAAATGAACTTTCGACGGATTTGGCTTTGTTGATCTTATGATAATTAGAAACTGACGATAACAATGTTTATTGATTTCAAGATTTTAACATGGAATACAACAATAATAATTTTTTGAAGATATAAACATGGCAGTAAATCCATTACTGGTAAACAAGGGAAAAAAACAGAAACAGTCGAATTCCATAAGTCCAAGAAAAATAGACAGTAACGAAAAACAAAATTACCTAAAAGATAAAAAAAAATCCATATAACACTACAGTGAAAACCTTAGTTAAGCAACACTGCCTCATTAGACACCGTTTTTGAACTCGTGTACTTGGAAAATCCTCAGTCCCATATATTATTATGATACCCACATGACCAATTGTGTTACTTGTGCACGTGAAAATGCTATGATTTTATAATCATCTATATTTAGATGAATAGAATGGTTCTGTGACTACGACTTATGTTTCGTCTTAAATTTCGATTCTAAAAAATCCATATATGGTACTGTCGGAAATTTTCGACCACTTAACGGTAAATTCGATTATGACGTCAGTGAAAAAGCAATGGTCATCTTGACGTTACAAGTAAACATCTTTACATAACGGTTATTATTTTCGTCAAAGAAACAATACATAATTTTTGATAATTGCATGGCTATTTTTACGTTGTTAAATATTCGGGAATTTTCGACCATGGTCGGGTGTTTTCGACAACGGAAGGGTATTTTCGACCACTTTACAATATCTTTCCGTGATTTCACTGATTATTTTATATTATGGTTCTACCCCAGAAACAATTGGTCATGAAGTGTTTTATTGATGATGTTTGCCGTCGTAAGTGGAAATAAACGACCATTTTACTTCTTAAAGTGATACCGTTTCGGTATTCACACGAACATTACAAGAGCTGATCAGCGACTGATATTATGCTCGCACTGGGCTTGTAAATACTCGTGCGTATTTCAATCAATTGTCGTGAACTGTATTGATAAGATCACACTGATGACTAGTTTGTGTGCTCTGTATGTGAATAACTATAGTGTTGTACGTGCTATTGTTCATTCAGTGTGCCCTACGTACGGTCCATAATAGGTCCATAATTACTGGATAAAGAACACGAACTTGTGCATGTATTGAACTCCATTTTTTTTAAATTAGGATCGGGCCGTGGCAGACTAGGTATACCATGGACATTATTTTTGTTTGTTTTTGATCAGCGGTATACCACTGATTTTATCTTTTATCTTCATACTGGTTTGTGAGATGTAGTGCAGGGAAAATGTGTATAAAATTGAAGAAGTATGTCAAAACCATGCTTTGACGGCATATGCAGTCGCTTTTTTTGGCTGATATATTCAAAACACACTGTATTTATGTTTGATTGACATTCACAACCACTTTTTTCGCTCTCTTCGTTTTATGATTTGCAAAGTTTTCTTTATCAAAGTAATGATCCAATTTATATTGGATAACTATTAAACTAAATTTTGATGAGGTTTTTTCACAATATTTAAATTTCTCTTAATTTGATTCAGTTGATAAAAAATATCTTTATGCTAATTTTGTGTGTAAACATTTCCTCATCTCTTTTTTTTTTCATAAACGGTATATTATTATGAAAATATTGAAGCAATATAATTTACATTATTCATATAAGTACAAATATGTAAGTCTATGTTGAAGCGGGTAAAATATCTATACTTCTAAAAAAAACGAGGTCAAATTTGATGGCTGACGAACTTAACCTTATATATTATTGATATAGGACAACGGTGCTGATTAAAAATTACACAATTGTAGGCCTTTTTGTTTAGCACATAATTAATATTACCAATAATTAACAAGTTACGGATCGATTCCGATACCGATACGAGTAGAGCATGCATGTTACCTGTTACTTGAAACTAAGGTTTTAATGCCTTAAGGCAAGATGGGCCTTAGAAGTATAAGGCTATTATTTTAGATATTTGTTTTATTATATCTCTTTTCAACTATTTCTATGTCATACGTCCTTGTATTTTAAATATTTGACTTTGAGCGTTCTTGATGAAGGTCATTCCAGAAAAGCAATTTGGACGCATGACATTCATGACGTGTTGTTTTCGTTTGTTAATTATATACACTCAATTTTAAACAAAATAACTGTCGATAAAACGATCTAAACCTTTTAAGTTTAATAAGGATAACTTATACTAGATGACTGTTGTGAACATATTTTAAATACATAATATTTAATTTGATTTAACGTACCGTCGTTTACCGAAACAATGTATTTGTCTGTTATCATATATATTATTTGGAAGCCAATTTTGTTGTTTATATTTATTTTTGGTATGATATTTTTAGGAAAAAGTCAGAACATAACTTTCTTTTTCTTAAACGTTTACTTCTTTGGGATATAAAATTAATAACACAAGAATTTAAGAAATAAAAGAAACAATTTCAACTACGGGTTGATCAAATTACAGTCAGTTGTATCATGTTGTATAGTTTATGGACAAAGTTCTTTTGATTTTTATCAGCAAGATTTTTTTAAATTTTTTTCCAATCATTTCAAATATGATTTTCTATCAGGTACATTTAATAAAAACCTGACCTGCAAATAAAAACAAAATATATGCATCAAAGGAATTCATAGATATTTTGTTTATCTTTTACAGTACGTACATACGACATTAGAAACAAGTAAATAAGATATTCAGACAAGAACTTCGATATTAACATGATGACATTACAACTTTGCTTGTTCACTTACTAAATTTATATAGCATGCAGTTGTTTTTAAACCAGTAAAAATTGGCTTCTACAATATATGATTGGAGCTTAGTTGCAAATGCATTAACCTCAAAATATTAACGTATTATTGAAATCTGGTTGTAAGTAAATATCAAGAATAATAGATTCGGACGAAGAAGCTTTACTATAATTATATTGTAAATAATACAGGATTGAGAATAAAAAAAAATTAAGGTTAGCTGATGAAACAAACCGACACATACATATTAACACATATATCCATTATCTGACGTTTCCCATAAAGGAAACGCATTTGAAGAATTGTAGGTCTAGTTCCAATCAAACCGGTGTTAGGGATCGTTTGAAACTTGCACGGAGGTAAAAAATTTTCTTTCTCGTTATTAAAGCCCTCGCTGTGACTTTGAGACAAAGAACCGCTATACAAGCGATGTTCATTTACTCTTTGTGTTTTTCCTGTGCATACATTATTGTGTCATGGATGAATACCTAATACCCTTTCTCTTCTGGTATAATTCTATAAACTATTTGTAACAAAAACCTATGCCTAACTCGAATTAGTACGCTTAATTTGTGAATTCAAAAACCTAACAATTTCCTTATAAAACAAGACAAGAAAGTGCTAGCTAATTCCGGTTAATAAGTTTGAATGTCCCTTGGGTATTTTAGCCCCTTTCTTTGGAATACATTGATAACCACGTACTTTCTACTTAAGAATATAAGTGCTTGCTCTAACAAGTCGATTCGATTGCTATTGTTGAAAATTGTTACTGGGGACACTTTACCGAATGTTTTGATTTTTTAAGAATCCCTAATTGAATGACGCTGATTTTGAAGCAGACCTCTTTATAATGTTTGTGAAGATGAAATAGCAATAAAAAACAACGACGTATGCCATATATATGCCAAAACATTTTCTTCAATAAAGTTTCAG
This sequence comes from Mytilus edulis, assembly GCF_963676685.1. Lineage (NCBI taxonomy): Eukaryota > Metazoa > Mollusca > Bivalvia > Mytilida > Mytilidae > Mytilus > Mytilus edulis. The sequence continues at coordinate 82,430,013 of NC_092352.1, forward strand.
CCTTGCCTTTAGGACTGCAACAAAACTAGATAATATCTTTCAAATAAAGCTTATTCAAACAGACAAACACATTGTTGCTTTTGTAGTGATCAAGAGTATAACACAATGTTGACTGCTGTACCAATTTTTTGACATTTTTACCTATTATGTCTGTTTGATTTGTTCACACATCGTTGTCAATATAGTGGAATTTTATGCGACTGTCGTACAATTTATAGGTTAAGCCAGCTATAAAACGAGGTTAAGGTGGCTCTAGGGTACAAAAATTTCAGCAAAAAATTCAATCTGTATTTTTTCATTACAAATTTTATTTATTACACTATTAGTTAATACTTTGTGATATGGTACAAAACTCAACCCCAAAAATCGATTCAAGTTGGCTCCAAATGACTTTTAAATGTTTATATCATTGAAAAAGCTCCAAATTATCTCCCTTTGGTACAAAAATTCCATTTTTTGGCATTAAATTTGAAATATATTTTTTAACTCATCAGTGACCTATGTTTTTTATTATTGTCTTCAAATAAGCTGTACATAAACTAAATAATTGTAAAATTTAAACGATTTCTGTAATTAGGTTATTTTTTTATTTCGATGTTACCTCTATTTCTCTTATTAGTGCAACAGAAAAAAAAGGACATTAACAAAAATGTATGCTTCTTCCGGAGGCAGATTGTGAGCTTAAATGAACGGTGACCCCATTTTTTTAATTTCATTTTTCTTTTAAGTATATGATAAAGTTCATTTATAAAAAAAATATAGCGAAATCCTATATTAGGCAAAAAAAAAGATTTGGAGCCCCCTTAAATTCACCATATTCTACATAAGAAAATGCCTGTACTCAGTAAGGAATATGACAGTTGTTATCAATTCATTTAATGTGTTTGAGCTTTTGATTTTACCATTTGCATAGGGACTTCGGAGTTCGGTATTTTTGTTATTTGACTTTTTATTTTTTTTATTTTCAGACAGGTTTTTTTCATGTTTATTAAATTTATCTGATAAAAAAACCTATTTGGAAGGATTCGACAAAATAAACGGCTGATAAAGAATCAAAAGAATATTATTTTCGTATATTATAAAACTGACTATAATTTGATAAAACCGTAATTGAAATTGTTCCTTTACCTAAAATTGTAGTATTATGAAGTAAACGTTGAAGAAAAAAAATATGTCCTGACTTACCTAAAAAAAATATATAATACTAAAATGAATCTAAACATAAAACAATGGCTTGAAAATAAAACTGACACAAATAGACATACACATTGTTTCGCTAAACGACGCTAGGTTAAATGAAATTAAGTATTAATTACATAAAATATGTTAACGACAGTTATCTGCTATACTTTATCCTGATTAAAATTGTTACTACCAGAAACCACCCTTAAATTTTATCTAACTAAACAACAATTTAATAATAACATTTTAAGATTTATTATACACAAGTTTACAAGAAATATTATACAAATTGAAATGTAAACTTTTAGTCTGATGTAGACGAAACGCGCGCCTGGCGTATTAAATAATAATCCTGGTGCCTTTGATAACGATTTATCATGACATTGTTTATATCGAAATTCTTTTCTGAATCTCTGATGTATTTGTTCCCAAAGTCGTATGTATATGATGTAAAAGATAAACAAAACATATCTTCTTTGATGTATTTTTCTGGACAGGTTTTTTAATAAATTTACCTGATTAAAATTCCTATTTGGAATTGTAAAAATATATGTCCGATCCTTGGTCTTTTCTCTTTATCCGGAATTTTCTCTTAACTGAACGGAATATGCCCTCTCTAGTATGATGTAGTTAATGTAAATAAAAGTGTCAACCAATAACTTCTATGAATCAAGGTATATTAATGTCTGATCTGTCCAACTTTGGTTTCGGTAGATATAGCTGTCACGGAAACCTCTAGAACACCGTAGAAAGTTAACTCCTAGAAAACTTCAGAACAAAACTTCTAGAATACGACAGAAGTTAAATTACATACCGTAGATTATGATCATTTTGGAATCATTATGTAAGTCAAATAGAAAGTTTTAATCATTCTATCATTATCTATGATTGTTCCAGTGATTTTCAAACTGCAAAGTTATAACACTATTTTGTCAACAACTATAATGCCACACAAAACAAATTAGACAAAGATAAATAAACATTAAAATTACAATATTATAACAAATTTAAAAGGTGTAGATCGGTTGTATTGGCATTTATTCTGTTAAATTGAGTGTATATAATTAAAAAAAATTAAAACAACACGTTCAAAAGTGCATACGTCCAAAGCGCTTTTCTGGATTTACCTTCACCAGTAACATTGTAAGTCAAATATTTATAGCCAAGGATGTGTAAGAAACCAAACAGTTGAACAGCTCAATTGCCAAAAAAGACCTAAAACGATTTACTACAAAATATGTTGACGACATATCCTTCTTCGGATAAGTTGTCTAGTAATTTCTTAACCTCATATACATCCATGAACATACATAAAGGGGCTGTTAAAGACATACAATTGAAACTTTATGCATTTGATTGTAAGATATTTGTAGATTTTTTTTTATTAACAAAACGAATAACACATAAAATATACACACAAAGTTACAATGTATATATGATATGATGACATTTCAACTGTTATTATCTAGTGATAACTTTTGTTTAATTAACTATCATTTATTAAATTGATTGTCAGAATGATTATTATAGTTAATTTAACAATAGTTGGGTGCCCTGGCCATACATTCGTCTCCTTTAGAAAAATTTACAAAACATTAATGAAGGTAATTGGCTTATAAAACATAGTTAGCCTTTCAAACTTCTGTGAGATAATAGTTTTTGAAATGTCAGATATAGAATATAATGCGAATTCTGTCGTATATGTAAGTCTATAAATATTTTGTTTTCTTTCTAAGAAAGACTCGTTGCAAAAAAAAATGCAATTGTATTACAGTGACTTGATTATTAGTGTTACTCTCCACCAATTGCAACTCATTCAAAATTTTGACCAAATTGCAATTTGTTTTATTAAACCAAATTGTTCAACTGGTCAGAATATTGAACACATTGTTTAGTCAATATGTGAAAGTGCAAGGTGATAAAATAAAACATACTTACAATCCTATCAGATTTTAACTCTACTTTAATGATGTTATTACAAAATTAGTCTATTTGTATAGATATATTATAGTCATTTTCATGCTGAAGGAACTGTTATTATTTTGAATTGCTATAAAAATGTCCAAACTAAGCTTTCATATAGTTTTTCTTTCTAAAAGTATTCTATATTCATAAGAATCAGATATCATTTTAAATAAAACATCATATATTCAGTAAAATATGTGTGAAATACCAATATGCTATTGATCAGTTTCCATGGGGAGATAACCTAAAATATTATTCTTTTGAGTAAAGACTTTTTGAAAGAAAAAATGAGTATCTCCCCATGGAAACTTCCTACAAACATATCGCATTTCACCTTGCACTTTCATGACTTGGCTGTGGTTTTATACATCAGTTTGTTCAAATTTCTGACCAGTTGAACAATTTAATTTTATAAAACAAATTGCAATTTGGTCAGAATAGCAACACTAACAGTAAAGTCACTGTAATTTATTTTAACGGTATCTAAGCCAAAGTGGTAATAATATAATCCGAGCGTCTTAATTACACCTTCAAAAGTGTTTAAATGCTTTATTGTAGAAACTATCCAGTGGAACATAAAACGCTCTATTAAGAAACAAAGATAAATTTTGTTTCATTTACAATTATATAAAAGAGGGACGAAAGATACCAAAAGGACAGTCAAACTCATTAATAGGATACCATAGAACATATGGACTTGTGGTGTATCTGCACTCATGGAAACCATGACCACCAGTTACCAAAGAATACAAACAAATTCACAGTAATTACGTGGTGTATTTGCACTCATGGAAACCATGACCACCAGTTACCAAAGAATACAAACAAATTCACAGTAATTACTTGCTTAACCCTTTTGACAAACAGTAAACAACTATAAAGAAACGAATCCAACGTACATTTTCATTTTTAATCGTACCCACAAACATATTCTGTTACTTATTACTCTCAAAATGGTTTTACACAAAATCCAACTCAAAGGTAATTTAATAAAGGAGAAGTCGATAAAACTGACACAAAGCGCTGGACTACATCAACCGAGTCATTATTCCCATGATTCTATTATAGACTACATCAACTGAGTCATTATTCCCATGATTCTATTATAGACTACATCAACTGAGTCATTATTCCCATATTTCTATTATAGACTACATCAACCGAGTCATTATTCCCATAATTCTATTATAGACTACATCAACCGAGTCATTATTCCCATGATTCTATTATAGACTACATCAACTGAGTCATTATTCCCATATTTCTATTATAGACTACATCAACTGAGTCATTATTCCCATATTTCTATTATAGACTACATCAACCGAGTCATTATTCCCATAATTCTATTATAGACTACATCAACCGAGTCATTATTCCCATAAATCTACTATATTGACAGAATGGTGGGAGAAGCATTATATTGACAAAAGATCAATCACGAAAAATCGCAAACAATTACAGATACATTTTTTTTTTAGTTTACAAACCTGCTCGTGCATTTTTCATTGTTAAACAATTTATCTTTTAAGATACCTGGGACGATCTTATTTCACAAAGGATTTCTATTGTCTACTTAGTTTACCTCGAACTCATTTACCCGATGCAGGTCTTTAAGTTGAGGTTCAATTCAATTAAAGTTAATCGGGCATGACTAATTAGATACGCCCTCTTAAAATCAGGGGGTCCGAAATAGGATTAGAAAAACACCCAGCAAAATACCTTAATTTACGATTTCAAGAATTTGTTTGATTCAAAGTGCTTTTGGTTGCTTAAATATCTTCAATCAATAATCAGACGGTATCTTGTGGAAATAAATAACCAGTCAAACCGGGAGATGTTGGCTGCAATAGGGATTAATTAATAAAAAAGTCCATATCTGATTTTCTTATAGTGGCGGTTATTGATTGCAAATTCGTGACGCTTTGTTTATGGTATTCGTCTATCGTGGGGATAAAAGAAGGAAGAAGGGCTTAACTTAGGAGTTAGATCATTACGGTTCAAATCTATTCTATAACGGCTACGCTTTACCTCTAGCGAACGATCTGCCTTATTGTAAAAAGTGCCACTCTAAATTTCTAAACATTTGCTTCAAATTGATTCACTTTGAATCTAGTTGTGAATATATATGCATATTGTACCTCGAACTTATTTACCAAACTTATTTCCAATCTTTTCTACATTGCATGGTTAGAGGTATAGGGAAAGGGTTGAGATCTCACAAACATGTTTAACCCCGCCGCATTTTGCGCCTGTCCCAAGTCAGGAGCCTCTGACCTTTGTTAGTCTTGTATTATTTTGATTTTAGTTTCTTATGTATAATTTGGAAATTAGTATGGCGTTCATATATTTGTTTAGGGGCCAGCTGAAGGACGCCTCCGGGTGCGGGAATTTATCGCTACATTGAAGACCTGTTGGTGACCTTTTGCTGATGTTGTTTTCTATGGTCGGGTTGTTGTCTCTTTGGCACATTCCCCATTTCCATTCTCAATTTTATTTTATGACATATTTGCAACTGAACACAACGGAGCAATAAATTAATCACCTCCATTTAGTGATTTATAATTATTTGTCCTCAATTGATTATAGTCTCAAACAGTTTTCCAATTTTTATATAATATTCCATTTTTATTTACATTTGATTTTTTATGCGTAAATCTTAGCATTTCTTCCATCATTTTTCTCTTTGCATTTATTTTTTTTAAATATTAAAAAAACGTTGTCGTAGTAACATCAGGGGTTACATTGTATAATTTCCAGCCAAACCAATAGGGGAGGGACTAGAACAGAAAAAACAATTTTCATTGAGTGGCAATAACTCATATATTGAAGCGTACAATGACGGCTGTCTCGTTTAGGTGACACAATTTAATTTACTATTTCAAGTTTATTTATATCTCAGACTGGTATAATAGTTGTCATAAAAGAAAAAAATGATAAAAAATGGTTGACAACAATTTATAAAAAAAGATTCAACTTATTTTGAGCGTTTCATCTTTTTTATAATGTCTTGCTGATCGGTTTTGTTATATATCTTTTGTCATCTACTACTGTTCTAGCAAAAGTCACAAAAATGTTGCTAAAATCAGCCATGCGACTTATTTAAAAAGATTACGCTGACCTTTCTTGCTTTACACATTTCAATCATTCAACTCGTAGATCGTCTTTTCCTCTAATGTGTTTTAAAGTAAAGATAGAGAGGAATTATCACTGCACCAGGCATCTGATATACATTCCTATTATATTTTGATCGGACGAAGCTGCGTATTTATATAACCAATAAGCCAAACGAACACACCCATTTAGCAAGGGTATACTGTGGGACGGGAGAGGTCTAGAGATGTCAATATTTATATACCTATTAAACGAATCCTGGTTTTTGAATAAAAGGAGATGAAGGTATACATTAATGCGACAGCAACTCGAAGACACAGATAAATACAAGTATTTAGAGTCAACATTCGGTCTTTTTTTTATAGAACATTCCGTATGCAGAATAATAAGCTCAAAACCGACCCATGACTAAATAATAATGATACGGAGTTAAGTCAATAATATTTTCCGTCAAATATTATATAACCGAAAAGGCACATTTGATTTAACATTATTTACCGTCAAAGATAATAATCCCAACAATTAAGTGTTTCAAAAATTTCACCTGCCATTTTTTTAATTTTGATTGGAGAAAATTTAAGAAGTTTTAATATATACCAGTAAAAGAAAAACACTTCACTGTATAATAAAACGGTAAACTAAATAATGATAATGGATGACCAGCAGCGGGGAATAAAATTAATATTCGATTACGTGTAAATATAATAAAAGTATTAACCCCGTTTTTTTTACTAGACTGACAAGCTGAGTCGGTTTTTTTTTATCGTGTAAGTTCACAAGATATTAGTTCGCAGGAAGAAAAGCCACCCGACCCAGACACATTTCCGACTCTGAGCCGGCCAGTCTGTGCACTTTCTCTATGATGCCACGCGTTAAGCGTTGAAATAATACCAATTTAATTAACGTCTTTGTTTGACACATTCGGGATTCGAACAAATTTAATGACCTCCCGGTCTCATGGTGAACGCCCTCACACGAGACCAACCAGGAGAGCTGTAGTGATCGGTAGTACAGAATATCATACCAAAAACTAAAGTACAAATACACAATACAGTTTCACAGAATTCTCATAGTAACTAAAGCGAGCTAAAAGTATCTAACCTAAATTGGATGCGTGGAATGATATTGTTAAGAGTAACGAAAGATGCCAAAGGGACAGTCAAACTCATAAATCTAAAACAAACTGACAACGCCATTGCTAAAAATGAAATGGACAAACAAACACCAGCACGCACGACACAACATAAACGACTAAAAAATAAACAACACGAACCCAACCAAAAAACTAGGGGTGATCTCAGGTGCTCCTGAAGGGTAAGCAAATCCTGCTCCACATGTGCATCCGTCGTGTTGCTTATGTGATAACAAATCCGGTAAATAGTCTAATTCGGTAGGTCACATTTAGAGGGAAGGGTATTGTAGTTACGACGTAAGGAACATATCCGATATCATTTGTGAAACGGTTATTCCATAACGGTCAACCAACTCGTGATGGCGTCCGTAACATTTACGAAGGGATGATTTCAACTTCACCATTTGGAACTCTTGGTTTAATAGCTACCTTGTGAGCAGCAACCATCTATCAAGAAAATCATGATAGGAAATGCAAGCACGGGAATATCGTATCAATTGGGAGATATATACCCCGTATACAGGTGCTGCTGGAATGTTGCTACTTAGAAATGGAAAGTTCACAATTGGAAAGCTGAAATCTTCTCTTTTGTCGTAAAGTTTTGTTTTCAACCGACCCTCATTGTCAATTTCTACATGTAAGTCAAAATATGAGGCCGACTTAACTGTATCTGTAGTATCCTTTATCTCTAGCTCGATTGGAGAGATGCGTTCCACATAGTCACCACATTTTGAATTATTTAGTGAAAGAACATCATCTATGTAGCAAAAAGTAGAGTTAAAGGATATTGCTAACTTATTATCTGTCTTCCTAAGAAGTCACGGTACGGGCCTTCAACAATGAGCAAAGACCATACCGCTAAGTCAGCTATAAAAGACACCGAAATAACAATGTAAAACAATTCAAACGAGACAGGCACATAAATTTACATACATACATAATGTGGCGTGGTTATTTTTATTTTGCAAAAACTTGTTATATTGATAGTTAGTGACTATTTTACAAAAATATAAGATGGATATTGTTAAGTTTTTAACACATCTTTTTTCACAAAATTTTTGCATGTAAACTTGGATTACAGTATAAGTCCTTCGTGTTTATATAATTTATATGAAAAATATTTGTATCGTTAATACTGTTATACTGCTTACTGGATGGTTTTTTTCTGTACACAATTGTCAATTGTTACTTTTTTTTACAGGTTCAAGATGACAATGATGAGAACAAAAGTGCAAAAGATAAGCCTTACATGTACATTGCAATACATGACTGCAGGATGTATGAACAGTTGATAATCCACAACCTTTGTGTCAAAATTCTTCTTTTTCAACACATATTTCATCGTCATCCAGAAAACATGGACAACCTCATGTAATTTATAAAGTAATTCAACATCTTGTAGCAGCCTCGTAGAGATCATTACACAGTGGTAAAGGACGATCAAAGGTGAACAGTTCTAATTTTCAACATGAACACAGACATGTCAGACAGAGATTAATCTAAACAAGAAGTACAATTTGATTAAAAAGAATTTATGCACATATACATGTACATTGTACAATGTTGTACCTGAATAGTTGAAAAATTACATGTGCAATTTATTACGAACAGAAGACCAACAGAAAAGGGCTTAATGTTATAGATATCTTTACATTATGTTTATAAGAACAGCCGTATCAACATTTGAACAGTAACTTTAATCATTAATTTTTTTTGTCAAGCGTGTGTATCAAAACATTAATTTGATTAAATATTTCTTTTTATGCACTGTACTTACATTACAATTTCATGAGTAATTAGGCCAGTTTGATTTTAGATTTTTATGAAAGTTCTTGGGTTTTTCATAATCATGATCATGCTCATCACAATTATTTATAGGTTACTGTACATGCTGTACAGCTTTCAACAATGAATAAAACTCTTTATATATCATTTGCATTTATACATACAATTACATTTGTACATTAATTATGCTACCTTTAATGCACAAATTAACAAATAATGACAAATAGCAACCAAAAAAGAACAACATAGGCTTTAGCTTGAGCATATTGAGAGACAGGCACATAAAATGTGACAGTGAAATATAAAAAAGAAGATGTGGTATGATTGCAAATGAGACAATAGTAAACATGTTTTTGAGAGTTTTCTGTGACATTAACATACAAACTTACAAAAATGTTTATCAGATTACGAAAGGGCATTAGATACTATGTACATGTATGGGTACATACAAAATTAAGAAAATGTGGTTTCATTGCTAATGCGACACCTCTCCCAAACATGGACAAGCAACTAAATGACGTAGCAGTCAAAAACTAAAGGTCAGTGTAGGGCCTACAACTATGAGTAAATTTCATACAACATAGTCATTTAGCTGAAATGCTCGTCTTTAAATTGTACTGCCTTTAACAATTAAGGGTGTTGCAGTACAGAATTCAATAAAAATGAACCAGAGAAAAAAAATTCAACCTTGAGAAATCCTTAGAAAATTATGTAAAAAAAGACAAATGAAACATGCAGTGGTGAATACAGATTCAAAGTTTGAGATGCAGGTTGTTCAATAGAAGGTGGTACCTTGTACTTTTAATTCTAATGTTACAGAAATTTTCATGTACATTCATTAGCTTAATTTAGGATTTTTATATTCCATTTATGTAAGTATAAATTGCCATTTCCACTATCAAAATAAGATACAGATGAGACTCCTATCATTGTCTTCGCTTATTTATTTTTCTTCCGTAAAGCTCCATTACACATATTGCCTATTGTAAACCACTCAAATGTTATACAGTACTGTAAATTCAGAAATAATTGAATGCGAATAATATGACTAAGTAAATACCGCAATAAAAAGAACTTGCATTCTTAAACATTTGTAGCTGAAACATACACATTCATGAGGAATTATTTGAAATCACAATAAATAAACATTTTTTAGTAAAATTGAGAATGCAATTTTGGGAATATGCATGTCAATGAGACAACCCAACCAAAGAGCAGAAAACAGCTAAGGCATCCATACTTGAATAATTGCAATAATAAATGATCATTTACTGGAAATAGTATAAGAGATGCTTGCTAAACTTTCAGTATTTACAGTTTTTAAAAAATGCTGGGTATCCTGATTTTGCATGTTTTATAAACTGATTTTATTTTGAATAATGAATCATTTTTTTAATAATATAAAGTTAAATAATTGACATGTATATAGTAAAATCTAATTTGATTAATGTTGGTTATAAAATTTCTAAGTTTATCCAGATTTTTTAACGAGGGGTCAACAAGAAACATATAAACAATACATGGTCACACAAAAACTTTAATGCGATTTGTCTGTTTTTTATATCAAATAAGGAGATGTTGTATGATCGTCATTGAGACAACTATCCACCAATTGTAAGTGCTAATGAAATAGCTATATAATTAAGCAATTACACTATAGGCAAATTCCTCCTTTGACAATGAGAAAATTCATACTGAATAGTGGGCTAAATATATGGCTTGGACATCAAAAAAAACAATTGAGAAACTTTAACATGTTTAAACAGCCTAATGAATAAAAAACAGATATGACAGACATGAACCAGATTAAAACAAGCCATTTTACCTTTAAAACTTTAAAACACTGGGACATCAATTTTGGAAATGAATTATCCTTGCCTAGTAAGAATTGGAAAAACACAAAATGGAGGGAAAAAGTGAAAATAATTTTTCACACAGCAAGTGAGCAACCCCCAGAAAAAAATATGTCTGTGTAGCAACAGATAATAGAAAACTTTGAAGTGGCTATACCCTGAATATCAAATTATCTTCCATTTAAAATTAAGTGGTTCTCTATACTTTGCAAGACTTTGGTTGAATTTGTCTTACTTATTTTCAAACCTATATGCAACTGAATATGTCAGAACTGCTTGTTTTCTTTTATATAATATTTTATGCATACTATTAGCATAAATTTACAAATCCATATTTAATAGAAAGGATTTAAATATGTTGAGATCCAGGATTTATTTAGCAAAAGATCAGTGATTTATATAGCAATGTCTAGCTTTACACCAAAATTAATAGTCTGACATAGTCATAAATCACCTGGGGTTTGAAAAAAAACGGTTGATTAACAGGACCAAGGACAACTCATAACATATATATAGCACTCAGATAACCAACATATACACCATAAGACTACTCTTGGAAGTTTAAGCGACCAAATTTGCAGAGAGATTGGTATTACAAATTAGTTATGAAGGTGGAACTGCACATATGTTGTCAGTCTTTTTTTTCCGGGAACATTCGACATTCTACATACAGTTGAAACCTGTAATCAAATTAAGAACGAAACTGTGTACAAGTTTAACGTTTTATGCTGTCGGGTAAACTTAATGTATTATTTTTATTTAATATGTTCACTTCTGGAAAATCGCGCAGCACTTTTAAGCAACGGGAAAGCACAAGGATTCGTTTAAAAAAAGAGTTTTTTGATTTTCATTTAGTGTAGTAACCCGTTTTTTTGCCAATTTGGTTAAGGCATTTTACCCACTATGTGGAAGTCACGTGACCTAGGCGATCCTGAACAAAATTTGGGTTTACTGAATCCTTACTACATGAATCTATAAATTCAACAACTAAGATTAATAAATTGTTGTTAAAACAATTTTATTCTTGAAACATCATATGTTGCCCCTATTTACGTTTAAAAGTACCTTAACCTACTTGCGTTATATTTGACATCACCATTTTTATGGAAAAAGAATGCATGTAAGAATTTTCAGTATGTATACTAAAGAAATTTATCCTGTTGAACTTACTTTAAATAAAGCTAATACTAACAATGGTCACTGCCCTTTTCTCGATCTTGATATATATATCATTAACGGACAGCTTAATACTAAAATTTATGATAAAAGAGATGATTTTTCATTTCCTATCGTTAATTATCCATTTTTAGATGGTGACGTTCCCTTGTCACCATCTTACGGTGTTTATATTTCTCAACTTATACGATTCGCTCGTGTATGTAACATTTTTTTAGATTTTAACGAGAGAAATTTATGTATTACTAAAATTATTACACCAGGGTTTTCAATATCACAAACTAGTCAAAACATTTACTAAATGTTATCATCGGTATAATATGGAAGCGCATATGGTACACCCTTTGTAAAGTTATTTTCTTGCATATAAGTCGGAATTATAAGTTACGGTGTGTGTTATAAGCTGGAATCAAATCATCAAGTTGAAGTCAAGTTGTCGGAATGATGTAGAAAAATAGCTTTACAATGTCGACTTGCTAATATAAATATAATGGCATAGTAATAAGAAGTCGACATGTTGAATTCAACTTGTTAATTGATTAAGTCGACAACTTGTTTATTTGATATCAAATCATCATGTTGAAGTCAAGTTGTCGGAATGATATAGAAAAAGATTTAATTACAATGTCGGCTTGCTAATATAAATCACATAAAATAAGAAGTCGACTTGCTTATTTGATGTCAACTTTATTCGTTCTCACGGTCAGATTCCCATGGACCGCGTATTTTACTTCCTATGCTGACGCATTAAAGATGGAGATCGACAGCAACAACAACGGCAGCGGGAGCAGTGGAAACGAGTCATAAGTAAGTTTTTATTTGTTTTTCTTTGGGGACTTGGCGTTATATTTCAATATGAAGCAATACTGAACACAAAATGAAAAAAAAAAAAAGATCATAGGGAGAAAAAACGTTATTGTTTGAATGAAAGGGTATTGAAAAGTTACAGTTTAATAACGTGACCTGTGTTTCGATCTAGACGTCTGCTATTATTAAAGGTACTAGAACACACCCGCGACATCGCAGGCATTCAGAGCGTAGTTGAAAGTATGTAAAGTGTTCTTGGAAGAATTTTGTAAAATATTGAATGACTGGAGAATTTCAGGAAAAGTATCAAAAATCATAGGTACATGGGAACAGGAAAATGTTTTTTTCATTACATTCATTACTATATAATTAAAGTTTACTAATCGATCGGTGGTCATTGATATATCATACAGACCCTTTCTTTTTAATAAACTCTGTGACCGCCGTTAAAAAACTTGAAAATGATAGCAGATAGAATTCTGAAAATACACTTTTTTCGTAGTAGATTTTATGTTCAAAGTATACAGAAAAACGCAAACCGGAAGTTTAATCTGACTTAAAGTTTCGTCCAATGACGGAAACTTAAAGTTTCGTCCAATGACGGAAACAATATTTGGATGCCTTTTTTCTCGTTTTTCTCCAAAAATAACTCAATCTGAATAATCATATGAATGGATAAACAAATGCGACTATGCATTGTACCTATAGGACACAGAGGCATGTTGATTAATTTTTGGGGGAAAGAAGAGAAGCGACACACAAAATGAGGTCTTCTCGTTTAATAGTATAGATATTCTACTTAAAGGGTTTGACCCCTCTCACCACCATTTTATAACAAGTACACCACCCGCTCTGTCCGACTATCAATGAAAACAGTGACTATCTCCGAGATCGAGTTTATTTCCTTGGGTTAATTGAAATTGTTTTCATTGCCTTCAGTCACGAGGTCGAAACTCGGGTTTTCAAGCCTGATTTAGCTCACCAAGTAGCATTACGTATCGTTTTGATGTGACCTGACTGGGTAAAATTATAGCGCCATTTATTAGTATTGGTGGTGGTGGTGGGGTGGGGGTTGGCAAGAAAGGAATTTAAGAAAATTTATTCTGATTAGAAATTTGAAGAAAAATATTGTCTGAACAAAACATGTAAAATAAGAATAAGTCATATTTGATAAAAATAAAAAAAATTAAAAACATCGCTAAAAAGTTTCCAGGACTCGCAAAGAATAGGCGGTATCATGCCCAAAAAGATTCAATGGTTCCTCCCTTTCGCCTTTCAGAGTCCTTTTTAGTAATCTAAACAAATAATTTGATTCACAATTGGCAGGGGTGGATCCTGTCATTTATAAGGGTTAGGTATGAGGGTCCTAGCCCACGATAAAGGGGAGTTCCAACTTTATGTCCCCATTCAATTGAATGGATCTTCCAAATAAATGTAAAAGAGGGTTCCAACCCCCGGACCCCTTGGATTCGCCACTAATGTCAGGTAAAAAAGCATGATGCGAAACGAAATATGCATCCACTTTTTTTTTATATTGTCCGATTAAAAGATTTTGCTATTCTTTAAACATTTAAATTGAAGAAAAATCGTCTATTTCAGCTGCTTCGTCACCTGGCGTCTAATAAATGGTCGAAGACTATGGAAGCAAGCCATATTTTAAAGGTAATGTTGAAAGTAAAACAAAGAAATATGTTGCTGACATGGAACATCAAATCAACATAATTTCGCTTAAAAACAAACAAAATTTGTCAAAACTTTCTAGTATGGTTTTTATGATGTTTTTCTTCATTCAGTTAGACTAATCAGCTCCATCTTCGTGGAGAATATGAAAAAAGGTTTAATACTGTCAATGTGATTTCTTTTTTGTAATGAAACTGCACCTTAAACTGCCAAAAATTACAAAAAAAAAATTACCAAAATAGGAAAATTGGGCACACATTTGCACGGCTATAGAGAAAAAAATAGTGTGCCACGATATATTTTTTCTTCATATTTTGTCTCACCTGCGCAGCAAAAGCAAGACATAGGTATGGTTTTATAGGGCGAAGGTGAATACATGGTGTTAACATTGCAACCAAGTTTGCTGCTCAAGTCTTTATCTCGTGAAGCATAATGAGTAAGGTTCTTATATTTGGTATGCAGATGTCCTACATATTGTTCTTGCCAGTCTGTCATGTGCCATTTATCTTTGACCTATTTTTCATGCTTGAATGACCCGAAGAACTTAGTCAATTTTGCAACCGAGTTTACTGCTTAAGTCCATATCTCAGGAAATAGAAGTCTAAGGTTGATAATATTTGGCATTGACGTCTCCAACTACCAGGGGATGTTAGTCTGAAGTGCAATTTTGGCTTTGACCTAGATTGATGATATTAGACAAGGAGGTTCCCTACTACCAAGGGATGTCATTTTGATACCTGTAATTTGATCTTGGCTTTGTTTTCATGGTTGATAGACTTTGACAATGTTGCGACCAAATTCTATAAGTTAGTCAATGATTGCTTAAGTACTAGATATCTTGTTTAAGGAGGTCTGAGGGTCAAATAAAATTAATTTAGCAAAAAATGAAACATATTTTTTTCATCAGAAATTTTATTTACTACACTATTCGTTGTTTTTTTAAGATATGGTACAAAAATCAATCAAACAAAATAAATTCGTTTAGGCCCCAGATGACTTTTAAAATGTCTATTCCATTGCAAAATGCTGGAAGAAGATATGTCCTCTCGTTTGAAAATGAAAACATGTTCAAATGTAAAAATATCATATTCTTATACCTGATACCTATAACGGGTAAATTTAAAAATGAAACATCTGATAAATATCGTCATGAAAATTTATTTTTGATCGTCAAAATTTACTGTGTATTTTGTCCATATCGTATTCCATTAAATGTGAATGCGCAGCGCATATCCTAATAGTTTAGTAAGCCAATGACGTCACTGTGAATTCTTTGTTTAGTCATTACTTCATACGTGTAATTTCAATTTTTACGTTTCATATACTCTGTTGTCTCCTTTGTGTTGCTGATCATGACGTTGCAGGAATAACTTACCCAGGTGAGGATGCTTCTGTGCCTGAACTAGTCCGATACTAGCACCAACTATCCTACACGTCCCTTCAAATATGTGGATTTATTTTGTTTGGTCATGAGTTGTTCAATGTTAAAAAGACTTAAGAGAAGATTAAATATCAGACGGCGTAACAACCAGTCGCCATTACCTATAGTTGTAAGGACAATCCTGGCTTTACACGGAAATGACCTGTCTGATGTTGGATACAGATATATGTGGAGGACTCTGAACATAGGCTTTGGACTTTGAGTCGCACAATCAAGAGTAAGGCTTTGCTTTAAAAAAATAGACCAACAGGGTGTACTTAACAGATCGCGTCGAGTTCTTCGAAGGAGAGTGTACTTCAATAGGGGACCAAACTATCTGATTCATGTCGATGGTTACGATAAATTAAAACCCTACGGCATAGCTATACATGGGGCAATCGATGGATACTCTCGTAAACTTTTATGGTTGATAGCAAGTCCTTCTAGCAATAACCCCAGATATAATTTTTTTGAAAATATCTGTTAATACATATCGCCATATGGTATAATCTCAACTACGTTCGTCACTGGCAATCAAGTTGGATTGTACCCTGTCCTGCAACACAATTTTGCAAGAAGGCCATCCAATGATAAGTTTTGCTTCAATTAGCTAAGTAGTTTCTAAGTAGAAGATCTTTTTATGTATTTCCAAATAAGATGCACTTATACGTTTTCCGTCGGGCAGCCATCTTCGATTGGACACATACCTGACAGACATATTTATTGCAAGAATTTACTAGTAGTTTGGTGGTAATTAGTTCTCTAAATACTGAGTAAAAAAGTGCTCCGTAGAGCGTTGCAAGTAACGACCGTATAAAGGTCAAGTGTTGACACAAAGTAAGTGTAGACATATTAAATTGCTGGACTCCATCAAATTCAATCAAAAGGGAAAATCACATCTTTTGACCCGATTTGGGTCTCTTGTTTGTTGGAAACGGTTAAAAAAGTTTAAAAATAAAGTAAAACACAGTATATGAAATCTACAAAATAAAAATATAAATGAAGCTATAATCTATAAAGTATACACATGTCGAACAACATTTTTTGTTTCATCAAATTGAAGCATTTTCAGTTTAGATCCTTTCTTGTAATCTTGTTTCTCAAAACCGTCAACAAATTAAATAACCCATTAAAATACCTTCATATGATTTCTGTTCAAAAAATCTGCATCAAAATTGGACAAAAAATAGATTTTCAAGTTTTTCTTGGTTCACCCCTTTTGGCCTTGTGTTTCTCAAAAACTGTAAATTCAACATTAGATATTTTTAAATGTATTTCCTACAGGGTCCAATGTAAAATCGTTGTTTCCCTCGGAGGCCTTGGATCAAAGCAAAACCTGCATGAAAAAATTTGCAAAGAGAACTAGGTTTTGTTCCAATTGGTTGTTTTGAGCAACTGTTTAGCTGTGTTCCCACTATGCCAGATCGTTTAAAAATAATCAATTCAAGAACCAATGTAAACAAGTTTGATCCAATTAACTAAGTAAGTTCAGAGAAGATCTTTGAATGCATTTCAAACAAGGTCCAATGTTCAACTATGTGAAAAAGAGCGCATGCGCAGCTGGAAAGTCACAACATTCAGAGCTCAGAGAGAAATATTCGAATTTTCATATTTCTTCCAGTGCAACCGAAAATTTAATAAGTGAAATTAGTATAAGTAACATCAATAACACTTTTACTATGAATAATATAGTCTAAATACGGCCTGGAAAGTCGGTACCCAGCCCCAACATATGACCTTCTCAAAACAAAATCAGACGCCATTTGTCAACATAGATCGACCCAAACACCAACACACCACTATCATATCTAATGACAGAGAAAGTAAACAATAAATTAAATGAGTTCTTAAGCGAACCAAGGCTGGCTGCCATAGTCCTAAAAATCCTTCAAGGGGGCATTTCAAATACATTTAATGTTTTTTTTTTTGGCTTCTTCATACTTTTTTAAGCCTTAAGTCAATGTAAAATTAATTGTTTCATTTAATTTGTGGAAACATTTGCTCTTTCCAAATTTCAATTTGGGAGCCCCATGGGGGAAATACCCCGCAAATAGTGACAGTTGGCAGGTATGGCCATGTAGCACACAACGCTGAACGAGACATCATTTGTTGGACCAAACTGAGATCCAAAATTGAACAAAGCGCTAATTGGCTAATCGTTGTCTTTTGCAATTGATATACATGTTTTGTTTTTAGTTTTTAAATTGTATGTTTCAAGCTATGCGCAAATGTTGCCGTGTCTTATAATTTTGCTTGCGATGTTTTTCTTTAGCCAATTAGTGCTTTGTTCAATTTTGGATCCCATTTTGGTCCAACAAATGATGTCTCGTTCAGCGTTGTGTTCTACATGGCCATACCTTCCAACTGTCACTATTTGTGGGGTATTTCCCCCATGGGGTCTCCCAAATTGAAATTTGGAAAGAGCAAATGTTTCCACAAATTAAATAAAACAATTAATTTTACATTGACTTTAGGCTTAAAAAAGTATGAAGAAGCCAAAAACAACATTAAATGTATTTGAAAGCCCCCTTGAAGGATTTTTAGGACTATGGCAGCCATCTTGCACGCGGCAAAACCCTCATGGGCATTTTGAGAAGTTGGCAGGTATGCATGGCGGTTAATGTTGCCTCTACTATTAGTCAGCACAATAAGTTGTAATTTCCTGTTTCCCTCGGGAAAAAAGCCTTGGTTTGCTTAAGGACTCATTTAATTAATTGTTTACTTTCTCTGTTATTAGATATGATAGTGGTGTGTTGGTGTGTGGGTCGATCTATGTTGACAAAAATGGCGTCTGATTTTGTTTTGACAAGGTGATATGTTGGGGCTATGTACCGACTATCCAGGCCGTATTTAGACTATATTATTCATAGTACAAGTGTTACTGATGTTACTTATACTAATTTCACTGATTAAATTATCGGTTGCACTTCAAGAAATATGAAATTCGAATATTTCTCTCTGAGCTCTGAATGTTTTGACTTTCCAGCTGCGCATGCGCTCTTCTTCACATAGTTTAACATCGGACCTTGTTTGAAATGCATTTTAATATCGTCTCTGAACTTACTTAGTTAATTGGAACAAACTTGTTTACATTGGTTCTTGAATTGATTCTTTTTAAACGATCTGGCATAGTGGGAACACAGTTAAACAGCTGTTCAAAACAACCAATTGGAACAAAACCTAGTTCCCTTTGCAAATTGTTTCCGGCAGGTTTTGCGTTGATCCAAGGCCTCCGAGGGGAACAACGATTTTACATTGGACCCTGTAGGAAATAGATTTAAAAATATTTGATGTTGAAATTACAGTTTTTGAGAAACACAAGGCTAAAAGGGGTGAACCAAGAAAAAATTGAAAATCTATTTTTTTGTCCAAATTTGATGCAGATTTTTGGAACAGAAATCATATGAAGGTATTTTAATGGATTATTTAATTTGTTGACGGTTTTGAGAAACAAGATTACAAGAAAGGATCTAAACTGAAAATGCTTCAATTTGATGAAACAAAAATGTTGTTCGAGATGTGTATACTTTATAGATTATAGCTTCATTTTATATTTTTATTTTGTAGATTTCATATACTGTGTTTTACTTTATTTTTAAACTTTTTTAACCGTTTCCAACAAACAAGAGGCCCAAATCGGGTCAAAAGATGTGATTTGCCCTTCCAATTGAATTTGATGGAGTCCAGCAATTTAATATGTCTACACTTACTTTGTGTCAACACTTGCCCTATAGACGGTCGTTACTTGCTACGCTCTACGGAGCACTTTTATACTCAGTATTTATAGAACTAATTGCAACCAAACTACTAGTAAATTCTTACAATAAATATGTCTGTCAGGTATGTGTCCAATCGAAGATGGCTGCCCGACGGAAAACGTATAAGTGCATCTTATTTGGAAATGCATAAAAAGATTTTCTACTTAGAAACTACTTAGCCAATTGAAGCAAAACCTATCATTGGATGGCATTCTTGCAAAATTGTGTTCAGCAGGACAGGGTACAATCCAACTTGATTGCCAGTGACGAACGTAGTTAAGATTATACCATATGGCTGAATGTATTGAAAGATATTTTCAAAAAGGTACCGTGCAAATTACAATGAAACTTGGTCACAATGATCTTTTAAAAGGCACAGGCAAAATATATCTGGTAGGTTTAAGACTATAATCCAAGATTGCAGGAATTAGTAACAACATAGATTAACATTGTACCCTGGGTTGGGGGCTTGGGGGGTGGAGATCAAAGATCTCACCAAAGCTACTGAGACCAAACTTGATAACACTTATTTTTGTATGAATACTTTTCAAGATTTCGTCTAGCAGTGCTATGTCAATATTTGATGGGCAACAACGGGGAACTTACTTATTATATCGGGGTTTTGATTGGGCTGGCTAATGTAGCCACGGTTGAGGTAAGCGATACAGCCTCTTTATAGTCTTTTGTTTGATATCCTAAAGTATTGGCACAACAAGTTTGTCATTAAACTAGATCCTTGAGTACAAAAAAGTAGAAAACAAAACTATTCAAACGAATGCGATCCGCATAGGAATATCATATCCCATTGGCAAACTTTTTTGTGCCGAGATCATGCGGTACAAATCATGCTCAAAGGGACAAGCTTTGTGTCAACATTTGCCCTACTGTTTATTCCCTTGATCAATGTGATCATATCATGCTGCAATATACGTATAGTGTATTTTCTTTGATATTTACCATAATCAACAACAAGAAATCAAGACCAAGAAACAGTATAAAGTAACTCCTAGTAATTTTGTTTGATTTAATTCTTGTATGGTAAAACTAAATATTAAACCTACTTATATTATATATATATATATCTATATAATTAATTTCTAACAAATTGTATACACAAAATCATTTTTGTATAAAAAATGTATAGTAAATTTTCAATTCGGTAAGGCAGCAATTAATGTCCGAAACAATAGCTCTGCGTCAGAGTATGATGTGATGATGGGAAACTGATCTCGTCTTTTTCCAGTAAGCAACTCGACGATGTTAATAAATTCATTGCTACAGCCATGCTCTGGAAAGTTCTCTGTATATTCCTCTATGAGATTGTCAATTGTTTGTAAGTTACATGGTAAACAGTCTCTTCCACCAAAGATCTCTGGCTGATAGTATAACATATTTGGAATACCACTTGGTGATACCACTTCAGCACATTGTCTTCTTATTCTGTGTGAGTTCCAGTTCTCAGCAAACATGTCCGATTGATGTTGGATAACGGAGAGAAAACAAAATCGAACACATTCTTTATGTACTGGACACGATACATTAAGAAGTCCAGTGTCTTGGAAATCCTGGAAACGGTTTCTCCAAAACTGGGTGAAACTCGTTTTTAGTGTACCCCCAAAGCCTTTCTATTCTTTGATTTGCAACAGATCTACCGACGAGAAAAGAATTTTGTCCCGACATTTCATCGTTTTGATTATGTCGCAAAGATCTTTGTAAATCCCGCATTATGACGTTTTCTGTTCCTGCATCCGATCGAACAACCCTTGGAAGCATCTTTCTTTGTTTGATCCTATTAAGATACCAGTAACCAACATATCTGGGGCTATTGTTGGAGGGACCTGCTATCAACCATAAACGTTTACGAGAGTATCCATCGATTGCCCCATGTATAGCTATGCCGTAGGGTTTTAATTTATCGTAACCATCGACATGAATCAGATAGTTTGGTCCCCTATTGTAGTACACTCTCCTTCGAAGAACTCGACGCGATCTGTTAAGTACACCCTGTTGGTCTATTGTTCTTAAGCAAAGCCTTACTCTTGATTGTGTGACTCAAAGTCCAAAGCCTATGTTCAGAGTCCTCTACATATATCTGTATCCAACATCAAACAGGCCATTTCGGTGTAAAGCCAAGATTGTCCTTACAACTATAGGTAATGGCGACTGGTTGTTACGCTGTCTGATATTTAATCTTCTCTTAAGTCTTTTTAACATGGAACAACTCATGAATGTACCGTGAACAAACAAAAGAAATCCACATATTTGAAGGGACGTGTAGCATAGTTGGTGATAGTATCGGACTAGTTCAGGCACAGAAGCATCACCACTTGGGTAAGGTATTCCTGCAACGTCAAGATCAGCAACACAAAGGAGACAACAGAGTAACTGAAACGTAAAAATTGAAATTAAACGTATGAAGTAATGACTAAACAAAGAATTCACTGAGACTTTATTAGCTTACTAAACTATTAGGAAATGAGCTGCGCCTTCACATTTAATTGAATACGATATGGACAAAATACACAGTAAATTTTGACGATCAAAAATAAATCTTCATGAGGATATTTTTAAGATATTTCATTTTTAAATTTACCCGTTATAGGTATCAGGTATAAGAATATGATATTTTTACATTTGAACATGTCTTCATCATTAAACGAGAGGACATATCTTCTTTCAGCATATTGCAATGGAATAAACATTTTAAAAGTCATCTGGGGTCTAAACGAATTTATTTTGTTTGGTTGTTTTTTGTACCATAACTTAAAGAAACAACGAATAGTGTAATAAAAAAAAATTCTGATGAAAAAAATATGTTTCAATTTTTGCTAAATTTATTGTACCCTCATGTCTCTTTAAACTTGATATCTAGTTCTTTAGCAATCATTGACTAATTTATATAATTTGGTCGCATCATTGTCAAAGTCAATCAACCATGAAAACAAGGCCAAGATCAAATTACAAGTATCAAAATGACATCCCCTGGTAGTAGGGAACTTCAGACTAACATCCCCTGGTAGTTGGAGACGTCAATGCCAAATATTATCAACCTTAGACTTCTATTTCTTGAGATATGGACTTAAGCAGTAAACTCGGTTGCAAAAATGACCAACTTATTCAGGGTCATTCAAGCATGAAAAATAGTTCAAAGATAAATGGCACATGACAGACTAGCAAGAGCAATATGTAGGACATCTGCATACCAAATATAAGATCCTTATTCATTATGCTTCACGAGATAAAGAATTATGCAGCAAACTTGGTTGCAATGTTAACGCCATATATTCACCGTCGCCTGTAAAACCATACCTATGTCTTGCTTTTACTGCGCAGGTGAGACAAAATATGAAGAAAAAATTATATCGTGGCGCACAGCCGTGTACATGTTTTCCCAATTTTCCTGTTTTGGTAATTTTATTTTTTTTGTAATTTTTGACAGTTTAAGGTGCAGTTTCATTACAAAGAAGAAATCACATTTACAGTATTAAACTTTTTTTCATACTTTCCACGAAGATGGAGCTGATTAGTCTAAATGAAGAAAAACATCATAAAAACCATACATGAAAGTTTTGACAAATTTTGTTTGTTTTTAAGCGAAATTATGTTGATTTGATGTTCCATGTCAGCAACATATTTCTTTGTTTTACTTTCAACATTACCTTTAAAATATGGCTTGCTTCCATAGTCTTCGACCATTTATTAGACGGCAGGTGACCAAGCAGCTGAAATAGGCGATTGTTC
This sequence comes from Mytilus edulis, assembly GCF_963676685.1. Lineage (NCBI taxonomy): Eukaryota > Metazoa > Mollusca > Bivalvia > Mytilida > Mytilidae > Mytilus > Mytilus edulis. The sequence continues at coordinate 82,453,626 of NC_092352.1, forward strand.
TTTAATTTAAATGTTTGAAGAATAGCAAAATCTTTTAATCCGTAAATATCAAAATAAAGTGAACGCATATTTCGTTTCGCATCATGCTTTTCTACCTGACATTAGTGGCGAATCCAAGGGGTCCGGGGGTTGGAACCCTCTTTTACATTGATTTGGAAGATCAATTCAATTGAATGGGGACATATAGTTGGAACTCCCCTTTATCGTGGGTTAGGACCCCCATACTCAACCCTTATAAATGACAAGATCCACCCCTGCCAATGGTGAATCAAATTATTTGTTTAGATTACTTATCATTTTTTTGCTTAGCTGTTATGAATTAAATGAGTCATGAAGATTGATCTAAAAAGGACTCTGAAAGGCGAAAGGGAAGAAGCATTGAGTTTTTTGGGGGCATGAAAGGGGCCTTTGATCCCGCCTATTCTTTGCGAATCCTGGAAACTTTTTACCGATGTTTTTTATTTTTCTTATTTTTATCGAATATGACTTATTCTTATTTTACATGTTTTGTTCTGACAATATTTTTCTTCAAATTTCAGATCAGAATAAATTTTCCAAAATTCCTTTCATGCCAAACCCCCATCCCCACCACCACCACCAATAATAATAAATGGCGCTATAAGTTTGTCCATTCAGGTCACATTAGAACGATACGTAATGATACCCTGGTGAGCTAAATGAGGCTTGAAAACCCGAGTTTCGACCTCGTGACTGAAGGCAATGAAAACAATTTCAATTAGCCCAAGGAAATAAACTAGAGGTCGGAGATGGTCATTGAAAGTCGGACAGAGCGGGTAGTATACTTATGATAGCATGATGGGGAGATGGGTCAAACCCTTTAAGTAGAATATCTATACTATTAAACGAGAAGACCTCATTTTGTGTGTCGCTTCTCTTTTTTCCCCAAAAAATTAATCAACATGCCTCTGTGTCCTATAGGTACAGTGCATAGTCGCATTTGTCATCAATTCATAAGATTATTCAGATTTAGTTATTTTTGGAGAAAAACGAGAAAAAAGGCATCCAAATATTGTTTCCGTCATTGGACGAAATTTTAAGTCAGATTAAACTTCCGGTTTCCTTTTTTCTGTATACTTTGAACAGAAAATCTGCTACGAATAAAGTGTATTTTTAGAATTCTATCTGCTATCATTTTCAAGTTTATCCACGGCGGTCACAGAGTTTATTAAAAAGAGAGGGTTTGTATGATATATCAATGACCACCGATCGATTAGTAAACTTTATATATAGTAATGAATGTTCATAATATACAATGATATACATGGTCATACTGATAAGTACTAAAATTATTCATGTGAACTTTTGATACCTTTTCTGAAATTCTCCAGTCATTAAATCTTTTACAAAAATAATTGATTACAACAGAGAAGATGTGGTATGATTGCCATGTAGAGACAACTCTCCATAAAAGACCAAAATGACACAGAAATTGACAACTATAGGTCACTGTACGGCCTTCAACAACTAGCAAAGCCCATACCCAATTGTCGGCTATTAAAGGCCCCCAATGACAATGTAAAACATATTCAAACGAGAAAACTAACGGCCTTATTGATGTACAAAAAAATGAACGAAAAACAAATATGTGATACATCAACAAACGACAACCACTAGATAAGAGGCTCCTTAATTGGATGTGTTTTAGTATCTTTAGTAATAGCAGACGTCTAGATCGTAACACAGGTCACGTTAACCTGTAACTTTTCAATGCCCTTTCATTCAAACAATAACGTTTTTCCTCCCCATGATCTTTTTCATTTTGTGTTCATTATTGCTTCATATTGAAATATAATGCCAAGTCTCCAAAGAAAACAAATAAAAACCTACTTATGACTCGTTTCCACTGCTCCCGCTGCTATTGTTGCTGTCGATCTCCATCTTTAATGCGTCAGCACAGGAAGTAAAATGCAGACCGTGGGAATCTGACCGTGAGAACGAATAAAGGTAAATATAGCTCAACATGCAGACTTCTTACACGTTCAGGTATTTCACATCCAATATTTTATGGAAATATTCTTTATAAAGCACAAAAGTGTCAGTTTTCACCTCAGAAGCTAACAAAACCTTTAAATAAACTTATTAAGAAGGGATATAGTTACGATACTGTTGTCAGGTCATTAAAGGTTGCATATTTTGGCGTTAATATTGATTCACTTATAGGGTCTTTGCTTCGGAACTACACACAATTTTATAATTAATGAACCAGTAGTTGGCATGACACGGGTTATGTTCTTCTCATATATATGTTATGATGGTATGATACTAAACCTCTCACGGGGAGAATTGTGTCTGATATTCATATGATGTTGACATAATTGTTCAATCAGTTTAATTGAGGTCCGGGGCTGGCATGTCAGTCAACTGCTAGTAGTCTGATGTTATTTATGTATTATTGTCATTTTGTTTATTTTCTTTGGTTACATCTTCTCACATCAGACTCGGACTTCTCTCGAACTGAATTTTAATGTGCGTATTGTTATGCGTTTACTTTTCTGCATTGGCTAGATATATAGGGGGAGGGTTGAGATCTCACAAACATGTTTAACCCGGCGCATTGTTGCGTCTGTCCCAAGTCAGGAACCCCTGGCCTTTATTAGTCTTGTATTATTTGAACTTTTAGTTTCTTGTGTACAGTTTGGAGTTTAGTATGATGTTCATTATCACTGAACAAGTATATATTTGTTTCGGGGCCAGCTGCAGGACGCCTCCGGGTGGTGCGAGAATTTCTCGTTGCTTGAAGACCTGTAAGTGACCTTCTGCTGTTGTCTGCTCTATGGTCGGGTTGTTGTCTCTTTGACACATTCCCCATTTCCATTTTCAGGGCTTTCAATCTCTCTCTTTCATCAATTTTACTGAATGGTTAAATTGTATTGAGATATAGATCGAATCAAAGGTTTTAACAAAATTAACTATAGTTCTGAAAAAAACCACGACAGGCCTTAATAGTTAATTGAAATTATTTCTTCAAGCATCCGAGTTTTTATTAGAAGGTAGCGTAACGTTAAATCATAGATGTAAGAAGATGTGATATGAGTGCTAATATAAAAACTCTTCATCCAAGTCGCAATATCTGTATAAAAGGTAAAAGTACGGTCTTTAATACATACTCGTTTGATTAATGTCAAACTTTACTGGATGCCATCTGAATATCCCTGGTCGATCGTATCAAAATCAATGTTCTGTACAGGATTCGATTGTTCATCGAAACCTGTTTTGTATCGATCTAATGAGTTCACCCCTTTTGAACGGCTTTTTACAGTGTTTTCTTATGTTGTGTTGTTACATCACTGTCCTTTTTTAAGAGGGATTGAGCGCTCACCAACATATATAACCCCGCTTCATACTTTGCACGGTTCAGTAGTTGTTGTAGGTCCATGTCTGTCATATTTGTTTTTAAATTAAGTTTTTTTATTCTCAATTGAATGAGGCATATATTTCATGGAGGGGCCTTTTATGTGGCATGACTTTTTCGTATTGTTGAAGGCTGTATTGGATTACATTCACTTTATTTGACATTTGGTGGATAATTGTCTGAGTGGCAATTATACCTCATCTCGTTCTTTTTATACTGAGTGCACATCCAATGCAAAAAATATCTCTAACAACAACGGTACGTTTCGTCCCCGAGGGTATCACCAACCCAGTAGTCGTGTTGACATGAATATGAATATGTGGTCATTTTTTATAAGTATCCTGTTTACAAAAACTTGAATTTTTCGAAAACTAAGGATTTTCTTATCCCAGGCATAAATTACCTTTATAGCCGTATTTGGCTCAACTTTTTGGATTTTTCGATTCTCAATGCTCTTGAACTTTGTACTAGTTTGGCTTTAAAAATATTTTGATATGAGCATAAGTGATGAGTCTTATGTAGACGAAACGCGCGTCTGGCGTACTAAATTATAATCCTGGTAATTTTGATAACTATTAACACAACTGGGTCGATGCCACTGTTGGTGGACGTTTCGTTCCCGAGGGTATCACCAGCCCAGTAGTCAACACTTCGGAGTTGACATGAATATCAATAATTTTTTTTATATAAATTACCTGTTTACAAAACTTTGAATTTTTCAAAAAACTACGGATTTTCTTATTCCAGGCATAGATTACCTTTCTAGCCGTATTTGGCACAACTTTTTGGAATTTTTGCTTCTCAATGCCCTTCAACTTTGTACTAGAAGAGGGACGAAAGATACCAAAGAGACAGTCAAACTCATATATCTAAAACAAACTGACAACGCCTTGGCTAAAAATGAAAAAGACAAACAGAAAAACAATAGTACACACGACACAACATAGAAAACTAAAGAATAAACAACACGAACCCCACCAAAAACTAGGGGTGATCTCAGGTGCTCCGGAAGGGTAAGCAGATCCTGCTCCACATGTGGCACCCGTCGTGTTGCTTATGTGATTACAAATCCGGTAAATAGTCTAATTCGGTAGGTCACATTTAGAGGGAAGGGTATTGTAGTTACGACGTAAGGAACATATCCGATATCATTTGTGAAACGGTTATTCCATAACGGTCAAGCAACTCGTGATGGCGTCCGTAACATTTACGAAGGGATGATTTCAACTTCACCATTTGGAACTCTTGGTTTAATAGCTACCTTGTGAGCAACAACCATCTATCAAGAAAATCATGATAGGAAATGCAAGCACGGGAATATCGTATCAATTGGGAGATATATACCCCGTATACAGGTGCTGCTGGAATGTTGCTACTTAGAAATGGAAAGTTCACAATTGGAAAGCTGAAATCATCTCTTTTGTCGTAAAGTTTTGTTTTCAACCGACCCTCATTGTCAATTTTTATATGTAAGTCAAGATATGAAGCCGACTTAACTGTATCTGTAGTATCCTTTATCTCTAGTTCGATTGGATAGATGCGTTCCACATAGTCACCAAATTTTGAATTGTTTAGTGAAAGAACATCATCTATATAGCGGAAAGTAGAGTTAAAGGATATTGCTAACTTCTTATCTTTCTTCCTAAGAAGTTTCTGCATGAAGTCAGCCTCAAAATAATAAATAAACAAGTCGGCGAGTAGAGGGGCATAGTTTGTTCCCATTGGAATGCCGACGGTCTGTTGAAAAACACGTCCTCCGAACGTAACAAATATGTTGTCAATCAAGAAATCAAGCATCTTGATAATATCAGTTTCAGATAATTTTTTGTTTGAATCAGAGTGATTCTTTACAAAGTAGGATTTATCCCTCCCTAAGACAAGATACTTGTATCTACGTTGGCCATTCTTTTTTATGAAGCAAAGTAATACCAACTCTTTCAATTTGTCTTTTAGTTTGGAATGTGGAATACTTGTGTACAGAGTAGAAAAGTCAAATGTTTAAATACTGTTACAAGAAGAAAGAGAGTTAGATTGTATGTACTCTAAAAAATCTTTTGAATTTTTAAGTACAATGTATCCACATCTGATTCACGTCACCTCTAGAATAGGCAGTTTCACAATAACTTTGAAGCCCGTCTTTGATTGCTGATAAAATAGATGTTAATAATTTAGAAAGAGGTTTCGTGGAGCACTTGGAAGACCCAGCAATATACCGTTGTTTGTAAGGACACTTATGTAGTTTAGGTATCCAATACAGTGATGGAAGATCCAGTTCTTCATCTTTGGTTGAAATTCCAAAGGAACATAGATGAGACCTATGATTATCCAGGATTTCCTCTTTGGTAAGTGTCATGAGGGTATGCTAGTTTTGATTTAAAAATATGTTGATATGAGCGTCACTGGTGAGTCTTATGTAGACAAAACGTGCGTCTGGCGTACTAAATTATAATCCTGGTACATTTGATAACTAACTATACCGTCAATTGTATGTAAATAGTGAATGAAGAAACACCAAGCCACAGAACAAGATCGATTACTACAAATAAAATTGAGTTCTTAACCACACAATGACCATTAAAAGGCGATTTCTGGTACACCAGTCGCAAATGACCAATTCATAAGGAGACAAGTTCTAAAATTGTAAAGGTTTTTGATGTTGACTTGGAAACTGGTTCTGGTTCATATTAAGGTAAACAGAATTTCTTAGTTTATGAGTCATTTTTGTTTGTTTATATATCGGTATTTCAAAAAATATATATAAATATAATACATGACCTATAATGGTTTTTCTTGTACAAATTGTGACCTGGATGGAGAATTGTCCCATTGGCAATCATACCACATCTGTTTATATATATATATAACATATAGTTTGACTATGATGATGAACGGCAAAATATAATCGTCGAATAAAGTAGCATTAACGGATAAAATACCTGGATCCGGGACTGTGTAGCAATGTTTAAAAATATCACTGTACCGAGTAAATCAATAATTAGTTCTACTTTTTTTAGTAGGTTCCTTATTTATATGTCTTAATTGTAGACTCGTGAATCTCAATTGTCAACAATAGTCCTTTATCTAACATGTTTTGTAATACGTCCATGTTCACTGTACCAGAACACAATGTTGTTTGGGGCCACCTGAGTATCTCTTCCGGTTGCGGGAATGTCTTGCTGCGTTGAAGGCCTATTGGTGGTTGTTGGTCGGGTTGTTGTCTGTTTTACATATTCCCAAATTTCATTCTCAATTTTATCAATTTAACCGTGGAAAATATCTGAATGCTTTATTGTAGAATTGTGACGTGATATAAACGTTCTATTAAGAAACAAGAGTATGTTTCGTTCAATTCATATTTTTATAATTACGGATACTATAGAACATTTTCATCCGTGATGCATCTGCACTCTTGATACCATGACAACCACAACCACTACACTACTGTCCATACCAGTTATAGTCGTTCTACGACTTATAATGTTTTTTTTTTAACTTGTAACAGTTGTTAATTTTTCACTGTTGAATTTATTATGTAACTGTTCAAAGCAAATATTGCAATATTTCCCGTTGAACATTTTGGTATGTCCCGCTGTGGTTAATTTATTATCTTAGTAATACTCCCTTGTCTCTCATCTCTTCAAAAAAAAATCGTAACCACCACTAGATACCTGCAATTTCACACGGTACTGTTTAATACATATGTAAAACGTAACTTCATATACCTGTCAGATAAATCGATAAGGCTTCCTAATATATTTCATTTACTGTAACAATTGACACCTTTCAAAATTATCATTAAAACATCTTTTCATAAAAGAGGGACGAAGGATTCCAAAGGGACAGTCAAACACATAAGCTAGTTGTGAAATCATGCATGCATGCAAAGTTATTTCCATAGTTTTACGAATCACATTACTCAGTTTTAATAATGATCAATATACTGTAAAACCAGCGGGATATACACACTGGTCAAACTAATTCCAAATTAAAACTGCTTATTCCCTAGGGTTTATTATATACGTAATGGACACTTATAGAATTTATTTAATTGTTTTTGGGATAATTTTGTTTTTCCAGAATTAAAAATTTTACTTTTTAACCATTTTGATTTCTGAGTCTTGTGTAGACGAAACGCGCGTCTGGCGTACTAACTTATAATCCTGGTACCTTTGATAACTATTCAAATGTTAATTAAAGATCATATACATCATCCTGATAGAATATAGTTTACAAGTAAAAATATCATTAAACGGACGTTAAAAAAAAGAAATAGCACACAAACGATCACAGTATTTTTACAGATTTAAACTGCAGTTATATAATGAATAGACAAATCAACGTGATCAATTAATGGTTATAATTATTAGCTTTTTTACAATAATCCCAGGTTATTTCGATATCAATCTATGTTTTACATTTTTTATTCATAATTGTCAATTAAACTAATACCATTTTTAAAATGTCACCATAGGTGACATTTGAAAGTTTATTATTAATATAAAATTATATCTGAAAAGGCGGATAATGAAGGTAATTGGTATTTAAAGAGATAAGTATTTCAAACCAGGATAATCGGCGGATTTTGATATGTCAGTACCTGGTTGTTAACATTTAAATACGTCTCCTACTCACTTTCTAATTTACTTGAGTATTCACCTCTCGTATGTAAGCTTCTATTCTACATAGTGTGAGTATATTTATCATTTTTAAGTCAAACATTTTTTTAAATTGTTTTTAAGTCTACAGGATATTAAGCAAACTTAAATTAATATCTAAATATAATCTGAGTGAAACAAAAATCAATTGACTTACTCCTACTTGTTTTTAAAAGTTTTACACAGTGTTGCCTTATATGGAACCGTTTGTATTACATAATATAAATTTAATTATTCTGTATAGATTATTATCCAATGCGTTTAAATTAAGGATGTTCACTGTTCTTGTTAGTGACATTTGTCAGATATTTTGCCTCCTATAATTTAAATGATCAATTGCAATTTTAATTTTGCTTGATCATTTCTACTTTTGTTTACATAAATTTATAAACAAATCCTGTTAATAGTCTTATTCGATAGGTCAAATTCATGAAACGGAAGGTGGTTGTAGCTACGACGTAATGAACATATCCGATATCATTTGTTAAACTGTTATTACATAACGATCAACCACTTCGTGATGACGTCCGTTAAATTTACATAGGGATGATTTCAACTTCACCGTTTGAAACTCTTGGTTTAATAGCTTCCTTGTGAGCAGCAACCCTCTATCAATGATAGAAAATCATGATAGAAAATGTAAGAATGGGAATATCGTATCTATTGGGAGATATAAACCCCGTATGCAAGTGCTGCTGGAATGTCGCTACTAAAAAAATGGAAAGTTCACAATTAGAAAGCTGAAATCCTCACTTTTGTCGTAAAGTTTTGTGTTCAACCGACCCTCATTGTCAATTTCTAGATGTTACTCAAAATATGAGATCAACTCAATTGTAAATGTTGTATCCTTTATCTCTCGTTCGATGGGATGAATGCGTTCAACATAGTCACCAAATTTTGAATTATTTAGTGAAAGAACATCATCAATATAGCGGAAAGTAAAGTTCAAGGGATATTGCTAACTTCTTATTTCACTTCCAAAGAAGTTCCTGTATGAAGTCAGCCTCATAATAATAAAGAAACAAGTCGGGGACAAGAGGGGCACAATTGGTTCAAATTGGAATGCCGACAGTCTGTTGGAAAATACGTCCTCCGAACGTAACAAATATATTGTCAATCAAGAAATTAAGCATCTTGATAACGTCAGTTTCAGAGAATTTTTCGTTTGAATCAGATTGATCCTTAACAAAGTAGGATGTATCCTTCCCTAAGACAAGATACTTTTGATCTACGTTGGCTATTTTTTTTATAAAACAAAGCAATACCAACTCTTTCAATTTGTCTTTTAGTTTGGAAGATGAAATACTCGTGTTAGTGGAGAAAAGCCAAATGTTTAAATACTATTAAAATGGAGAAACGAACGGTCTAATCAATATAAATACCAGAAACGAGAAACACGTATGAACTACATATATAGAGAACAACAACTGCACATCAGATCCATTATTTAAGACACGTGCAAACATTTGCAGCGGTATCAACCGTATAAATGGTACCAAACTTTCTCCCTTTTTTAAAAACAATAGTATAACATCACCACATAGAAAGACACACTATCAAATATCAATTGGTAGGCTTAACTCAATCAAAAACGCAAATTAACACACACTGGACGAATAAATTTGATATGTGATATCTGCAGGCAAATACATAGTTAATAAAATATTATAATGGATCCATAATTAAGGTGAAAAGTAGATAAACAAGTTTACCTAATTATTAATTGATTTTGTATTTTTCCTGTGTCAAAGATCAAATGTATTCGTTCAGTGTACTAGCTATATAGTATGTTCACTTGTGTGAATATGTCTTTTGTTTGAGTTAAGCCATTTCAATTGATATTTAATAGTGTACCTTTCTCTGTTGTGATGTTATTCTATTGTTTCGTACAAGGAGGAAGGTTGGAATTTATCGAAACATTAAAACCCACTGGATTTATTTTCACCTGTCCTATGTCAGGATTATGATGTTCGGTACACACTGGTCAAACTAATTCCAAATTTAAACTGCTTATTCCCTAGGGTTTATTGTATACGTAATGGATACTTATAGAATTCATTTAATTGTTTTGAGCTCTTTTTTGGGGGGATAATTTTGTTCATCCAAAATAAAAATTTTACCTTTTTAACCATTTTGATTTCTGAGTCTTATGTAGACGAAACGCGCATCTGGTGTACTAACTTATAATCCTGGTACCTATGATAACTATTCAAATGTTAATCAAAAGTCATAAGGGTTAGTCCGTTGCTGTGTGTGTTATATTTTGATGTTGTGTCGTTGTTCTCCTCTAATATGTAATGCGTTTCCCTCAGTTTTGATTTGTTACCCCGATTTTTTTTTGTCCATAGATTTATGAGTTTTGAGCAGCGGTATACTACTGTTGCCTTTATTTATATACATCATCCTGATAGAATATAGTTTACAATTAAAGATATTGAAAAAGAAATATCACACACACGATTACAGTATTTTTACAGATTTATACTGCAGTTGTATATAATGATTAGTCAAATCAACGTGATCAATTAACGGTTATAATTATTAGGTTTTTTACATTAATTCCAGGTTATTTCGATGTCAATCTATCTGTTACATTTTTTATTCATAATTGTCAATTAAACTAATACCATTTTTAAAATGGTCACCATAGGTGACATTTGAAAGTTTATTATTTAAATAAATTTATATCTGAAAAGGCGGATAATGAAGGTAATTGGTATTTAAAGAGATAAGTATTTCAAACCAGGATAATTGGCGGATTTTGAAATGTCAGTACCTGGTTGTTAACATTTAAAAACGTCTCCTACTCACTTCTAATTTACTTGAGTATTCACCTTTCGTATGTAAAAAAAAGGTTTTACACGGTTTTGCCTTATATGGAACCGTTTGTATTACATAACATAAATGTAAATATTCTGTATAGATTATTATCCAATGCGTTTAATTTAAGGTTGTGATGTTATTCTATTGTATCGTATAAGGAGGAAGGTTTGTATTTTTTAAAACATTTAAATCCACTGGATTTATTTTCACCTGTCCTATGTCAGGATTATAATGTTCGGTAGTTGTCGTTTGTTAATGTGGTTCATAAGTGTTTCTCAGTTCTCTTTTTTTTTATTTATATTAGTGCGTTGGTTATCCCGTTTGAATGGTTTTACACTAGTCATTAAAAGAGCCCGTTATAGTTTCCTGTTCAGGGTGAACTAAGGCTCTGTGTTAAAGACCGTACTTTGATCTATACTGGTTTTCTTTAAAAATTGTGACTTGGATGTAGAGTTGTCTCATTGACACTCATACCACATCTTCTTATATCTAACAGGTTTAAAAAAAATGATTTTTTTTTTGTGGTTAACATATCCTAAGTATATTTTCTCTTATATCAGAAACCTTAGTTATATTGTGATAGATATCATGAGCTCATAGGAAAAACATGTGATATTATAACAGAACGTCAAAAGCAGACTTGTTACAAAATATTGCAGTTTGCATATTAAAATTTTTATCATGTCATGTATTCGAATTGTTTGAAATTTAGTTTTACTTTGTATCATTTACATTATCACAATGTATCAGTTGTATCACGACTTGATAACTTTTTCAATGTTAATCAAATCGATATAAACATTATTATACAATGTATGAAACAGACTTGAAAAGAAATAACAGTGAATGCTGTAGTTCTTTATCATGTTACCTTTATACAATTATTTTTCACAGGGCAATGGAAATATATCCTTTCTTTGTTGTGTTGTTTTTGACTGCAATAAGAGGTAACGTATATTTTTGCGAAGCTAAACTTAAATCATTGTTTTCATATTATAAATGTATCATGTTCAATTGCAAGTACAATCGTATTTGGTCGAAGTAAGCTAACTGATAAACGAAACGATTTTAAGAAGACTCATACATACTAGGATCAATAATGTATACCCTTGTGACAACTATCATTTAAATGCAAGGATTGTCTCATAATTATAGCCTACGAAATCCTTTTATTCACCAATAAAACTATCTCCCATGGTTACCGTGTTAATACTGATGCCTTTTGTTATCTATTATTCATGTGTTTCCTTGCCAAATACGTTCTGCTATTTATTTGTATTGTTGTTCTGTATTATTATGTTGTCATTTTAATGTTATATTTAACAATGCCATCAAAGTGCGATGTTTGACATGTCACAAAACCATGTTCAACTTACCATTTTTTTCTTTAAAAATGTCCTGTACCAATTCAGGAAAATGACCATTGTTATATCATAGTTCGTTTCTGTGTGTGTAACATTTTTACGTTGTGTTTCCATTGTGTCTTTTGTTTTCTCCTATTTTCTATTGTGAATTCACATTACTATAAGACGTGTCACGGTACTTTTCTATCCCAAATTCATGTATTTGGTTTTGATGTTATATTCGTTATTCTCATCGGATTTTGTCTAATGCTTAGTCCGTTGCTGTATGTGTTACATTTTAATGTTGTGTCGTAGTTCTCCTCTAATATTTGATGCGTTTCCCTCAGTTTTAGTTTGTTACCCAGATTTTGTTTTTTGTCCATAGATGTATGAGTTTTGAACAGCGGTATACTAGTGTTGCTTTTATTTATGTAATGAGCTGATTTAATACTACCTTACGATGCCAACGTAGTCATGTGCAAACATTCTACCATCGGCCGAATGTGAAAAAGTCTTCCAAATCTAGATCGCCTTCTGGAAGCTTCATTGACTTTCTATCACATCTTAACCATCCGCTAAGGAAACATTGCACTATAACTATTATTTGCCAATCTTACCAATTTAAGTATTCACTTTCTACTTACGCATCACGATTTGTGGGTTTTTTTTTTGCGGTAAATTCAATATTTTTGATCTAAGTCAAATCGAAGTAGTTTTAGGTATAAAATGTTCGAGTGTTCATATCCATACGTCTCTCTTTTTTAATCACACATAGATAATCATTAGCAGACTACTTGAAAAAAAACACACGGGTGCTAGCTGCTAAGAAAATTCAATCCTACAAATATACATGTACTTGTGGTTTCACCTAGTAACGACAGATTAACCACGATTCCGACAATACGTTGAAGAAAAAAGGATTTCCTTCAATAAACTTGGGCAAATGTTGGCTCGGAGAACGTGAAGTCTGTTCCTGAGTATAAAAATAGTATTGATTTTATATTACCTTTAAGACTCAATCTTCATATACTCAGACTGTTGATAACCTAACAAATAAATGACATTAAGATCCTAAAACTCAAATGGTGCCCCCCCCCCCCAAATAAAAAAAGAAAAAAAATTCACAGTCCCCTATCCCGAAAATAAAAAAAAGTATAACAAAGTAAAACATTATCTATTCTCATTGACATTTATTCTCTATACCAAATATCACTTGTATTAAGATATGATGCAATCGATAATTGTGATAACTTAACAGATGGGTCGACGGACAGTATTCCTCCAGGAGAATGTAGAGAATGTTCAGACGGTTCTGGCTGTGTATATAGATATCAATTCTGTAATGGCTGGAATAAATGTGACAATGGGGAGGATGAAAACGAAGATATATGTAGAGGTAAGAAGGTTTAATGTTTATCTGTAAAGATAATCTGTAATGTGTTTATAAAATAATTGTGTATTTGTAAATTCCATTTCATCTTTTTCTAGGTTTCTTGTGCTGTTCATATTGATCTTTTTATTGAACAAATGAATTTATATGACGTATAAAAAATTGATAATTCATATCAATGGAATAATGAATTTGGAATAAATTATAATTCATGTACGCATCGCTTTTAATTCTAATATGACGTTCTTCGTTCGCTTTGTTAACAAACCCGTGCTTTAAATCCAGTACAAATTGTTTGCACATGGGTATATTGACTTATTCAGAATAATGAATCTTATTAAATCATCATGCACTTAATATATTTTTTTAACATGGATGTGAAGTTAGCAGCCGGCCATTCGTTATTCGATATTCGATGTTCCATATCCAACTGGCGATTCGATATTCAAATTTAGTTAAAACTCATAATATAGTAATTTATAACATTAAAAGCATGCTTTTCATGGTTGAGAGGAGTGAAACGATACGTAAGAAATCGTTTAATTACCCCTAGGCCTGCAAGATGTCTTAAACACTCGTTTTCCTCGAATATAAACCCTTCTCAATGCTTTGTGTAAGCTGCATGTAATTTAGATTTTTATCAATAAAATGACATCAAAAGTGTAATTTATATATAACATTTCTTAAAACAAAAACAGAACCGACCACTCTAGAAACATTTAGAAATATAAAAAGGAACATATGGAAAGCCCCTTCAGTTGAAATATATAGCAGAAAACTTGAGACCGCTTAAATGACTAAAAGACCCCCTGTTCTTTCAATGTCCATGAAATTCGATGAATTAATATTAGACGGATTGAGATATCAAGGGCTCTCACCATAGCCCAGTGCCCTTTGTCCTGGAATAATTTTGACAATTTCTAGCTGAAAAGTGGCAATCTAAGTCTTCCGTAGATATCGAAGATCACAATATTCTGAGAAATCCTTTTCATACAATCTTTATATATACAGAGTCTAACAATTCGTCGAATTTCATGGACATTAGAAGAACAGGGGGTATCATCGTCTTTTAACCGGTCTCAGGTAGTTTTTCACCATATATTTAAAATATTCAACTGACACTTTGGGCCCTCCGTAAACATAGAATACCGGAAGTGTACCCAAATTCCTTAAGTAACGTTTGTAACTACCCACTAATCAAATTTCTTCAGAGTATTAGAAAGATTAGGAGATCAGGGGGTTCTCAACATTGCCCTGTGTCCTTTGTCCTAAAATTTTGATAATTTGTTGCTGAAAAGTGACAATCTATGCCCTCCGTAGATATCGAAGATAACATTGTTCTTATAGAAAATTTATATATACAGAGTATATGTATTACTGAAGTTTATAGACATTGTAAGACGAGGGTATCAGGTAGGTTTCCGCTAGATATTTGTTTTTTGTGCTTTCCATAAATTTATGTTTTTTCTATAAATATTTCATAGTTTTTCTTTTTGTTATAATAGATATCTATATAACATGAAGCAAATATCCAGCTTCAAGGGTTTGTATTCGAAGACAAAGAGAAATTATGACAGCTTGAAATGTCATTAAACGATTTCCTACATACCTAATCAGTCCTCTAAACTCTGAAAATCATGTTTTTAATGTTATCAAGTATTTATTTTTTTTATGATTTTCAACTTAATTTTGAATATCGAACCGACTGCTTGCAGCCGGTAAGATATTAAATATCGAATTACGAACCGGCTGCTACTTCCGATATTTTAATGATATATTGGCTCTCAATAATGACGTCTTCAGTATGTATACTTAAGAAATTTATCTTGATGAACTTACTTCAAATAAAGCTTATACTAACAATGACCACTGCTCTTTCCTCGATCTTGATAGCTATATCAATAAAGGGAAGCTTAATACAAAAATTTATGATAAAAGAGATGATTTTTCATTTCCTATCGTTAATTATCCAATTTTGAGATGGTGACGTCCCTTGTCACCATCTTATGGTGTTTATATATCTAAACTTGTACGATTCGCTTGTGGATGTAACAACGTACTAGATTTTAGCGAGAGAAATTTATGTATTACTGAAAAATTATTACACCAGGGTTTTCGATATCACAAACTAGTCAAAACATTTACTAAATTTTATCATCGGTATAACATGTATAAGGACATCATTCATAAATATAGTTCAACATGCAGACTTCTTATACGTTCAGGTATTTCACATCCAATATTTTATAGAAATATTCTTTATAAAGCACAAAAATGTCAGTATTCACCTCAGAAACTAACAAAACCTTTAAACAGACTTATTAAAAAGGGATATAGTTACGATACTGTTGTCAGGTCATTAAAGATTGCATATTTTGGTTTAACTAATCACATTTATTAAAAAAAAGCAGTTGTTGGCATGACACGGGTTATGTTCTTCTCATATATTTTATGATAGTATGATACTAAACCCCTAACGAGAGGGATTGTGCATGAACTACATATGGTGACGACATAATCTTTCAATTAGTTTAATTGAGGTCTGGAGCTGGCATGTCAGTTAACTATAAGTAGTCTGTTGTTATTTATGTATTATTGTCATTCTATTTTTTGTTGGTTAAATCTTCTGGAATCGGACTCGGACTTCGTTTACTTTTCTACATTGGCTAGAGGAATGGGGGGAGGATTGAGATCCCATAAACATGTTAAACCCCGCCGCAATTTTGCGCTGGTCCCAAATCAAGAGCCCTGGCCTTTGTTAGTTTTGCATGATTTTGTATTTTAGTTTCTTGTGTATAATTCGGAGTTTAGTATGACGTCTATTGTCACTGTACTAATATACATATTTTTTAAGGGGCAAACTGAAGAACGCCCACGGGTGCGGGAGTTTCTTGCTACATTGAAGACCCATTGGTTGCCTTCGGCTGTTGTCTGCTCTTTGGTCGGGTTGTTGTCGCTTTGACATATTCTTCATTTCCTTTCTCAATTTTATGACCTACATACGAAAACCTTTCATCCTGGCTGTTCAAACTCCCTCTTAAATATCACAGTGCAAGCCTTTTGCTTCTTTACAAAGAAACAAGGGAGGTTCATGGAAGAGCCTACACAACCGTTTTTAAACTTATGCTTATCGGACATATAAATTACCTTTATTGTTCTATTCAGAATCCAAATAATTGATGCAAGCTATACTTTATTGTAGTTTTAACATGGGTAGGCATTATATTCGTGTTATGTTAGTTCTCTCTATCGCTCGGGCAAAAATAATCACGAATATATTGCCTACTCATGTTAAAACCACAATAAAGTATAGCTAGCATCAATTATTTCTTAATTATATTAAGAAATTCATATATTTTTCAGGGATTTCAGCAATATAACATTTCATTAAAAAAACGTTTTAGAAAGTTACATACACGATGTATCATGCTCATTGAAACTGATTACCCGGCTATGGGTGTGACATCGCATGTCTTTACCGAAAATTTATGTTATAGACTATTTAAATCAAGTTACTCATTTATTTTATTGTTTTTGTTCTAGAATTGGATTGTGAAAAAGGTGAAATGAAATGTGCAGACGGGATAGATTGTTTTCCTGAGTATACTTTATGTAATTACCGCGGCTACTGTAAAGATGATTCTGATGAAGATCCGGAAATGTGCAAAAGTACGTACACTTTCTGCAGGCTGCTTTTACTGGATAACATAATTTAAAAAATGACGAATTCTTCTGAATACATATATGAAGATGTGGCATGAGTGCCAATGAGACAACTCTCCATTCAAATACTAATTTATAAAAGTAAACCATTATAGGTCAATGTACGGCCTTCAACACGGAGTATATATAGGCTCACACCGAACAACAAGCTATACAGGGACCCAAAATTACTAGTGTAAAACCATTCAAACGGGAAAATCCAGGGTCTAAAGTCTTCATATATCAAGGAATAGTAAAGGTTTCTTTAACATTTTTGTTTATAGATATTGGAAGATGTAGTGTGAGTGCCAATGCGACAATTTTCCATCTAAATACAATTTATAAAAGTAAATCATTATAGCTCAATGTTCGGCCTTCAACACTTATCATTGGCTCACACCGAACAATAATCTATAATTAATAGGTCCCAAAATTACTAGGGTAAAACAATTCAAACGGGAACACCAACGGTCTAAAGTCTTGATATATCAAGAAATGATAAAAACCAAGCATTGTTTTTGGAAAGTGATTTCCACCAAGAACAGAGTCAGCAACGTAACTGCAACAGGAACGTACTTTTGAACTGTTTTACTAAAATATGTACGCATAGTTGACATGCCAAGTGTTATGTTAAGGACGGGAAACTGTGTCATTCTGTAAAGTCTTCGTAAAACTACATATGGTAACATGTATGGTAACATGTTTATCAAGTCATTGATAAAGGCAACAGTAGTATACCGCTGTTAGAAACATTGAAATACTATCGCAGTGTATAGTATTTTATTATTAATGTTATTTTGATACGTAAATCCATTACTGTTATTATCAAATCGCCTTATTGCCTCTACCTTTCCAATAGATCGAACGTGTCCGACTGATACAACAAAGTGCAGTGATGGTATTGAATGCTTTTCACAAGACGATCGCTGTAATGGTAACGCTTTGTGCAAAACTGGTGATGATGAAGATATAGAAATGTGCAAAGGTTTGTTCTTAATTACAAAATGTGAATATTAATTTTGTATTTTGTCTTAGAGGTTCAAACAATATAGTTTTTTAACATTCACACTTATCATATACAAGTTAGGATGGTAGGTGACACATTTATAATATTTAACTTGACTCGTTTAATGGTCATAAAATTTGTGACAAAATGTGTATCCTGAAATACACAAATTTAAAAACACTTGAACATGTTGAATCACACACTTTATAGTAAAATTTTATTGGGCATATAACAGTTTGTCAATTTTCATCATTGAGAAGCTTAATATTGCCATAATAATAGAACATCATAAAAACGCTCAGTATATTTTTACACAAGGGATTATTTAGTTTTACCTACTTTCGAATGCATCCGGATGTGACGTATTATAATTTGATGGTATTACACCCAAAGAAGACTTTCTGTTGAATAAACTGAATGTGACTTATTTTACTTTTAAATACTGTTTTTTTAAGCATTCATCTACCTTCAAACAGTTGTATATTATACAAAAGATGACTTTATGATGATACTACCACTAAATTATCTCTGTGTCTCCCTCATAAAGTCAAAAACTTTCTTCATAATATCAATGTTTTAGGCTAATAAATATTTAGGGGGGACGTTTCACTCATTTAGGATAGAAATGTTAGAATAGATACAGTATTTGAACTGAATGAACTATTAATATAAAGTTTACAGCCTACAAGGATGTTTCAATACGTTCTTATGTCAAATTTATAAATGTATGCCGTGTGCCCGAGAGGGACATACACAGCTTCTCTGTTAGCTAGTGAATAATTAGTTTATACTGCTTTAAATAGTATTTCACTTACTTATAATGATATATTTAGAAAAAATATTTTTATTAGGAAACATTTTCTATGATAGCAGAATATACAAAATAAGGAGAAGAATATCCCCAAAATAATAAGTATGGCTTGTTCTGTCAACTTATAATCATTGAGTCCTATTTCGTAAAAGGTGTTTTGCAAACTCAATCTACACAGAATATTTCATTTTTTGTAAAATTTCACCTAAAAAACAAGAGATGGTTTAAACACGTGACAGACCATAGGGATAAAAAGGTGTATGTACAGTACCCCCCCCCCCCCCCCCCCCCGCACCCATATTATGTATATTACAACCATTGATTTTCTCCTTTTTGGAAATTTGAATCCTCAATGCTCTTCAGCTTCGGACTTGCTTGACTTTATAAGTATTTTGATATGAACGTCACTGATGAGACTAAGTTCGACGAAACGCGCGTCTGGCGTACTAAATAATTATCCTGGTATCTTTGAAAGCTATTGTTCAAACAAATTTAGGAGATGAGGCATGAGTGCCCATGCGACTCACCATCGAAGTCACAATTGTAAAAACTTAACCATTATAAGTCATAGTACAGCCTTAAACACTGCGTTTTGCTCCGTAACAATAAACAATGTTCAAATTAACAGTAAATAACGTGTATAAATATTTTGATAAAATGCTGAACTACAAGATATATACTTATTGTCGATTTTGATGGCGAATGAATAAATGCCAAGCCCGTCATTGTTCTTGCAAGATGTTTTCTGTCTTTTAGAAATCTGATACATAGAGCACTTTTCAACTGTTTCAAAGTCGGTGCTTTTGCTGGCATGTAACACTTCTAGTTAACCAGATAATGGAGAGGAGGTGGTTTATGTTGTCCAAAAATGCTGTACTCAACGGTTGTCGATTTCTGCTGTATTTCGTTCGTTTTCGTCATGTTTTTTTCATACATAAGGTCATCAGGTTGATAGTTTAAATTCATTTAAATTAGTCAAATAGGGACATTTAAAACCCTCTATACAGTTTGGGTTTTGCTCATGAAGACCATACGTAAACATATATATATATAAAAGTCTATAAAAACGACCAACCAGCAAATTTACTATGTACCGGATCGTCTAGAATAGGCGATACTATGCAGATAAGGAAAAAATTATATCAGTCTAAAGATTTGCACAACGGTACTGATATAAGATGTTATAATACGAAAATGTTGTTATTAAATCGTGCTGACAAATATTTCGGCTCAACAAATGGCCTTCTTCAAGTGTCACAAGTTTTAACAATACTGATACATAATGTATAAGGTGTAAAAATAGATCAGTAATAATACAGGTAAGTTTTGGTCGATTGATTTTAATCCAAAAGCCTGAATATCATAATATAAACAAAACACTATAAATCAATATACGTGACTGTGTATATTAACAATAAAAATGAGTGAAAAAACAAAAACGCTAGTATTTCTTATTGATGCCGTTTGGATGATGTACATTAAGTTCTTTTATCCAAAAGCTTTCCCGAACCTGTCGCTGGGCATCACTCCAGTGAATATTCTGTTCAATCACTAGAATTTTCATGCGGTTAAAGTCATCAGGTTTGTGACCCGACTGTCTGAAGTGCTGAGAAACTGGGAGAAGTGGCTTCTTAGAGATATCACTCCTATGGCCATTGAGGCGTTTGTGGAAAGGCTGCTTTGACTCACCAACATATTGGAGGCCACAAACCGAACATTCTAGTATGTAAATAACATTCATACTTTTGCAGGTAACATTGCAAAATATCTTATAGTTGTTTTCGGTTGCCTTACTGTGAAATGTTGATGAATGCTGCATCTGTAGGCAGCATTTGCAGCGTTTTTCTTCACACGAACGACATTCTCCAGAAGTACTTCTATTATCAGACACTTCAGCCCGCACCAGCAGGTTCCGCAGACTACTAGGTTGCCTAAAAGCTATCATTGGAGGCTGGGGAAAAATCTTGGATAGTTTGGAATTCTTTTCAACTGATTTCCAATGCTCACGAATGACACCAAAGCTGTTTTTGAGAGATGGGTGGTAAGTAAGAACACATGGAGTCCTTTTATTTTTCTTTTTAACTTTGTATTCCAATAGTTCACTCCTGGGAATTGATCCCGCTTTCTGAAAGCTTTTTTTGATATTTCTGTGTTTGTAGCCCCTTTTCTTCAAGCGAGTTTCAAGTTGACGTAGTTGTCTTTTAGTTGTTTCTGTGTTGGAACATATTCGCTTGACTCTAAGTGCCTGACTGTATGGAATGCTCTTGGTAAGATGAGCAGGATGGCAACTTTTAGGGGACAAATATTGTTGAGTGTCAGTGGGTTTAGAATATAAATCTGTAGATATGATGCCCTCTGTGAGCGAACTTGAAGTATCGAGGAAGGCGATTTTGGATTTAGACTTCTCATGAGTAAATTTGATACCAGGATGTATGTTGTTGGCATGAGTGATAAAAGTATCTAAATCCTCGTCGCTTTTATTCCATTTCATATCCACATCATCTATAAATCTAAACCAGGAAAGCGGTTTTTCGATGGAAGTTTCAAGGAGTTGTTTCTCTAATTTGCCCATAAATATGTTGGCATATGACGGAGCCATTTTGGTGCCCATGGCAGTTCCATTTACTTGCAAATAATGATCTCCATCAAAAGTGAAGTTGTTTTTCTTAAGTACCAGCGTGAGCATTTTGACCAGGCATTCGGTAGGTGGATATTTCACTGGAATGGAATTCCAAACTTCTTTACATGCATCGATGCCATCTGCATGTGGAATATTAGTGTAGAGGGAGGTGACATCCATGGAAACAAGAGTCGTGTCGGAGGGGAGTGGATTTAAGGCCTGCATTTTTCTTAGATAATCGGTTGTATCTTTGATGTGAGATGGTAAGTCTTCAACATGTTGACGAAGATGGAAGTCAACAAATTCCGTTGGATGACCGTTCGCTGAAACTATAGGTCTTCCTGGGTTATTGGCCTTATGAATTTTAGGTAAAAGATAAAATCTGCCCGGTTTTAGATTTTTTGGTTTCAAATATTCAAGAGTTTAAAAATATCTTTGTAGCTTGACGTTTTTGTGTAAAAGTTTAATATATTGATTGATGGGGTATATACAACATATTTTTGCCGTTTACTGTACATAACAATTTTTAAATCTAAACAAATAGTTGGTTTAGTTAAATAGAATGAAATTCCTGATTTATTCCTCTGGTTTTGGGTAGAACTGTTTTTCATCCCTCTCATTAAGTCCATCAGGTTCCAGAGTACGTAGCTGATGCATCCAGAACCTTTCTTCCGTTTGTATAGAACGACCGGTGATTGTTAAGTCTGATGTTGAATGTAGTTTCTGTTTCACCAACATACTGCAGCTTGCAAGTTCCACAAGTAAGAATATAAATACTAACAATCACCGGTCGTTCTATACAAAAGGAAAAAACTGTCCAATTACGAGACACCTCTTAAGAACAGGACATACTTTTGATAATATCACCTTTCAAATAATTGAGGTAAATCAAAATTGGGACTCCGAAAGGAGAAAACAGAGAGAAAGGTTCTTGACGCATCAGCTACGTACTCTTGAACCTGATGGACTTAATGAGAGGGATGAAAAACAGGTCTACCCAAAACCAAAGGAATAAATTATGAATTTCATTCTATTTAACTAAAACAACTATTTGTTTAGATTTAAAAATTGTTATGTACAGTAAACGGCAAAAATATGTTGTATATACTCCATCAATCAATATATTAAACTTTTACACAAAAACGTCAAGCTACAAAGATATTTTTTGTCATGCATCCGATTTCACCTAGATAGATGCACACGCCCGATGAAGCTAATTTGTTTAGCGAAATATTGCGTGATTAATATATAAAATATAACAACTAATTTTATAACACTCATTAGTGTGTTAAAGTTACATGCTTAGACACTTATATAATTTAATTTAGTAACTGCATATATATTGATATATTTTAGTTGTTAACTGATATGTCATATAGTCTTTGGTTGATACTTGTCCTATCGATAATAAACCATATTTGCCTTTTTAAAAAACAAATCAAATGTGTTCCTTTAGATTTTCAGTGCCTACCAGATCATGTCAAATGTGCTGATGGTTTACAGTGTATTAGAACGAAGGACCTTTGTGATGGATATACGCAGTGTAATGATGGATCCGATGAAAGTAAAGATACGTGTGAAGGTCTGTATATTTCAATTTTGGTACTATTTATAGCGTTCTTTAACATTTAGGTTGTTCTGTGGATTTCATGGAATATTTGTCATACCTTTAATTTATTCTTTGATTCGTTTCATTTTTTTATTATTATTTATATCTACATTGTATGCATCTATCTTTCTGATATCGCCTCTTTAAAATGTTGGTGCTGTACACTTATTTGAAAGATATATATGTTAAATTTGGGTTCTGCTTCATGGATATCTGACACATTTGTGCATTATGACTTTTTATTTAACATGTTTAATATTAATCAGCAAGACCTTTCAACGTCAGTGCACTGTGTTCTGTCCCAAAATGGCTTCATTGACGGAATTCAGTTTTGCAAGGAGATATGTATTATTTGTTAAAAAAGAGAATACATAACTTACATTTAGTTTTGTTGACGATTTTTTTTTCACATTTGCTATTGAAAAAAAACAGTAATGTTACATTGTTCAGATATTTTAGATATGGTCAGTTTTATTATTTTATTATCTGTACGATACACGACGTGGTGGTATTTCGTTTATAGTAGTAAACCAAATTCAGCGTGGTTGATTTCAAACACAATAATAGACAATTACATCGTATCAAAATTTGAGTGGTATTAACATTTAACATGTTTAACACAAACGTGTATATCTAAGTCAGCCAGAGAGTCCTTTTATATTGGGATAAAACAAAACAATAATATGATAAACATTTGTTTTGTTTTTAGTTTCTTTAGGTTTTATACTAACTGTCAGTACCTCGCAGATGTGTACATAAAGACCGGCGAACGGTACGAAATAATCATTCAAACATTTTCTTGTAAAAATAAAAAAAAAATAAACTGACAACGCCATGGCTCAACAAGAAAAATAAACAGACAACAAGTATATACAACAAAAAAACAAAGCAAAAAAAAAATAAGCGTGTAATTCCGTGGCTGTTGTTTGTTTTTTTATATCATATTTTGTGTCGTTTGTTCATTGCTTTATTCGTAATTGTTGCAGTTTTTTTCTTGTCATATCGGAGGCATTTCTAGTCTAGTAGTTTGAATCTTATTAGTTGCGGAAGAGTTTGGTGACCTGTGATTGTTAAACAAATATGTCATTTGTCTTTTGTGATATTGTGTAATGTTGGCATTGCATAATGTTGTGTTGTCTTTTATCTTAATGATATAAATCAAATACTCGTTTACAGATTTTCAGTGCCCACAAGGTCATGTAAAATGTGCAGATGGTTTACAATGTATGAACACGTATAACCTCTGTGATGGATATATACAGTGTAATGATGATTCCGACGAAAGTAAAGAGACCTGTTCAGGTGTGTATATTTTTATTCGATAATCATTGTCAATAGGCTTTTATATTTTTTCGCATAATCTTTATTTTAGGTTATTTTGTGTATTTCAAGAGATAAATAGAGAATATCATATGGCTTTTCAATACCGCATCCGTATCAACCCGAGACACCAATATAATCCAAAGAGCTCTGCTCGAGGGATTATATTGGTTGAGTGTTGATACAGTGTGTGATATTGAAAAAGCCATATCATATAGACTTCATTATATACATTTACCTCAAGTAGATGTTTTTTATGTAACATGACGTCATACAGATTAGGGATTTAATAAAGCTTTGCAACAATGACTGCAATCGATGACGTGACGTATACAGATTACAGGTGTGATAAAGCTTTTGCAACCGTGCTGATATCGATATCATCACGGGTGGCTGATACAGCACGCTAGCCATTGATTGTATTACACATAAAATTTATCTGTATTTACTACTAAGTATATAATAAATATACTATCAATCTGCTTCTTGGATTTTTAAGCTTTGCTATCTTATTATCTTTGTCCCTATGTTTCTAGATAACGTCTTTATTATGCTTGTGTTGTAGGGAGTATGAGGTTAAATATTCTTCGCCCAGCCTTAATAACTCTGATTCGAATTGTAAATACACATTATAACAATTCATGAATGTCGATCAATCTAATCGAACAATATCATAACCGTAGCCTATCGATTTTAAGGTATTGCCAACAGTCAAGTTTGTACTTCATCATGTTCATGCATAAACAAACATGCAAATATATTGGGAAAAGTCTATTTTAAGATGTGCATACGAATATTAAAAAATGTTAGTCACTTGACAACATGAAAAACTCTTAAAATAGTATTTTGACTAGCAGCTTATATTTAAATTCCTTATACATGTATAATAAAATTATAATAAAACTTACCAATACGCTTCTAAAACTACAACGTTATTGTCGTCAAAATTATTGAGTGAGGGGAAAATAATAGTTCCATTACATTCAATGTGACTTTTCGAATAGGACTTTTAGCTGGGTTTGTTTATTTGAAAGAGCAGCTCGACCTATACCATATACGAAGCAGATTCTGCGTTCATGTCCGGAACAACTAAGATTATCTCCGGGTTTTGAGGTACGAATTGTACGTGTATGAAACGCACGTCTTGCGTATCAAATAATACACCTGATCCCTTTGGCAACACTATCTACATCACTGTGACGATCATATTGCTGTTGGACGTTTCGTCCTTTATGGTATCACTAGCCCAGAACTCAGGACATCGGTGTATGAATATAAATAAAATGGTCATTTTTTATAAATTTACTAGTTCTGAAAGGTAACATCACAAAAAAATACTGAACTCAGAGGACAATCAAATCGGAAAGTCCCTAATGACATGGCAAAATCAAATGAATAAACTCATCAACAACGAATGGACAACAACTGTCATATTCCTGACTTGGTACATGCATTTTCAAATGTAGGATTAAACCTGGTTTTATAGCGCTAAACCTCTCACTTTGTACAACAGTCTCATCAAATTCCGTTATATGTACAACGATGCTGACCTAAACAAGCAGAATTAATAAAATAATCAAAATATGGGTACCGCATTCATCATTGTGTTACAATTTAACAGAACACAAAGTCATCTATCAAAATCAAAACACATTCATTGCTTCGCGTGTCTGACGTCAGAAAATGTATACGTATTTTTGTCGCCTTAAGTTAATGCAAACAATTTTAAAATTTCACATTGGTAATGTTAGCATACAGGGATAAAACATCAAAAGTATGTAAGAATTAATTTCAGAAATAGACCTAGATTTAGAATTGTACAAAAATTCTATAGAATTTATAAGAATCCATTAATGGTTCATTCAACTACACGATTAAATAATTTTGAAGTTTAGGTTCACCGTATTTTCTAATTTATAAAAGAAATATAACATAATGACATATTATAAAAAAAATAACATACCGACAGGATCTTTTAAAGTACAGAGTAACGTTATAAGAACCAAAGAAATACAAAAAGTCGCATATACAAAGACACCAACAAGCTTGCTATCGTTTGATACCTTGTGTTAAGTCTGTTTGTCGTTTTTTTTTGTGTTTTTGTTTTGCCATTTCATTATAAACTTTTTTAATGTCGTATTTAGAATGTTCCGCCTCTCAATGTCGTTTATTCATATCATACATTGATGGAGATATTGTTTTCAGGTCTCAAGGTCGTCGTGCTTTCATTTGGTTTTATATAAGTAAGTGGTGTGCGCTTAGCACTTCTCGGTTGATAAACTGATACACAACATTCCTTCTGTTATATTATTGTATTTTGTAAACAGTCACTTATTCCTACTGAGTAACTTTGTAAAGCGTGTCATGCTAATCATGTTTATATGTTTAGATATGTGTTTAAATCACGGATACAACTTCGGAGTCTAAAAGCTAGTTATAATAATTATAGTTTCCCTCAGATCACAGTTAACAATTATTTTGTATTCATGTGATTATCAGTTGAGAAATATTGACATAGAACTAATTATTAGATTATTATTAAGATTTCGACTGTGGTGAACATAAGATCAAATGCCAGGATGGTATCCAGTGCATATATAAGAACGGTCTGTGTTCTGGTTGGACGGATTGTAAAGATAAATCTGATGAATCACCAGAAGTCTGTAATGGTAAGAATACAATAAATTTACGTTTCAAAATTTGAACTAAGCACCACACTAAGATACGCCCACTCGGCATATTATTCACTAAAATATAAGAGTATACAGTAATTTATTATGTTTATATAAGAAATCAAAACAAATAGATGCCCATTGTTCATTTCTGCTGTTAATTCGATTGACGCTAGGGGCCGCAGTGACCAAGTAGTTTTAGTAGTTACAACTGTAATTACTAGTCAGTCAACACTTAGGTTGTATTTCGAACACTACTCGTGTGGGTGCACTCGACTCCAATCTTAATTGACAAAGATTGTCAGTTTTCTTATCGAAGGTCGGTGGTTTTCTCCGGGCACCCTGGCCTCCTCCATCAATAAAAACTGACCGCCACGTAATAGTCTTAATGCGATGCTAAAAAGTTGGGTTAAAACACCAAAAATGTATAAAGATTTATCGATATAAAAAAACATTGTTAGGTCTAAAAAACTTGAATAAGGGGCTTTAAAGAAGCAAATGTAAGCCATATGCTATCGTACGCAATATTTCTTTGAGCATTCATCAGGAAACTTGTTGTAAAAACGAACTATCCCAATGTCAACTTATATAACAAATAGCATCACCCATGTTTTAGTATTCAGAACATTTTGAGTAAATTATATTAAAAATTCTAGTAACCAAGCAAACAATATGGTAGATCTTATATTACACATGTTATACTGGAAGACAAAACAATTTGTTATTTTTTTAATAAATACAAACCACGAGAAAATTTTTGTGTATAACAATAGTGTTGTGTCGAAACTTTTACTAGCAAATCATTATGTTGAAGAACTTATTTATGTTTAATCTCTTTGAATTATAGATTATAAGTGTCCAGAAAATAAGGTAAAATGTAAGGATAACATACAGTGTATATATAAATCAGCCCTGTGCGATCAATACCCTACATGCCGTGATAACTCTGACGAGGATGAAGATATGTGTAAAGGTATAAACTTGTACAAAAGTTCATGTAGATTAGATAAATTTGACAATATCTTAACAATAGAATTTCAAAAGATATTTGATTAAGATTATCTAAAGACGTCCATTCTTGCCGATTTCTTAAGTCAAGCTAAAACGATTTGACCTTTTACAAATGTATTAATGGCAATATACTCATCTGTAACAAAACAATCAACAAAAAGGCGTTGTGGTTTCTTTGTTTCACATCTTTTTTTCATCGATGAAGTTCATATGGTGAACTAAAGCTTTTGATATCTACATCATTTAATCTCTGGCGTGGATTGGTCTCATTAACAATTTTCTTATTGTTATCAAAACAGTGGTAAATATAAAATACAAACAGCCAACAAAGCAAAACTATTGTTTTGAAATACAAAGCAGGATTTTTCTATTATAGGCAAGAGAGTCCCTTTCTGAATTTGACTTCTTTTTTGGAACATAACATGTTAAAGTCAGGCTATGTAAAATCGACTTAGGTCTTAGCCTGATGTCAACATTACCTGCCAGAGTTGCGATAGCAGTTTGTTAATAATGAAATGGCCGCATATTTTTTCTATATTATTCTTTGCAGCTGTTCCTTGTGAAAACAACCAGGTCAAGTGTGCGAATGGTCTTCAATGTGTCTATAATTATTTTCTTTGCGATGGATTGACACACTGTTTTGACGGTTCTGATGAAGACGAAGGAATGTGCAACGGTAAATCCCACTACCTTTTTCATATACTAAAGTACCCATTATTAAATGTTTTGTTTGCGTGTAGAAAATGACTTGAACGTAGAGTGCGTTTGAGGTGTCAATGCAATCTAGGGAAAATGATAAGTGAAAAATATCATTCCTTTCTAAAACCGGAATCAACTTTATCGCATACTTCAAAGACGTGATTATCAATTTTTTTTCCTGCTAATTATGCCAAAATTTAAATAACAAACCATATATTTACCTTTGGGAGGAGTTTTGCATGTGTTGATTTTTACTTAAATTCTTAGATAAAACATATGAAAGTACACCATTAATGTAAGGCCCCATTTCTGTTCATGTTAAATTATTTTATTTCAAGAAGACACAGCTCTTTTGTTTAATGTTCAAACAGAATTACAACCATTGCATGTACAAAACAACACTTTATTGAGCATTGTTCTTACAAAACGCAACATATATTTTAATGGCGTATAAGAAAGTACTGGTAATCGGAACTTCGGATGTACCAAAACTGATACAGACAAACAGGCAGAATGTAACCTCTTTTCGAATTCAATGCAGAGTTTTTTCATTCAAAATTATAAGTCAAAAAAAGTTATTCAATATCACCAGTCATTCAGCTTTCATTTGTTATCAACAGCACCTAATTATTCTGCATATTATAAAAGCTACACTCATGCGAAGGAATTGGTTTGTGTTAGTTATGTGTTCAAATTCAAATAGTAGTGTAACAATCTTTTTAATTTTCTTACCCACAATCGATTAGTTTAGTTTAAACATATTTATTTATAGTGGATTGGGAAACAAGTTTTGCAACTTATATTAATCCCTTTCCACTTTGCGGGTGCGAGTGCTGCCTTGTAGCGGCATTAGCCTACTCTTTTTCGAACTCTACAAGGGTGTTTTTAACGTGCCAGAGATATGGCTCTCTCTTAATCATAATCGATTGCAAAATACAAACGCCAGCTTTACTGATGTGGTTATATAATTGTATAGGCATGAAATCCTTGTGCCTCTTATTATTCTAAGTACTGAACTGTCATTAAACTTTTCTTGTTTGGATATCTCATGACGGTCAGTATAATATTTTGTTTGCATCAACCAAAAAAATAACAATTTTTTTGTACTTTGTATTATATTTGATGAAACGGTATCATAAATCATTAAATGTGTTACGATAGTATGATATAAATGACAGCTACATGTATATTGGTATTCAATGACTTCAAACAATTCCCAAATCAAACGGCAAAATCAAAAGGCAAAGTACATCAAACGATTTGATAATAACTTTCGTATATCTTTACCCGTTATAGGCATTTTCATTTTTATGGAGGATAATAACTAGTTTTTTATATCTATCTAAACCTCTCACTTATATGACAATCACATGAAAATCCGTATTCATTTAAAATATCTTATCTATGATTATGATAAAAATATTAAAGTTGTATATATATGTCATTATGCAAAAGTTAACGGAATGATTATAAATGATTCAGAACATTATCAATTTTATGATGCAAAAGAAAAGATGAAGAAAAACCAAAATGTGTCATTGTGTATACAGAAGACACAATGTAAATAGATATGTTACGAAAATTCATACACTCAACGTTGAGGCTGATCAATTAGAATTTAAATGTTGGGACGGTGTAAAAACATTTATTATAAATTTAAGCACGTAAATCTAAATCCTGTGCGTCTTGGATCATTTACATTTGATTAATCTAGAACATCAGATAATAACATCGTATATGACATAGTAGGTGGGCTAGAAAATAAGAGAGGACGGCTGAGAGTTATCTAAATGCATGCGATTCTGCATTAATTTTACAAAGTATGCCAGCGTGTTATTTGTTTTATTTTTTTATCAAAGTTCCTAAAAAAATAACTTTTCCTTCCACTAGTCCAGCACAAATCTCTACAGTCCGGTTGACTTATCTCTCTGGTGTATCCATAAGTTTCCAGCACAAAGTTTTACAGTCCATAAGCTTCTCATGACTCTGAAAATTTTGAAATACCTGATAGCTTGTTCGGCATAATTATTTATTCAAAGTTTCATATGACATTAAAATTATTTGCAAGGTATTTTAAGGGCTCGCATGCCCCTAGAGGTGAAAAATTTGTCATCTATACAATTTTGCAGAAGAATGATCTCAGGTATGAACTCCATATTTCCATTGCCCGGAACCTGTATCACTTTGCAGCTAAACCCTTTCCTAAAAAATATCGAATTAAAGTTTTTGTAGGAATATAATAAAATATATGTATATTTATTTTCTATATATCATATGATAAAATGTTATTGAATACTGTTCCATGCTGAATATTTTTAATAAACCTGTCTCCAAAATATCAATGTAGTCTAAAACTTATATTCAATGTATACACACATGTAATCTATTTTGTGTTTTGTATTTGTGTAACATGTCTAATAGAATAGTACTTTGAAGTACTGTACAATTGAAGAATATGATTACTGTTTATGTAATGAAAGGTCATGTCTGATATGAACAATTCAGGATTTTAATTTTGTGTGTCTAGCATATGTTTGCCCAGAAGGGAAAAAGAAATGTGCTGATGGCCTACAATGTGTCGAAGAAGAACAAACTAGTTTTTGTAATGGACATGCAGATTGTAACGATAGGTCAGACGAAGATCCAGGATTTTGTCGAGGTATTCAAATACTGAACTGCTGAACCTTTTGTTTCGAAAAAGTACACTGTACTAGTTTCTTTTGTCGACAATGAGATATGTTGCTAATTTTATATACTCAGAATATCGATCAAATGAATTAAAGTATTATATTTCATATACAATAGTTCTTTCAAATTGTTATAAATCAAAATAACAAAAGTGTTACCAAAAACCCGGTAACTTGAAAAAAAACACATTTGACTTGGTTATATATTCACTATGATATTGTGATATATCCACGTTTTTATATTTAGTAATGTCCATTGATATTGATACTGAATACAATATTGTGTCCGATGTGGGAACTATTTCTATTTAACAATTCATGTACTAAGAAAATGTATTGATGAATAAATCCCATTAAAATAACAACTGTTTAGTGTCGCAAAATAGAAACTTATATGGTTGAAGTAACACATTGTTATCGCGCCTGTGGTTATCATCTGATAGTATTTCACATTTCACACATGTTTATACATATCTAGATTATAACTGCAGTGAATACCGCCAAAAATGTGCTGACGGATTACAATGTATCGGTAAATACAGAGTATGTGATGGACGTGAAGATTGTACAGATGGATCAGATGAAGACCCAGACTTTTGTAAAGGTATGTCCTGAAGCAATTGACTTTTGTTTTCTCAACATTCTTATTGTTTTGCCTAAAGAAAAGTGATGTTTAACACATGAAACGTTGATACAGCATTTGTATATCATGTATATGTAGAATGGCGCACACTTCGCAAGAACAATTTTAATTTTTTAATACTAAATATTATAACCGTAATAACGTATAACGTCAACATTGATTTTGTACAGATTGATACTAGTTGTTTAGAGGCCAGTTGGAGTACTCCACCGGGTGTGGGAGTTCTTGCTGCATTGACAACTTATTGGTGGCTTTCGGCTCTTGTCTGCTCTAAGTCGGATTGTTGTTTCTTTGACATATTCCCAATTTCTAATCTCAATTTTGTTTGTCGTGTTTTCATCTTTGACAATAACATTGTTTGGCCTCTCTTGCCAGTCTTTTGTCTGTTCTTAAGGATATACTTAGGTGAGGTTTTGCAATAAGTGCCAATGTTCAGACTCCTTCGTGTTTTACAATACGATACAAGGTAAAATATTTTGCCCCATAACACCTATTTATCTTTTAACATAAGACTTTATAGCTCAGAAAATGTCACCTGACAAATTTAAGCAGATTCTTGATTTTCTTTCTTTTGATGTGAGACCCAAATAATAACAATGCAAATAATGGATAAAAGTCCGAGTCGGCCTTTTTCCGCCATATTTTATAGATCAAATGTCTCGAAAAGGAGCTCCATGACCTATCAATATTTTTAGCTTATTTTGATCCTTATCTAATACTCTTCCAGCTTAAAGTATTAATTTTGATTTCTTGATTAATTCAATTAAACCTTAGATCACCTAAGTACATTCTTCAATGGTGTTAATATTGAGTCACTGATAAGGTCTTTGCATCGGAACTAAACACATTTATTCTAAAAACAGTTGTTGGCATGACACGGGTTATGTTCTTCTCATATATGTTATGATGGTATGATACTAAACCCCTAACCGGAAGGATTGTGCCTGATGTTCATATGATGAAATCATAATCTTTCAGTCAGTTTAGTTGAAGTCTGGAGCTGGCATGTCAGTTAACTGCTAGTAGTCTGTTGTTATTTATGTATTATTGTCATTTTGTTTATTTTCTTTGGTTACATCTTCTGACATCAGACTCGGATTTCTCTTGAACTGAATTTTAATGTGCGTATTGTTATGCGTTTACTTTACTACATTGGTTAGAGGTATAGGGGAGGGTTGAGATCTCACAAACATGTTTAACCCCGCCGCATTTTTGCGCCTGTCCCAAGTCAGGAGCCTCTGGCCTTTGTTAGTCTTGTATTATTTTAATTTTAGTTTCTTGTGTACAATTTGGAAATTAGTATGGCGTTCATTATCACTGGACTAGTATATATTTGTTTAGGGGCCAGCTGAAGGACGCCTCCGGGTGCGGGAATTTCTCGCTACATTGAAGACCTGTTGGTGACCCTCTGCTGTTGTTTTTTATTTGGGCGGGTTGTTGTCTCTTTGACACGTTCCCCATTTTCATTCTCAATTTTATTCATTGATAAAAAAATACTCTAAATACCATTACACAATACTGTGTTCTTATAAAAGAAGATAAACGTAACATATACAGTTATAGAAGGTAAATATACATCATTTAAATTGCAATCAAAGTAAGTGAGGCAAATGCACCCTTAAAAAACAATGCCATAATCAGCACAAATTTTCTGCAAAATGTTTCTTTACTTTGTTTGATTTAGTTCATCTTCATATTTTTCAAAATATCATAGATATAGGAAGATGTGGTGTGAGTGCCGTTGAGACAACTCTCCATCCACATTTTTTTTGGATAAAAGTAAACCATTATAGATCAATGTAAGGCCTTCAACACGGACATTCACATTTAATATATAAAAGTAAGAAATACAAAAAAATTGCTTATAACACTTTCAAAATCATAATGATGATCAAGGGGATTCAAATATGTCAATAGATAATTTGTCAGTTTTTTAAAACTAATTAAAACGACATATGTAATTAATTTAAGCTTGTTCAAACTAGATAGTTCATGTAATAAATTTGATTAGTTTGTTAACATTCGTACAGAGAAAAAAAACTATCCCGTATGCTTTAATATGAACACAATATCTTTTTCAGCAATGGAATGTGACAACGACAAAGTGAAATGTGAGGATGGCATACAATGTATTTATAAATCAGAACTATGTGACATATACACACATTGTAATGACGAGTCTGATGAGGATAAGCATATGTGTAAAGGTGAGACATTATGCGTCAGGTTTTACTTTCATTTGTCAAAATTTAGAAGTTGAAAGTATATAAGTATGGTGACTTGTTATAAAAGGTTCCTTCCCTTTTAGCATGTTCATATTTCATTTCAATCTTTTCGTTATCATACAGTATGGTGATGGTCATTACTTCGGCCATGTAATGACAAGTGACTGTTGTTATAAATTTGCCAGAAAACAACTCAATATAAAAAAAATTTGCCTTATGAAGAATTTATTTTATTGTAATCTGACATAGTGTAACAGAAATATGTAATTGTAAATAAACTCACCATAGATAACAGGATTGCAATTGTATAATTGAACGTAATTAATTACAATTCCTCAAGCGATTGAATAGTCTAATTCGGTAGGTCATATTTATGAAAGGGAATGGGATAATAGTTACGACGTACGGAACATATCTTATATTATTTGTGAAACGGTTATTCCATAACGGTCAACTAACCCATGATGGCGTCTGTAAAATTTACGAAGGGATGATTTCAACTTCATCATTTGAAACTCTTGGTTTAACAGCTTCCTTGTGAGCAGCAGCCCTCTATCAAGAAAATCATGATAGGAAATGCAAGTACGGGAATATTGTATCAATTGGGAGATATATACCCCGTATGCAGGTGCTGCTGGAATGTCGCTACTAAGAAATGGAAAGTTCACAATGGGAAAGCTGAAAT
Source organism: Mytilus edulis (assembly GCF_963676685.1). Lineage (NCBI taxonomy): Eukaryota > Metazoa > Mollusca > Bivalvia > Mytilida > Mytilidae > Mytilus > Mytilus edulis. The sequence goes on from NC_092352.1 coordinate 82,488,900, forward strand.
CATCTCTTTTGTCGTCAAGTTTTGTTTCCGACCAGCCCTCATTGTCAATGTCTAGATGTAAGTCAAGATATGAGGCCGACTTAAATGTATCTTTTGTATCCTTTATCGCTAGTTCGCAGGGGTAGATGCGTTCAACATTGTCCCCCAATTGTGAATAATTTATTGAGAGAACATCATCTATATAGCGGAAAGTGGAGTTAAAAGATATTGCTACTTCTTATCTTTCTTCCTAATAAGTTTCTGTATGAAGTCAGTCCTATGATAATAAAGAAAGATGTCGTCAAGAAGAGTGGCACAATTGGTTCCCATTGGAATGCCGACAGTCTGTTGAAAAAACACGTCTTTCGAATGTAACAAATATGTTGTCAATCAATAAATCAAGCATCTTGATAATGTCAGTTTCAGATATTTTTTTAAGATACTTGCATTTACGTCGGGAAACAAAGCAATACCAACTCTTTTAATTTGTCTTTTAGTTTGGAATGTTGAATACTTGTGTAAAGTGTTGTAAGGTCAAATATTATTATACTATTACAATTTAAAAGATAGTTAGATTGCATGTATTCTAAAAGATCATTGGAATTTTTAAGTATCCATATCTGATTCACGCAACCTCTAGAATAGGCAGTTTCACAATAACTTTGAACCCCGTTTTTTATTGCTGATAAAATAGATATAAATAATTTAGAAAGAGATTTCGTGGAGCACTTGAAAGACCCAGCAATATACCGTTGTTTGTAAGGACACTTATGTAGTTTACGAATCTAATACAGTGATGGAAGATTCAGTTCTTCCTCTTTGGTTATAAGTCTAAAGGAATACAGAACAGACCTATTATTATCCAGCATTTCCTCCTTGGTAAGTGTCGTGAGGATATATGTAGAGTTTCCATGTGAATGGCCAATACATAATTCGTTGATCAGGCAGTTAATTTAATGAGTTTCACACACAAAAACAATGTTGTTAGGGGCTTTATCTGCGGGTACAACAACATATGTTTTATTGAGGTAGGATAGGTTTTTTGCCACATTAGGTTCTTAAGATTGATGAAGCATGGGCATTGATAGACTTATTTAGTTTTTTAATTCTAATTTGCATCAACGACCTAACCACCTTGATCCATTGTTGTCTACGTCTTCCTTCTCGCCTTTAGCCCATTGCCTGGCATAATCCTCGACTGAAGCTTTGTTGAATAACATGCTATTTTGAAAAGTCGTTCTTTATGATAAATGTATTCACCAATTACAGCTAGAGAGTGTGAATTTGGCGAGACAAAGTGTGCAGACAATTATCAGTGTATAAACAAAGACAGAGTCTGCGATGGATTTACAAACTGCAATGATGAGTCTGATGAAGAAACAAGAGCATGCAAAGGTACTGCTGATATTTTTTTACAACTTATGTACAACTATACTTGTTCTTTTTTAAAATGTAAATCATTGTGTTTATCTATATACACTTGACCATGTGGTTAATTTTTTTAAGCCAATACATTTATTGTTTAGCCTTCTTGATTTCTGAGTAACAAATAGAATATGTTTTTCACATAGATAGAATCATATTCAAAACAGTGTAGCTGTGGCCATTGATTGACGACCTTAAATTATCCCATTGACTGGGGCAGATTATGTGAACGTTTGTCTGTAACGACCGCTGCTCACTATGTATTTGTTAAAGACACTTAAACTGTGCGGTCACAAAAGGTTCACAACACCTAAATAAAGAAATTACAAAAAACTAATCGGGAATAACACGTGTTTGATTTATATCAATAATATAAATTAAAACATAAAGTTATTCCTGATTAATTTTTTAAATTATTTTAATATTAAATGCGTTAAGAACCTTTGGTAAACCTACAGTTTAAATTCTATAATAAATAAGTAGTGATCAGTTGTTGTTACAGACACACGTTCACCTAATCTGTCCCAGTCAAGGGGATAATTTAAGGTCGTCAATCAATGGCCACAGCTACACTGTTTTGAATATGATTCTATATCAAATTGATGTATTTTATACAACTTCCCTCCTGGCATGTTTATATTTATGTATAATCAATGATTTAAAACCAAACGAGTTGCAGAGGGAAATTGCTACGCACTTCTCTTAAAATGCTAAACATATGAAACTAAATATAGTGACGTTCCCTTGTCACCATCTTACGGTGTTTATATATCTCAACTTGTACGATTTGCTCGTGTATGTAACATTTTTTTAGATTTTAACGAAAGAAATATATGTATTACTGAAAATTTATTACACCAGGGTTTTCGATATCACAAACTAGTAAACACATTTACTACTAAATTTAAACTGTGCACCACTTATTGCAAACCTGTTTTTGTATTGTTATGAGTAGCACTTTATGACTTAAATTAGGTAAGACCCATCGAAACAAAAGGTGAGACAAATGTAATGTTGTCAGGTCATTAAAGATTTATATTTTGGCTTTGATATTGATTCATTTATAGGGTCTTTGTATCGGAACTAAACACAATTACTTAAAAACCAGTTGTTGGCATGACACGGGTTATGTTCTTCTCATATATGTTATGAAGGGATGATACTAAACCCCTAACGGGACGGATTGTGCCTGATATTCATATTATGAAGACATAATCTTTCAATCAGTTAAATCAAAGTCTGGAGCTAGCATGTCAGTTAACTGCTAGTAGTCTGTTGCTATTTATGTTTTATTGTCATTTTGTTTATTTTCTTTTGTTACATCTTCTGACATCGGACTCGGACTTCACTTGAACTGAATTCTAATGTGCTCATTATTATGCGTTTACTTTTCTACATTGGCTAGAGGTATAGGGGGAGGGTTGAGATCTCATAAACATATTTAACTCCGCAGTTTTCTTTTGCGCCTGTTCGAAGTCAGGATCCTCTGGCTTTTGTTAGTCTTGTATTATTTTTAATTTTAGTTTCTTGTGTATAATTTTGAGTTAAGTATAGCGTTCATTATCACTGAACTAAGACATATATTTGCTTACGGGCCAACTGAAGGACGCTCTCGGGTGCGAGAATTTCTCGCAGACCTATTGGTGACCTTTTGCTATTGTCTGTTTTATGGTCGGATTGTTCTCCATTTCCGTTCTCAATTTTATATTACAATAGAGAACTTATTTAGTGACTTTATAACTGAATCGTTATTGACGTCAAATCTTATGATTTGATAAAAGCTATTTTCAAAAGTAAAACTCATAAATGGCAAAATGTAACACTCAAACACATCAAACGATTATAACATTCAAGTTATCAGTGTTGTAATAAAAGTTTAGTATGTTAAAATATATAAATCTAAACATTCGAAAACATATACCGATTATCAGTATAATGGATAGTTCTGTTTCTTGTCTTTTCAAGAATACAATTGTTCGGATGGTAGAACTAAATGTGTGGATGGACTACAATGTGTTCGTCAAGATGGTATCTGTGATGGTTATGAAGATTGCCGTGATGGTAGTGATGAAGATAGACAAACATGCAAAGGTATAATACACCCATCATCATAAAGGAGGAAATATTCAAAAGTATTTTGAACGATAGTTTTATTTCTCAACATCCCTATTCATGAATGTGTGTCGTTTTTTTCCAAATTTTGTGACCTGCTTGTTTTTGTCTTTTTTATCTTTATTCATGCTTGTTTTTATGTGTAAAAATGACAACCCCACTACTAACAGTGTTATATATGTTGCGATAAAATGTAAATGTCAAAGTATCATTGATTTAAGGAGGCTTGAGGGTATAAAAGTTCAGAAAAAAATAAAGATTTCGTTTTTTCATTACATTTTATTTATTACTTTTTATTAGTTGATACTTTATCATATGGTACAAAAATCATTCCGTTTTGGTCCCAGATGACTTTTATATTGTAAATATCATTGAAAAAGCTTAAAATTATCCCCCTTTGGTGCAAAAATGCTATATTTTGGCATTAACATACAAATATCTTTTTGTGACTCATCGGTGACCTATATTTGTTATTATTATTTTCAAATAACCTGTATTTAAACTAAACTATTGCATAACTTGATTGATTTCTATCATTAAGTTCTTTTTTTATTTCGATATTACCTCTATGTCTCAACATAACATACAAGTGCCTTTACGAAACTGTATGCTTCTTTCGGAGGCAGATTTTTGGCGTAAATTAACGGTGACCCTATTTCTTAATGTTATTTTTCTATTTAGTATAAGATAAAGTTTATTTATAGAAAAATATAGCGATATCCTTTATTAAGAAAACAACATGATTTAGACTCGCAAACCCCTTAACAAATAATACTGTACCTAGAAATATGCAGTTTTCCTGTCATTGTATCTCGGTATCAGACTTATTCCTACTAGCATGATATTTTCACATCATTGTTGATAAAGGTCGAGTGTTTAAGGCTCAGAAATACAAATAGTGTTCGTTATATAAGAATACAAAGGTTGAATTTTCTGAGAGTTTTAAATTATCCGAATTATATCTAAGAACCATTACAAAACAAGAATATTTCATCTTTTTTTTTTATAGAAACACTGAATGCCAAAAGCGTATCTTGTTTATAATAGTTATATTACACATTGGTTTACGTGCTTAATGATTATTCTAGTCAAAATACGTCAAAGTGTCATATATTTGTCCTCCTCCTTAACATAATTGTAATTTGTATCTGTAAGCATGAATAAATTTACGACCTTTAAATGCAAGAGGAAATCAACTAAAGTTAGTCTTATATGCATGATTTATTAGTTGTTAGAGGTTTTGGACTAGCTGTCGGTTAACTGCGAGCATTCTCAGATCTGTTCCCAGTGTCGTTTTGTTGTTATGATGTACAAGTACACATCCACGTCCACTTGTTTTTTATCCATCTGATGAGTTAAGTTTTGCCAACTGATTTTTATAGTCCGTTCTTATCTTGTACTGTCATACCATTTTCCCCGGTTGGGAAGGGTTGGGATCCCGCTAACATGTTTAACCCCGCCACATTATGTATGTGCCTGTCCCAAGTCAGGAGCCTCCCAATTCAGTGGTTGTTGTTGGTTTCTGTTTTACATATTTGTTTGTTTTGTTCAATTTTAACTAAAATTAAATAAAGCCGTTAGTTTTCTTGTTTAAATTGTTTTATATTGTCATTTCGGGTATTTTTTCTCATTTAATTATTTCTTTCAGCAAGGGAATGTGCTTATGGTTTTCGAAAGTGTAATGATGATTATCGGTGTATTAATGAAGAACAGTGGTGTGATGGACGCGATGAGTGTTCATCGGGTGAAGACGAAGATCCCAATATGTGCTTACGTAAATATGTATCTTAGTTATACTGATGGTTATATTAGGTACTGTGCTACTAAAACTTGATAACTGAACATCAACTCATTAGGGGGAAACACATTAGAAAATATAAACATTATGAAACAGTAAAAAAAACATATTGAACTCCAAGGAAAATTTGAAGCGGCAAAACGAAAAGCTTAAACACTTCAAACGAATCAAAAACAACTGTCATATTCCTTATGTAGAAAACTGTGAACAAACAACAGTCAACATTGTAATATAACAATTAAATTTATAAAGTATCTAGATAGACATTTCCTTAAGATTGTTTGTCATACATATTTACAGCGTCGCACTTTTATATTTAGAAAATTGTGAATAGTGTCGCTTCTTGTGAACCTCTGATACCACTGAAAAGCAAACTAATAGCTTTTAATTATACTATAATGGGTATTTAGATAACAATATAACATTATACATTTAACTCGCTCTCGATCTAACAATACACACACAAACAAACACACTCATACATACACACACACAGATACACACACACACACACACACACACACACACACACACACACACACACACACACACACACACACACACACACATACCCACTCACTCAAACACTTCATTTGATATCTGATTCTAGAAATTGCACTTATTACAAAATGTTCAGCTTCACCTATATAAATCTTAAATATCAGACGTATGCTTTGGTAGTGATTGATGAAATGTTAAAAATTCCATATGTTCTATTTTTCAAACCCAAGTTAGAATACTACCACGCTTCTGTAATTGGATGTCTTATTTATCCGATACTTAGGTATATCAATTTTCTATCCGTCTCTAACAAATGTATGGAGAACACAACACATCGCAAGTATCTTCGGACCGACATTAAAATAAGCTTCGTTGTCTTATTCATATTATTTGAATAAAAGCAGAAAAATGCATTCAAATAAGATCATTTTATATCTTTCAATCTAGTCTATAGCCAGACACCCTATTGACCGTTTCTCTTTTTATTAAATTCATTTCATTCCCTAAGGTGCTCTTTTTACCTTGAATTTTAATCTGCTAAATGAAACAATACGTTGCACAGCAAACTACAGTTGCCTGTCACTGCTGCTAGGTTTTTTATCAGGGGTCTGTTGTTCAACTTGTCGTTCAACTAGTCATGTGATTAATTTTAACAAGTCGTTAAAAGGTAATAGCATGATAGAAAATGCAATGATTAAGTTATGTTTTTGACCAATTCTTTATTATTTTATAAGTTAAGCACTGTGATAATTTTTATTCATATGATTAATATAGGGTAATAAGCAAGTGTTCCCCACAACATACACAATGCATTGTAAATCAGGGCGTATAACTTCCTTTTTTGCATTCTCTCCTCCTTTTTACTTGGGAACCAATTATGCTTCTCGCTTTGCTGACTTGTTTCTTTATATATATGAGGCTGACTTCATACAGGAACTTTTTAGGAAGAAAGACAAGAAATTAACAGTAATGTTTAACTTTGATGATGTTATGTTTTCTGACTATATAATTTAAAATTCGCTGACTATGTTGAACGCATGTTTTCCTTCGAACTTGAAACAAAGGATACAACAGATAAATTTAAGTCTGCAACACATCTTCACTTACATCTAGAAATTGACAATGAGGGTCGGTTAAAAAGCAAATATTACAACAAAAGAGATGAGTTCAGCTTCCTAATTGTGAAATTTCCATTTCTTTGAAGCAACATTCCAGCAGCGCCTGCGTAAGGACTATACATCACCCAGTTAAGACGATATTATAAGGCTTGTATTTTCTATGTGTTGCTGCTCACAAGGATGAAATTAAACCAAGATTTCCAAGTGGTGATGTTGAAATCGTCCCTTCGTAAATTTTCGGACGTCATAATGAGTTAGTTGACCGTTATTTGTACTAACATGCGCAACAAAACGGGTGCCAATTTGAAGCAGCATCTACTTACCCTTCTGGAATACCTAAGATCATCCTAGTGTGTGGTAGGGGTTTTGTAGCCCAATCTTTAGTTTTCTATGTTTGGTTTTTTGTACTACTGTTTGTATTTTCATTTTAAGCAATGGCATAGTCCGTTAATTTTCGACTGTCCCTTTGGTATCCTTCGCCTCTGCTTGCATAAATCTTATCTTTCATGGAATTTGAGTGTTTTGAATTTGACAGCAGACAATTAAAAGTCTTTGTTTAATATATATATATATATATATATCAACATTATAATGGGTCCTTCAAAAACTTGTATTTTCTGTTGTTAAGTTTGTACAACTCGATACAGATTCCACGTATTCTGTTTTTGATAATTGATGAAATTGTTGTATTGTAACATTCGTGAAATATACGAACTGTTGATGCTTTTCTGAGGGATGCTGTCTTTCACGTCTGCATTTCTTTCAAATATGGCATGCCAAGTTTTAGATAATTATTACGATTGATATAAGTAAGGAACTGTATCAATAACATACATTGGTGACTACTAAAACTTGAAAATTGAACTTTGACGACTTAAAGATGCATACCCTGTTTTCAGCTTTAAAACAAACAATAAAATATAGCAAGGGAATACATCGTGTATTGTCTAATGATGATGATGATGGATGAATTATTAATGTTCAACGCAGAAAATGAGATACTTTTTAAGACTAGAACATGTTAATGCAATATGCACCAGCCTGGTAGCCTTAGCCTGATTTTTGACGTGTTTGTACACAAGTAACAGTACTAAAAAAGACATATCATACCTCCTCAGACCCGTTATTATGACCATGAGTCGACCAGCCTATCATCTTATCCATTGACGTCGCTTGATTAGCGGAATCGCACCAAATACCAATTTAAAAGTCTTTGGTTTGAACCCACCTCCTACCGCTCGTTAGACGAACCGAGGCGGTGTTTGTTAGTCTCATGTAATAGTTTGTGGTGAAGAAAGTTACATAAGTATGCAGAAGTGGATGAATATTTCTCTTTTTTCAAGTCACGAGAACATGAAGAAACATGTATGTTTATATGAATTAATAAAGTTTTAAATAGTCAAACTAAAACAAAAAAAAAAACACGATGATGTCTCCGTGTAGTTTATGTTTTTTTTACTGTAAGTCACGCTATCAAATAACGATGTCAAAGGAAATAAAAATGATGGTTGTTTTTTAGTGTCTTTTCAGTTTTATCTCAACTGTAACGATCATTACTTGCATAACGTTAGAACATTACATGGTGAAATGTATATGTAGATAACTACATGTAAATACTATAGGGATGCTGCATGCTCTTGGTGCATTTTATATATATCATGTCTTAATAGATCTTGTGGAGCTTTACCGGAGACATGGGAGAAGCAGTGTTCATTGTTAAAAAATCATAGATATACTGATGATATGAATAATTGGAAAGTGTTGTGCTTCCTAGAGATACTAGTTAAAGTCCCCTACCGCAACCACACGGGGGTATACCACTTTTGTTGAAAAAATCCCTGTCTATCTGACTTAGGTTTCTGAAATTCTGAGTACCAGGTGCTTGTCTTTGTATATCGTGTCAGCTGAGAAATATGAGACGTTTTATTCACTATATAGTATACTTAATCACTGACAGAAAACACTTACAAAAGTAAATTTTCATTATAAAATATGTGTAGCCTGCTGGTATAGACATGATAGAGTTGTCTCACTGTATCCTTCTTTGACACACAGTTTTACTAAAGAAAATAAATATATAATAGAATAAAAGTTAGCAAAACTATTATTGTCGTACTTTGCGAAGTATCTGTGGGCAGAACTATCTCATTAAAATGTACCTGTGTAAGCAGTTAGGTAAAGAGCATTATAAAATTTGATAATATTTGAACTTCGAAAAACGGGAAAATTATTAAAGACTTGCTTTGGAAATAACTTATGGCCTGTAAATTTATGCTGTGGTAAGATTTCTGGTTTTTTATAATTTGTTGAAGGATATCGCACAATAACGAGTCCGTGTTTACAATCGGAACTGCTCAGAAAGTGATAACATACAACCTGCCAAATTGTGCAATTTCTATTATTTATTATATTACCATTAAATGTATCCCTCCGATTCTTCGCCTTGTCTCGAGCTCGTCTATTCCCTTTTCAAATGTTGTTTCAACTTAAATCCTAAAACTTTTTTGTCTTTCTTTTAAATCTAAGACGCTTTCAGAGCTGATCTTTGTTAAAATCCCATAGGTGATAAATACCTCTAAAACGTCGCATTTTTCGAGCTTAAACAATTTTGTTAATTACTAAAGCAGCCATATTGGATGTTTTACTCATATAATTAAAAAATAATACACCCTCATGGACTAAATCTAACGATAGGTTTAGCATTTTAAAAATCTCATTTAATTTAATGACAGGTTGAACAACACTCTAAGCATATTTAATCGAATGTTTAGGAAATATTTATGATTCGTTCGTACTAACAGCAAGTTGAACAACAGATTCCTGATCAGAAGTCAAATGTTTCGCTATCGAAATGAGTATGATACATTTTCCTACCAATTCCTGATGATAAATAAAGAAACTACCTAGAAACTAAAGGTCTTACTACCTTAGATAAATATGACTTTACATGAACAGGTTTTTACTTTAGGTCTCCATTAGTCATATAGTTCTCATGTTTTTGAATTGATACATCCTGGTTTCTATTAACCATTCCTGCTGTAGGGAAATAGCTCAGAACGCAATATATATTTGTGCTCATTCAATTTGTTTCTTATTTGAAAGTTTTGTATATAAACCCAGAGGCTTATTTTTAAATGCACGAAACGGTATAAATGTGTGGCTTAATTTTGACTCCACATTCAATGTTCTCTGTGCTTATGGCGTACGACCTACCACCGATCAAAACAAACAAAAGATATACGGTTAACGATAATTTATTATTGAGATGACAACAGGCTTCCAAATCCTTACCCTTGATTTTACGTTACTGACCATTACTTGACAAAAATTGATCAAAACAGATCAATAAGGGTCACTAGCAAACCATATAACTTATAGTATTGCCATAATCTGTGATATATTTGTTACATTAAATCTGCATTTCTTTCTAGATTATAAGTGTCCTGTCGGATTTGTAAAATGCAAAGACGGACTGCAGTGTATTCGTGCTTATTCCATGTGTACTGGAAATATTTTTGATTTGGGTTCAGAGTGTAAAGATGGTTCCGATAATGATACAGATCATTGTTCAGGTATAAATTTGGGAATTACTTAAAATGGTTCAACTTAGAAATCAAACGTTATATGGTATAAAACGTTTCAGACTGGCTCTTACTGAAAAAAGATGAAATGGAGAAAATATTCTTTCGAGAACGTATCCTTTGCCAACAAAAGTCTCGATAAAATAAAATTGGGACAATTTGCATCTTTAAAATTCCAAAAAAAAAAAAAAAAAAGGAAACGCAATGTTAATTGATTATGATGTGAAAGTGTTCATTTTAATATTTCACGGAAAGAAAGGAAAAATGAATATTGTCGCTGAAGTCAAGCTTTTAGAATATATCCTTTCTATTGATTATTTTATCTTATTCCTTTTTTTCTAATTTGGAGAAAAACAAATTATAAGCAGTTTAAGGTATAATAACATTTAACTATAGTGTGTCTAGTTTGTTGTGCTGAACCTTTGGCATATACACATGAGAAACCATATCAGTCATGAAGATGTGTGAACAACATTGCGATCAAGTTTGGTAAATAGGACATAATACAAAACGAAAAAAAAAAGAGAGAACATATTTCTTTAAACAAATTAACGTAAATGAGCTGTAACCCCTAGCAGGTGATTGAGCAACTTATATTATTACTACGTGTTTAACCGCTACAAACTAATGTTTGAAAATCTTCAAATATTAAACGACTCATTTGAATGCACAGTTAACACATTTAATTTACATTTTGGTCCTCAGGACTCCTGGATTTTTAAATCCGGAATAAAAGAATATCAGCAACTATTTTTCAAATGAGTGATATACAACGCTTTGTTTACTGTGCATTCTGGTGAGTCGTTTACTATTTGAAGATTCTCAAACATTAGTTTGTAGCGGTTATACACGTAGTAAAAATTGTTTAATTAAATCATACAATGGATGAAATTCGGTGTTGCATCGACAGGCCCTCATTTTATATAAATACATTCGCTAGACATATTCAAAGGTAGTATACACATAATTGATATAATGAATCGAATTTCATTAATTGAATATATTTAATATTATTCACACTTAAGTGTGTAAAATTACTATGTAACCTGTCACTTAATGTGAATCTGAAATGCATGACTCTTCTAAACCTGTTTTTATGTCCCAAATTAGTAATTTGCAAAACAGGTATTTATTTCTTGGTTTGATATTGTAGCTTACGAATGTCCCGTGTATTTTGCAAAGTGTCCTAATGGTCATCAGTGTGTACACCAGTCAATGATTTGTTCAGGGGAACAGATGTGCGATGGCGAATCAGAAGATGAAGAACAGTTTTGTAAAAGTAATTCATTAATTAACTTTTTTTTTATTAAGATGAGTATTTTCTATGGTTACAAGTAGCAGGGTAAAATGAAGAGACTTCGTCACATTTCACGTTTAGCAGAAAAGAGCTATTCCAATTACCACACATTCACGTATATTTCAATTCTTACTATAGATAATGAAATGTTTAAATAAGTAGCCAATATGAAGTGAGTACGAATGTATGTATTTCCTGTCTGGAATAAAATAACTAATTCATAGTCCAATTGCTATGGTGTCTGCTGTTCAAATAAAGTGGCAGTCATTTCATAGTAAAACGAAATTCATTGTATCATATATTTGTAACAACTATTTAATTTCTCTAAAATAACCATTTACACCTATGTTTTGTCGTCGGCCTCTTATCTTGAAAACTATTATAGAAAGATAGCCACTTTAGATAGCAAACATGATCAGCAAGACTATTTATATATCTACAAATAAATCAACAAAGCGAACATCGTGAGTCCACTTATTATTGAAAGTATTGTTTGTTAATGACTAGGTTGATGAATAGTGTAAGATTTTGACTATTCTCTTAAAAATTTTCAAAAATATAAATAAACTCTTATATAGCAAAAACGACCAACAGGGAAAAAATCCGGATCTGGCTATTATGTAGACTCATAGGAGTGATTTTCCCTAATAAGCAAGTGTTCTTCTTTTTTGTCTACGGAGAGGAGTTGCAAGATGAGGATTGTCAGTGATGTGGTATATGTATTCGATGATGTGAACTTGCATAACAAGGATTGAATGATTATGCTAATTGAAATGTTGGGTAAACAGTGTACCAAGTCAGGAATATGACAGTTGTTATTCTTTCTGTTGTTGTGTTTAAGCTTTTAATTTGGCACTTGCTTAGGAACTAATCGTTGCATATTTTCCTCTGAGTTCGGTATTTTTGTTAATTTTGTTTTATGCATTTTTGATGATTTCTTATCAGTGGACTCACGTACGTTTGTTAAGCCTTCCTTTCGTTTGCCCGACATATTCTCATCCGTAAAGATAACAGTGTAATCCGTAAACGAGACTTGTTGATTTACAATTCAAATCATCGGAGCTTCTGGTAAAGTAGGATTTGTCAGTTAAATTGCTAATGAATTGCGGATCTGTTATTAAGATTTTACAGGTCTTAGAGTGTTTGGTTTTACATTTCGAAATAAAACAGTGTTGTTCAGAGTCAATAAACTCAAGCATGTAAGAGGTTTGATAATCTGTTAGAATAGAGTATGTTCGGTGTATTTTTGAAAAAAAGACAAGCGTAATGTTTAGTAATCTACGGCCTGTTTTTTTTTCTTTCATTATTTAAGTTGCATTAATAATTCTGTTGTAAACAAAGCGTCTGAAGTATAATATTTTTTTCTACACATCGGCTTATCATTCCAAGGCACCTATGATATACCCCAGTTCTGAGTGGGATTTCTGATTATAAAGTATTCCGTGAATTGTTTTGTAGACTATTGTTTGTTTTTGGTATTTTTTTTTTTTTTTCATTTCTTTGTCAGTTTGTTTCCGACTTATGAGTTAAATACTCCTTGGTATTTCTTACCCTTTTTTCTCGTTTCGCATCTTCTGGATATGTCTTTTTTTGTTTGCCTGAAACATATATCTAACAATGAAACAGAAAGTCATCATCCTTATCTTACGATAGCTGCACATTGACAAATTAAAAATGAGTACATGGATTATTCATGTTGTTGTTCAATTGCAGCACGCAGCTGTGGTGACGTAATGTCGAAATGTGATAATGGATACCAATGTGTGCTCGATTTCAAGACATGTGATGGTGTTGCAGATTGTGCAGATAGTTCAGACGAGGATCCAGACTTATGTGTAGAGAGTAAGTTTATTTGAATCGACTGAATCAATAATTGACATTATGTCAATAAAACAAATAAGAGCTGTAAGGTTTAAGTAATGAAAATAATTTTCCAGGTTCAAAAAAGTCTAGGAATACTTTTTTTTCATTTATCAAATAATTGACAGATTAATTCCCATTTCATATGTTTTCATAATATAGTGTGTGTTGTGTTGCCCAGCATATATTTAGGTTGTCTTCGATTCAAGCATATTTAGACATTTAGAGAATAGAAATTGATTTATAAACATGTTTCTATAAGACCATTTCTTTGCTTCAAGTACACTACCACAAACAAAGTGTACTAACACAATAAATATGACGAAATCATTGTTTTTTATATTGGTGTGAAAATCAGATTAATGGTAATTACTTTAAACTGATTACTTGTTTCTCTAAAAGAAAGAAAGTTTAGCAAATGTCCTTCCAGCTATTATCGAGACAGGTTATATTCTATCATGAAATGTAATGCAATTTGAAATTATTTACACAGGTATCAGAACACGCAGAAGAGATTTGAAATAAGCAACATAAGTTTGATATTATCTAAAGTAAAGCTCAAATGAAATAAGTTAGAAGATAGTTAAATTGTTAAACAAAATATTAAGCACATCATAGTTCGTGAATCATATATGTTAGACCTACATAAATATTCGGAAAAGTATTCCTAAAACATATTTACATAGTCATTATTTACAGTATCATTATATATAATTAATTTTGTAATGGTCTTTATTATTTGGAAATTTTCACAACTTTTAATTGACAAGTCGACCCCTACTTAACCTTTCAGATCTAAGGAACATTTAGTTATGTAAAAGTCACATTTTAAGTACAAGAACAACATACAAACCTTTATTCTGTAAAACTTGTTGGTTACCACATTTCAAACTTAACATTTAAATCAGTTCTACTGACAAAAGGAATACGAATATTGTTTCTAGTGTCGAGTAACTATTAACAAAAATGTTTTTAAAATGGTGTGTTGGTGTTTCGGAAAAAAATATCGTCAGTACTGAAACCTACTTAACTTACGTGTGTTCTTTGCTGTTATTAGTGAATACTCAAATATAGCTAAACCAGACATAAAACACATGTTAAATTGTAATGGGACATCAGTCAAAGGGTTTAAGATGTGTAAGTTTATTCCAATTTCTTTACATCTTTTTTGAAGATCGTATTTGTCCAGTGGGAATGGTGAAATGTGAAGATATGGTTCAGTGTATTTATGAAATACAGTTTTGTAGTATATATCCTGACTGCAAGGATAAATCGGATGAAAGCCCTGAGATTTGTACAAAAGGTAATAAAATATCTTTCATTATTTGAAAAAAATGCCAGTTTTAGTACGCAGCACTAATAATTTTTACACATTTTAATTGTTATTTTTAGCTATCTATGTCATATTTCATATTTTAACAAGATGTTAGCAATATGGTTTAATACACATTAGTACGTCTACGTCTGAAGAATTACAAAAATATATTGACCAAAGAAACTGTACACATATATCAGATACGCACAATCATGCTATTGTCTGTCCTCTTGGTTTATAAATCTTATGTACGTAGAATCAATTTACCAACCTCACTTTTATATGGGATATACTTTCACAACCCATTCCGTATTCAAGAGCTTGCAGCTGCTAGTCAGACTTTATAAAACGTCATTAGTATTTAACAAAAAGTTGATAAACCAAGGTAATGTTAAAGAACGTTGAGTCCTTGTTAAACAAATAAAAATAATCGATGGATTCTAAGACCCAGTTGACAATATTTTGTACAATTTCACCAAAAATATATGATGGTCTTAGTAAGATGGTGTAAGTAAAACAAACAGTTTAGTAGTGGAACAATGTCATGAAGACGAAATAAATCTATATTTGTAAGGTGTTTAGTGCAGCGTTTTTAGTCTTTGTCATTTTATTTTCGACATATCAGTTTGAATATCCCTCTGGTATCTTTCTGCTCTCTTTTTTAAGCCTGTACGTAGTTGAAACTTTCATATTATTCCGTTCTGCTTTAAAAGAGGTAGCTTAATTTTTATGTTTGTTACAGATGTCATTTTTCGAAAATGGAGTCAGATGGAATGTTGGTTAATTAGTAATTTTCTTTTGCTGAACCTCAATGTATAATTAACGTCAAATAATAATGATATTATTGGCAGCCTTATCACCCGGGACCACAATTTATTCCTTTACTAGGTCTTTTAGCCTCTATTTGATAGCAGGAACCGGGCTATTATGGTTGTTGTTAGGAGTACAATGTAATATGTTCTTTATGTTGAATACGACTACATTCAATATTGAATTAAACATAAACAAAAGAATCTAAGGACTTTACGTCAGCTTTTTCTTGTTTTATCCATTTCGTGCTGTAAGTAAAGAATGAATCGTGGATGATGTTAAGAAACTCATTCTAATCGATAATTTATTGGGGACGATATTTAGGTACTTAACTGAGGAATGATTTCAGCTCTCGGTCATGGACGATGTTTAGGTCTCCTGTTATAACATGGGAACAGGGCCATCAATGTTTTCGGAATTACTTCAATTTCATGACGTATGTGTATTGTATATTCAAATCTTTACACTATTTTTACAGACAGAGCTTGCCCTACTGGAATGTCTAGATGTTCCGCCAATGACCCAAATTGCATATATGATAGTTGGTTCTGCAATAACCAACCAGAATGCGCAAACAGAGAGGATGAAAGTCGGAATAGTTGCTTTAATCGTAAGAAGATATTTAAATTAACACATGTGTACATCAAGATGTTATCTCGTGTATTTTTAATTAACGCCATGTAAAGCACGCCTTAAATCGAACTTATTAACTTGTTATGTGCAAAAAGAGGCAGATTTGTCCTATATCGACCGCATTTACTCACTTTGTTCGTTTGGGTTAAATTGGAACGATAACAGGACAGGTGAAGTTGAACTTATCATTTTATATTTGCTCAAATGTGCGTGAAATATAAATCGACGTTTCTTTTCATTTTGTTTTTCAAAATGAAATACATGATATGTAAAGTTTCTCAAATATATGCAAAATGCAGTATAAGGTTTATTCTTCCCCCTTTTTTGAATTGACCTTGGGATTAGATTGTTTTGTTTAGACTTTTTCAACCCATCATGTTCTTTGAAAAAATGCCTGTTCAAAGTAAAAAATATAACAGTTAGTTTCTGTTGGTTGATAAAGACTTATGTTGTCAAGTTTGATACATTTCTTTCTGAGACTCCTGAAATTACCTGAGAGTTCGTCATTATTGTTCATACTTGATTTTTTAACATGTTTAGTATTAACAATACATATCAGCTGGTACTGGTACTTTTTAAGTGATTGCTTGTTCTGGACTAATTTTCTTACAACTGTTTATTTGTGTACATGACAACAACAAAGTGTTCATACTATTACTTTAAAAATGATACGTAATGCAGTGTCCAGAAATGGAAGATGTTGCATGTAATATATATATATATGTGTGTATCCTATGTCCATACATGAATGTGGTGTCGATAATACTTTCAAATTTCGGTTTTAATTGTTCAAGTATAATGTTTCGTCGTAGTATACATGTACACGTGCAACCTTTCATCTAAAACCAAAAATGGTTCAGAACACGAGATACTTTTTTCATCTGAAAATGTTAGATAATATTAAAATATATTGATAAAACATTGACATAGATTCTTCTTAATTTATCTTTTCAGGTCCAAAGGGATCCACTGAATTTCCGTGGCTGGCATAGCTAGCAGTCTGATTGAATTTTAAGTAAAAACATCTCGCCATACGACAACAGATAAAAAATTGAATTATGTAAATTAAACTACACGCCTTTATTGTATCTGTAAATAGTTAGGATGCAATTTGGTTTGTACGAATCTTGCTTGGAGATGTTATCATTATATAATAAACAAAATATGAAATATGTCATGGAATTGTTCAATTGCGATCCGTATAATTTGTATCGTTAGTCTTGTCATTGGCGTCTCCAGTTACTGCTAAAAGCCTTCATGACGATATAAAAATCAGCTGAAATTCAACACAATGTTTGCAGGGTTTTTTTTCGAGAAAAAAAACACCATGGTACAACTGATCTACATGAAATATGAAAATTGAATAAGAATGAAACGTTAATTGAGAGAAATAAAGCTTTCTTTCAATTTCAAGATTTGTCTTTTCAGCAGTATGATTTCAGTGTTTTAGTTTTCCAATTTGTAATTTACGCACATTCATGACCAATGTTGCTTTCTTTGCAAGAGAGTAGGACAAAACAAAATATGTACGCGAACACTAACGATGCTTATCCAATCAAAATTCAAAGACAATTATGATTTCAAATTTGATTGTTCACAGTACTTGCGTTAAAAAAATGTCGAAATTTAGTGTCTGTATGTGTAAACAAGTGCTCTTGTTCAATGAAACATATTTCTCTGCAATCTTCAATGTTTCTGTTATATTGTCTTTTGTGTAAGACTTTCAAGTTTGCTTGTTAATATATTGATACGCATTTTTAATGATGAATCACTTCAAACCTGTGGTTATCGGATTTCTTATTGTCATACACACATTTCCTGGCTGACATTAAACAGAATTGAAACAAGCCCTTGCATATGTCGATGATAAAACGTACCATACACGTTTGTTCTGCTATTAAGGGTATACAGTCACCTCTTACAAGTCGGTTATTGATTTAAATAGTTCACCATGTTGATGCTAGGTCCTATTTCAAGATTAGTGCAAAACCCTAGAAAATGAACTTTCTTCGGATTTGGCTTTGTTGATCTTATGATAATTAGAATATAACGATAACAATGTGCAGTGATTTCAAGATTTTAACATGGAATACAACAATTATAATAATTACTGGTAAACAAGGGAAAACAAAACAGAAACAGTCAAATTCCATAAGTTCAAGAAAAATAGACCGTAACAAAAAACAAAATTAAAAAAAAAATCAATACAACACTACAGTGAAAACTTTATTTAAGCAACACTGCCTCATTATATACCGTTCTTGCACTCATGTTCTTGGAAAATCCTCAGTCCCATATAATATTATGATGCGAACATGACCAATGGTGTTACTTATTGCACGTGAAAAGATGAATAGAACGGTAGTTTAATGAGTATTTAAACTCCTAACTGAAAATCTAACTGACAAATCCATGTTAAAATACGAATAATGACTAAGAGATAATGACATTTATTCAAAACGCAACACCATAACTCAAAATCTAAAGACAAAGCAACACGAACCCCACCACAAACCGTGCGTGCTACAAATCTGAATTCACTGAAAAGTCTCAAAATAGGTCATAGGAAATGGAATTAATCTTGATATACAATATTTAAGGTATTCATTTCTGCCTCGTATATATCAAATTGAGAATGGAAATGTGTCAAAGAGACAACAACCCGACTACAGAACAGGCAACAACAGAATGTCACCAATAGGTCTTAAATGCAGCAAGAAATTCCCGCACCCGGTGACGTTCTTCAGCTGGCCCCTAAAAAAATATAAATACTAGTTCAGTGATAATAGACGTCATACTAAACTCCAAATTATACACAAGAAACTAAAAGTAAGAATAATACAAGACTAACAAAGGTCAGAGGCTCCTGACTTGGGACAGGCGCTACAATGTGGCGGGATTAAACATGTAAATGAGATATCAACCCTCCCCATATACCTCTAGCCAATGTAGAAAAGTAAACGCATAACAAAACGCACATTAAAAGTCAGTTCAAGAGAAGTCCGAGTCCAATGTCAGAAGATGTAACAAACGAAAATAAACAAAATGACATTAATACATAAATAACAACAGACTACTAGCAGTTTAAAACTAATATGCCAGCTCCAGACTTCAATTGAACTGATTGAAAGATTACATTTATGTCTTAATCATATGAATATCAGGCACAATCCCTCCCGTTAGGGGGTGGGTAGGCCCGAAACAAAAGTAGTTCAAAAAGGAGCACAGCATATTGGCCCTTAACTAATGGATGTGCATATTCAAAGCATAAATAGGAATTTCAGTAACTGTAGTTGTCGTTTCTTGATGTGGTTTATAAATTGATTTACTGTTTCTCGTTTTTTATATAGATTAGACCGTAGGTTTTCTCGTTTTAATGGTGTTACACTAGTAATTTTTGCGGGCCCTTTATAGCTTAATGCATGGTGTATTCCAAGGCTCCGTGTTGAAGACCTTACTTTGATAGAGGGTTGTCTCATTGACACTCATACCACATCTTCTGATTATGATATCTATCTTTATTACAGCAAAATGACTTGAGTGTGTAGGTAACGGTATTATCTTTGGTAAGCTTGCTTGCTAGCTGAACCATTAAATCATTATTAGATTAGGTAAACTATCCTTCTGTCGGTGTAATCTAGTCCTACAGACATATATTGGTTATATGTCGGACTAGTCTACTCTGAACAGATAGTAGTACACCTAATTACTTATAAATGATTTAATGGTTCATAAAGCAAGATTTTGTTTGAACCTTCTCACTCGTCATTTGGCTATAGAGCATCTGTAGAAGAAAAGAAATTTCATTACATTAAGTTGTAAAGTCTTGTTTTCGGATAGTATTTCTAGTTTCGAATATAATAAATACATTTTGATGTCTCAGTTCGACTAAAACGAGATATTGAGGACTTTTTTTTAGCTCCCGATAGCTGTGGACTGCATGTTGTTATCTTGTTGCTGTTGTTTTTATTGATATTTGTCTTTTATCACTGTCTCGTGAACGTCAGGAGGAGTACTTCGACTTTCTTCACCTATAAACGCTGATCGACCGCCTCAAAATAGCACATTATGGCTAAAAGTTGCGTTAAACCGCTCTTAAAAATTAATTAATCAATCTTCTAAAAGTTAATGAGACTAGGTTGTCCCCTGATATACCCTTCATAGTTTATTTGAATAGGTTTGTATAAAACTATGCTAGATAAAATTAGTTTAGACAGAAAACTGTTAGTCATTATCAAGGACGGGTCAATTAAACGACGAAAAGTACATCAACATGCTGTTGCATTCTTAAAACGGATGAATATAGCTGTTTAAAATGGTTTATTGTTACATCTGTGCCATGCACATCTAGCATCTATACATATCCATCATAGTTTGCAGATCACCAGGGTTTTGTTTTCCCCATTTCCCTTAGATATATAGCGTACAGATAATATAGTTGACCTACCTCCGTTATCATGATTATTGGGCTCTTGTTCTAAACTTTTCAGTCCTGCCCAGATAACCTGAAACATCATACAATCCATTTTATCAGTACATGCTAGTTTTACATACTGCTGGTTTTGGGTTGTTCAAGGAGCAACACAATAACAATATAAACACATACAGATTGCATAGTCATTCTGTCAAAACATTCATTTAGCACTGTGCTTTGGCATTTGTTGTATACAAATCAAAATATAATTGTTGAAGCCAAATGCGTTACTTGTATATACAAAAATCACGGTGACATATTGTACACTATATCTGATATGAAATTCGAAACGTAGCCATTATATGAAATTTATTGTCTGCCAATTTACTTTATCATTTGCTCAAAAAAGATGTACAAAATATTAAATAATCGAGTCTTTGCAAAAGGTAAAAATGTGCCACAAAATAAAAATAAAAAACCAACAACCCCTCCTTTTTCCCCTTAAACGAATAACAACTCCTTACCAATTTTAATTATATAAAGAAATGTATATTAATAAGGGCATCCGGAAACAATTGCAATACATGTATACGTGATTCTTGTTTTACATAAGACAATACAATGCCAAAGTTGTGGGAAAAGAAAAACTTGAAGTGTTTACATTATAAACTTGAATTAATCTTCACATTACGGGATTCAAAACCAAAAATTAAGATGTAATATTTATCAAGGTTATTAAGGTCCAAAATTAAAACCGTGAAGATTTTACTTGCATCTGTTTTTATTCTTCTAGTTCAGGGGGGATCGGGGGTCCTTATCCCTAAATCCTAGGCTTAAAAGCATGAAATCCCATCAGTGGCAAGGTTCCGGTGCAAAATATAGTTGACATGCATTTTTTGTCCGGACACATGGACACAACGATAAATTAAAAATTATAGTGAATATGATAATTCTGTTTAAACTTAAAGGCTCAAATGAGAAATGACACACACACGTGTCTATGTATCCCCGAACACACAATGCATGCTAACTATATTTTGCATCGAAGATATAACATATCTGGGTCATTTTCAAAACATGTCAAATTTTCAGTACATCCATGCTAATTTTTATAACTTCTAATGGAAATTTCAGTTCTAATGGTTTAAACGAAAGCTTGTAGAATTTATGATTCAGAACATTAATAATAAACACATCTTACATCTATTTTGATAAGATTAAGCTATATTTAAGTCCGATTTTGGGGGTATTTGTGTGAGTACAGGGTCAGTAAAATACATTTCGGATGATTTTTTTCCGATTTTCTGATCGCCTTGATATCTGCAAAAGGTACTTTTTAAGAACGCTAATTATTACTCTAACGAAAAATCGTAGCTTCTTTATTATTGTATGAAACATATTATCTACAAACTAAGTACGCGTACGGGAGGTGCATGTCCATCCTGTTACCGCTACTTAAATCAGCTGTTAAATTGTTCTCCCTATGAAAATTGAATCAGTCAGTGTTGATTTAAAAAGTGCAAAGTAATCTTTACATTTAAAACGCCACGTTACTTGAACAACAGTTTAGAAAAAAAAGAAATTTCAAGACATTTAGTGAAAAACAGAGGGTACTTTTTCATGTCTATGCTGTTACCAACAATTTCGATTAATTACACTAACAATATGCTTGTAAAAAGTGCAATAACGTGTTGGAAAACAAATTCACAATAAAAAAAAACATAATCACTTCATCAAAGTGTGAGTAGAGTTATTTCACAACAGCAATCAAAAACGAAGCAATTGTCTATCCTGTTACTTTGGTTGCTATGGTTACAGTAACAGGATAGACAATTATAGACAAAAACGTCGTTACAATTTTTATCCTAATATAAAGGTGCAAAACGAATGAAATATTTCGTTGTTTGAACTCATCTTAAGGTTTTAACGTCTTAATCTACCAATTAAGCATTTGCAGGTGCAACACTGATATCGGTAACAGGATAGACAAAAAGGTAACAGGATAGACTTTTATATATTATTATAGTGATACATCATAAACGAGATATCATTTCTCCGCCTGAATCCCGATTCCCTCCGCCTGCATCCCGAAATCAATTTACGCGCAGTGCACGTTTTTATTATATATATATATATAAAAAATTATTTTGTAGATTTTATATATCTTTTGATTTCATATTTATTTCTTTAAGAAATTTATTCTCCCAACCTTTTCATACAATATGTCTCTAAAAATCAAATTTAATGTAAATCATCAAAATCGAAAAATTGAAAGAGAGTTCAGAAGGTTTTTAATGAATTACGATTTACATGTTTTATATGAGTACATTAACAAGTCGACCAGTAGGGGATCACATTACCATTAAGAATGCCAATTATCTGTTGAAATATATATAAATCCACTAACTCAAAATTATAGTCTTAAGCAAAACAGTCCAGCATTTAGATTTGTTCGACCACGTTCACTGTCTCTAGCTTAAGCTTTCGTTTTCAAACGGGGAAGAGGAATCAGGAGGACATTGAAACATTTTCGTACAGTATTACATCACTTTGCGTTGTCGTCAAAATTAGAAAATAATTTTACATCCTAAAGAACCAAAGAGGCTCAAAATTCACATTAAACTCAAACGGATGTTTTTTTTCTTTCGAAGATAAATAGGTGAACGACCAGTTAACCAAAAGAGCTAACAGTAATGTAGAATGCATATCATGAAAAGAAAAGCAAGTTATACCATAAGGACTATAAAGTATATATCAATATGTTTAAGGACAATACAAGTCAAGATTCAGATCAAGCTGTAAAAACATTATGTTTTTATGACGAGTTATGATGATCTGCTATTCAATTTTGGAAACCTTACCTTCATAACTCCATTTTAATCAATGAAAAAGGGTGGATAGGTCCTACGAATATTACACCGAAAACACACACATGTTTTAACTTCAATTAAAACAATAACTTTTGGAAACGTGTTACAATGTCTTCTCCACTACTCGTCACTTTATAACCTTTTGCGCTCTTGCTGTAGACAAACAACAGCTTATCTTTTATTCCGTTTATTCTGTTATTATATAATGATTTTCGTCCACTATTTATATGTATAACGTTTGTCCCTATATGACAAGCCATGTTGCTGCCAACGTAGTCTAAATTTTCTGGGTTCATATAAAAACTAGATGAAAAGGAGATTATGAAGATTATCTTTACTTTTATACCGTGATGATGATTGCAGAAGCTGACAAGATACGTTACACAAATACACAAATCGAATAAGTTCAGATATATACACACAATACTATGGTGCCAAGGGAGCGTCACTAACCATAATATGGTGCCAAGAGAACTTCACCATCTAAACATGGATTATCAACAAAAGGAAATTTTAATATTAGCTTTATTTAAAGTAAGTTCAACAGGACACATTTCTTCAGTGTACACCCAGAAGCCGTCACTATTGAGAGCTAAAGATCAGTCAAATATCTAGAAGTGTTTTTAAAATGTATGTATTAGATATTGTTTTGATGACTCCTTGGTGTTTTTTCCGATGAAGGTAAATCAAGAACAGTGCTTGAGACGGATGAATTGATAACTTGTTGCTGCCATTTATGTCAGTGCTTGGTTGATGCCAATGCTTGTGGACTATCAGTCCTCGATGGTATCATCAGCAAAGTAGTCATAAACGATGTTGACTGTGCACATACAACAATTGAAACTACATGAAAAATGAGATGATACTCGTCTTAGAACAAATCTTGAAAATGACAGACACTTTCATTGTCTTATATATAAGTTATTTCCTTATTCACCTCTTGGATTAAATATCGATTTTTATGTCCGTTATGAGTTTCTTTTCTCGTAAAATAGTTAAAACCTTGTGATAGCTTTCAGTTGATATCGATATCAAAGCAACGATTTTAGCAATGCCTGATATCGCTAATGCTATATCTCGAACGATATGCACTAAAATGATCGATTTTTTACAATAACATGGCTTATTTCATCAATGTTTTATTATATTATATTTGAATCTGAATACAAGATTTGTACCAAAAAAATGTAATTCCCACTGTTTACATATATTGTAAAGACATGCATTTTGTTCAGCCGTCATTTGATTAAAGCAAGTTCGTTTTACTAAAACTCCAATTAACCTACTATGTCAACCACGGAAATTCCTTTGATCCTTTTGGACCTGTAAAAGATAAAATAACAAAAACATTGAATGTCTCATAAATATATTGTAGTACTATAATAATATTTATGGTGGAAACAGTTCCTGGTATTCTGTACAGGTCATGCATTTATAACGATTTATCCTACATGTTCTAAATCAGTTTACGTGAGAAAAAAAAAACGGAATTTAAAAGTATTGAACATCTGCGACCAATGCATATCTCCTAAATGTACATATACTTACAAAAAATGTATTATAATGTATTATATATACACTAGGTTAATGCCGTTCATTTTCCATAACGGAAACTGCAACACGTATAGCCATTATGGTTTTGAATCTCTAGGTAAAGAATTGGGGAATTACGCTTGTGTAGTAATTACAAAACAATGTCTTAACTTATCTATTACTTCACCTCCAAACTTAGTGTAGCGCATATATAGTGACTGGTCATTGTAATTTAATTTCATGCGATTTGACAAAATGAAGTTATTATTGATTTGTCTTTACCTATTTACTTTTTCAGATATGTCTGGGTGCAGACCAAGCATTACATAAAAAAGCACGTTAACTCCGCATGCACATATTTTGTAGGTTAACTTTAATTTTGGCGTTTACTAGTAAACGCGGTCAAAATGGAAATGTCTAACGTCTACCCGAGTAAACGCGTTTACTCTGTGTCCGTTTAGTCAGTAGTAAACTAGCGTTTACTTCATATTTCACAAGTTTATATTTTACGTGCACTTAAAAGTAAACGGGCATTTATATATAATTACTACAGATTTCACAAGTGAATTTTTACGTGCACTTGAAAGTAAATGCACGTTTACTATTCGCGTTAACTGATTGTGTAAATTATAAAATAAAGTTCGTCTACATTTGAACGTTTATCTTATTTTGTTAAAACAACTTTTATCTTAATAGATTATATGTTTTACGTTTATGAATTTAAAACCAAAACAGTTCAAATAGTTATCAAAAGTACCAGGATAATAATTTTATACGCCAGACGCGCGTTTCGTCTACATAAGACTCATCAGTGACACTCAGATCAAAATAGTTCAAAAAGCCAAATAAATACAAAGTTGAAGAGCATTGAGGACCCAAAATTCCAAAAAGTTGTGCCAAATACGGCTAAGGTAATCTACTCCTGGGGTAAGAAAATCCTTATTTTTTCAAAAAATTCAAAGTTTTGTAAACAGAAAATTTATAAAAATGACCATATATTAATTGATATTCATGTCAACACCGAAGTGCTGACTACTGGGCTTGTGATACCCTCGGGGACGAAACGTCCACCAGCAGTGGCATCGACCCAGTGGTGTAAATAGTTATCAAAAGTACCAGGATTATAATTTTATACGTAAGACGCGCGTTTCGTCTACATAAGACTCATCAGTGACGCTCAGATCAAAATAGTTCAAAAAGTCAAATAAATACAAAGTTGAAGAGCATTGAGGACCCAAAAGTCCAAAAAGTTGTGCCAAATACGGCT
The DNA here is from genome assembly GCF_963676685.1 of Mytilus edulis. Taxonomy (NCBI): domain Eukaryota; kingdom Metazoa; phylum Mollusca; class Bivalvia; order Mytilida; family Mytilidae; genus Mytilus; species Mytilus edulis. The sequence goes on from NC_092352.1 coordinate 82,515,413, forward strand.
AAGGTAATCTACTCCTGGGGTAAGAAAATCCTTAGTTTTTCGAAAAATTCAAAGTTTTGTAAACAGAAAATTTATAAAAATGACCATATATTAATTGATATTCATGTCAACACCGAAGTGCTGACTACTGGGCTCGTGATACCCTCGGGGACGAAACGTCCACCAGCAGTGGCATCGACCTTAACAATTTTGATTCGAAATATTAACATGATTAACTTTCATTAATTGCAAAACATCAGTTCCAATAATTTTAAGTAGCGGATTTAGTATTAAATTGAGAATGGAAATGGGGAATGTGCCAAAGAGACAACAACCCGGCCATAGAGCAGACAACAGCAAAAGGTCACCAACAGGTTTTCAATGCAACGAAAAATTCTCGCACACCGGGGCGTCAGCTGGCCTCTAAACAAATATATACTAGTTCAGTGATAATGAACGCCATACTAAACTCCAAATTGTACACAAGAAACTAAAAGTTAAAATAATACAAGACTAACAAAGGCCAGAGGCTCCTGACTTGGAACAGGCGCAAAAATGCGGCGGGGTTAAAAATGTTTGTGAGATTTCAACCCTCCCCCTATACCTCTAGCCAATGCAGAAAATCAAACGCATAACAATACGCACATTAATATTCAGTTCAAGAGAAGTCCGAGTCTGATGTCAGAAGATGTAACAAAAGAAAATAAACAAAATGACAATAATACATAAATAACATCAGACTACTAGCAGTTAACTGACATGCCAGCTCCAGACTTCAATTAAACCGATTGAAAAATTATGTCGTCATCATATGAATATCAGGCACAATCCTCCCCCTGAGGGGTTTAGTATCATACCATCATAACATATATGAGAAGAACGTAACCCGTGTCATGCCAACAACAAGTGAATCAATATTAACGCCAAAGTATGCAATATTTAATGACCTGACAACAGTATCGTAACTAAATCCCTTCTTAATAAGTCTATTTAAAGGTTTTGTTAGCTTCTGAGGTAAAACTGACATTTTTGTGCTTTATAAAGAATATTTCCATAAAATATTGGAAGTGAAATACCTGAACGTATTATAAGTCTACATGTTGAGCTATATTATCGAAGGATGTCCTTATACCGATGATAAAATTTAGTAAATGTTTTGACTAGTTTGTGATATCGACAACCCTGGTGTAATAATTTTTCAGTAATACATAAAGTTCTCTCGTTGAAATTTTAAACAATGTTACAGACACGAGCGAATCGTACAAGTTGAGATATATAAACACCGTAAGATGGTGACAAGGGAACATCACCATCTAACTAGAGGCTCTAAAGAGCCTGTATCGATCACATTGGTCTATGTGCATATTAAACAATGGACACAGATAAATTCATGACATAATTGTGTTTTGGTGATGATGATGTGTTTGTTGATCTTATTTTACTGAACATTATTGTTGCTACAATTATCTCTATATATAAAGAACTTGGCCCAGTGATTACAGTGGAAAATAATTTCTAAAAATTTACAAAAATTTATGAAAAATGCTAAAAATTAACTATAAAGGCAATCAATAACTCCTTAAGGAATCAATTGACTATTTTGGTCATGAAACGTATTTGTAGATCTTGTTTTGCTGAACATTATTGCTGTTTACAGTTTATCTCTGTCTATAATAATATTCAAGATAATAACAAAAAACGGCAAAATTTCCTTAAAATTACCAATTCAGGGCAGGAACCTAACAACGGGTTGTCCGATCCATGTGAAAATATCAGAGCAGATAGATCTTGATCTGATAGACAATTTAACCTTGTCAGATTTTCTCTAAATGCTTCGGTTTTGGAGTTATTAGCCAAAAACTGCATTTTACACCTATGTTCTATTTTTAGCCGTGGCAGTCATTTTGGTTGGATGGCCGGGTCACCGGACACATTTTTTTTTAAATTATATACCCCAAAGATGATTGTGTTTTACGTGTTGGAGCTTTAATTTTGATTTTGCTATTTGATCATTTGTTGATTAGGGACTTTCCGTTTTGAATTTTCCCAGGAGTTCAGTATTTTGTGATTTTCCTTTTTTCCATGTTGACATAAGCTTGATTTTTATAACATCAGCGTTATTTACAACAACACAAAATTATAAGAAACTATTTGGACTTTTTGGTAGTATTGTCTATAATTCCGGAATTGTTATGTTATATATTCTAAGTTATCTTAAAGGTTCAAATTGTATTGGGGTTATCCAATCTTTAACAATGCCATCAAAGCGGGAGTTTTGGCATGCCACAAAACCAGGTTCATCCCACCATTTACTTCTTCTAATTCCCTGTACCAAGTCAGGAAAATGGCCATTGATATATTATAGTTCGTTTCTTTGTGTGTTACATTTTAATGTTGTGTTTCTGTTATGTCGTAATTCTTTTATATTTGATACGTTTTCCTCAGTTTTAGTTTGTAACCCGGATTTATTTTTTCCTTATCGATTTATGAATTTCGAACAGCGGTATACTACTGTTGCCTTTATTTGAATAACATAGAAATTTATGTGGCCACAGTTGACTTACATTCAATCGCATAAGTCGAAAATAAACAGACAACGCCATGGCTAAGAAAAAAAGACTAATATGCTGGCTAGGTATTTATTTACCCCGACATTGTGTTGTAGTGATATGGTAATGTTTGTATTCTTTTGTTTTTGTTTTCGTTTTTTATTAATATGTACTTTTACTATAGAGCAGATATGTGCCAATTACAACATGAACACAATGGTGACAGCTGATACTCCAAAAGTTCAAAGTAACAAATATGAATTTACGGAAATGATACAAAAACACAATGCACAAAGTTTATTTAATATGTAAAAAGTTGTGTTGTGCATTTGGAACAACAAAGTCCACTATTGAAAGCCTCTTCACAACCTGTACATTGAAAATCCCCGTATTTTCTTACTGAGCAGTGCTTTGGACGGTTGCAGCCAATCGCTAAAATAAATTATTTTTAATTAAAATTGACTGATAACATGGATAACATTGTTAAAGCTTGAAAAATTTGTAACAGTTTAATATAGTAGTCATAATCAGTTTATATTGGAATTGACCTTTTTTAACACAACTATATACTACTTGGAAACTAATTATAAAAATGTATCCTAAGACACCATATGACATATGAATTCTTATTTTTTGTCATTAAATATTTTTGTTCAAGACACTATTGTCACACTGTTGCAGTGTTGCACATGTATACTAATTAAAACGTCGAATGTAAACATGGTCGAATGCATATGTGTATATGTTGGTACAGGAGGTAAACAAATACACTAGCCCAAGTAAAACGTTATATCTTTCAGAATATCTTTGCAAGACAGCTGAATACTGTCCACTCGCACCTGAAGAGTTGTGGATAAACATTATTATTACATTGGTTGCAATGATTTATATTAATTTCCCAGTTAAATAAAAACCGATAATTTCACATGTGAAATAAACGTGGTTATTTCACTCTCCGACGTCATAAGCGTTATCAAGACGTCGATAACGTCGGATCAAAACAAATTGTGAATGAGTAAGGAAAAATATAGTTCCTTACATTTTCTATATTAATTTCATTAAAAAAACATTTGCCAATGTAATAAAAAGAATAACTGATTACAGAATTCAAATATCGACAAGTATTCAACTCGTGACCAAACAACAATGATAATTTACTCATGCGCAACGCGCATTCGTTAATTAATGTGTTGTTCGGTCACTCGTTGAATATTTTTCTCTATATAAATTCTTCGATAAGTTATTCTATAATTATAATTGAAAACGAACATGATTGTGCTTTTATGCATTAATAAACTAGTTCTTAAATATAAATAACTGAATTACAGGTGCTGCATTACCAATTATTTTTACAGTTGGAATATTTAAATAAGTTTGTTTAACGCACAATAATGTACTATTATAATAAGTTATTTTTTTAGTGTGAGTACATTTAATTGAACTCAACTGGTATTTTAGGTGTGATTCATTTGTAACCCTTTTACACGTTTTACTAGCTCAACAATATGAAGATCTGAATTACATTTGAATATCTTGATTGATATAACTTTTACTATAGTCATGTAAGTTTGTTTTTTTTTTTTTATAGAGAAGACTTAAATAAAATCCTTACTTAAGACTTTTACTTACCACTATATTTCACTGAAAGAAGAACAAAATTTAATGTGAAAACAATCATAATTATAAAATATATTTTAACGGTTAAATCCATAAACAAAAGTAATTTGTTCCAAAAAAGAAATTTAATTATGTTGAATCATTCATTCATACAAGATCAAGACATATGGACATGTATTTGAATTTTACATTTTAACCGACTTACTGGAATATATGTCATCTGATTCTTCTTAAATATTATGATTTAGAGCAGCTAGGTTTCGCCACTATCCAAAAGTCGAATACAAAAGCGCAAAGAAACTCGATATAGAATAAGAAGATGTTGCACCATTGCAAAGAGGACAACTATCCAACCAGGTCCAGATTAAGCATTGCCAATCTTCAGCATTTATGTGTAATACCATTTCAGAAAGTCTATGGTTTGAACCTGATACAGATTTAACCATCGATCTGTTGCAAGCTTTAAATGAGACAATACAAACAATCGATAGTTATATAATTAATTTCATATTTTCTCATACAAAGTCTATGTGATACATTCTTATAAAAACATAACGTTGTAATATTATGACTGAATATTTGATACATAAATCGACTTACGCTTCATGGTGTCATATTCTGAAGAAGAAAATAAGATATAATATGATATTTCAATTTAAAAATTTTGTTATATTCAAACCAATACGTGTCTTATACACTTTCGAGCATGTTCAGTCGAAGTACTGCAGTCCAAGTGAAATTAAGAAGAAATGACATTTAGTCCTGCATAATATAAAATGATCCTGTATTGCATTTTAAGTTCATTGCGCTGCTGGAATGTAGTTACATAGAAATGGAAAGCTCACAATTAAGAATCTGAAATCATCTGTTTTGTCGTGAAGTGTTTGTTTTCCAATTGCATAAATTGTTTGTCAATTTCTAGATGTAAGTCAAAATATGAGGCAAAATTAACTGTATCTGATGTATCAATTATCTCTAGTTCGATGGGATAGATGGGTTCAACATTGTCACCTAATATTGAATTATTTAGTGAAATAACATCATCTTTTTAGCGGACGGTAAAGTTAAAGGGTATTGAGAACTTGTTTACTTCCTTACTTAGATGTTTTTGTATGAATTCTGCTTCTTAAGAATAAAGGATGGTCCCATGGGAATGCCGATTGTTTATTGAAAAACACGTCCTTCAAACGTAACAAATATGTTGTCAATTAGTATATCAAGGCTCTTGCTAATGTCGGTTTCTGAGAATGTTTTGTTTGAATCAGAGTGATTTTTGCAAATTGAGTAAGAATCTGTCATTACTACTTACATTCTAGAACACGTATGTTTACATTTGTCCATCACGTGTTTCCCCTCACACTTGCGAAGTGCGGATTCCGAAGTTAAAACAAGCGGTATCATAGTTGCATACGGGAAAAAACAAGATCGGAGAATTAGTGTCTGGGAAGACATGAATACAATATCGGTCCATTGATGAAGATTATGAAAATATAAAGGGTTTTCTTTTTACATGTTTAACAGAAAACTCGTGTAAACTTGTTTTATAATTAAACTTAGCCATTAAAGTAAAACTATATAACATATTTTCACCTTTTGTCAATTTAAAGACTCTTATGACTTTAAGTTCAATGAATTAAGGAATATGAGAATTTCACTCAGAAAGGTAACAGAACAAATCGATCAATTTAGTGTTTAGCTATTTTAATACACACTTCGAAAGATATGCGACAATCAATTAACACATTATATAGTTAATTCTTTTGAATGTTCATAAGGTAACACATATAGAAAACAAATCAATATTGGAAATGAGTCCATGTTGTGTACGTACATGTATTTGTTTTGACGTTGAGATCCACGTCTTCTTCAAGTACGAAAATGAAGCTAGTATAACCGCAAGAGAATAACAAACGATTACGTAGAGGTAACAAGAACGTGCCCTTTCTAGCGTAGAGTATCATTTAATAACAACTATAACTGTCCGCAGTGGAAATTATGGCTCTTATTTATGTATTTAATTTGCTACTTTAAACTTCAGTGTTTGGTCAGCGGCGTTTTGATGATTTTGATGGCCATCTAACTCAGAAGCAACGACCGCGGTTCCTATACTGAAACTAAGAACACGGTCAGTACCAGTATGATGTTTTACGATACGAAGTTTTCTTAATGTATGTACTATGGAACAACTTGTATGTGCTAACCAAGAATCAGACAATGTTTTACTATCAAAGGGTTAAAGGTTAAATTCAAGGTCAATTTGCCAAGATTTCGATAATTGAACGATGTACCAGCATACTAAATTTATGTAAAATAAAAAAAAAACTGTATTTGCGCTTTGCGGGGGGTTAATTTGTTCATTATTTGACGGGTGCATAATGTTGAGCGAAAGTTGCTTACCCTTTCGGAGCACCTGCAATAGACTGTATGATAAGGTTCTTGATGGTTGTGTTTTATTGTGTGTGTTTTTAATACTGTTGTTTGTCGTTTTCCTTTTTTTTAATGGCATTTTTTATTAGTTCGTTTTTCTACTGAATTTCACTTTGGTTACTTTCGCCTCTTCTCATTCTACATTAACATGTCATAATGAAAATCATTTAAATAATGATGTTGAAGAGTTATATACAATGAGGTACTTACTGTTCAACTTTACATTCTCACCTGAAACAGAGAAAATAATATACATGGATATATTTTTTAAAACAGGAAGCGAATTTTAAGGGGATACATTGTATACAATGTAATTACCAAAAACATTTCAAAGTCACTCTCTACTTTCTGCACCAAGTGTAAGATGTTGGACAGTTGAATGCATCGGACCCAAAGAAGGTCAACGAAAAGATGTAGATAAATTTATGCATTACAAGATTTGAAAACTTCCTTTTAGAATGCATAAGTACGCTCTCCCGCCAGAGATATATTGTATGTACAGGTGCAAAACTGCCAACATAGCTAACTAAAATTAAACAGAAACAACATGAAGCCACAAAAAAGACAAAAAATACCTCGGGGCCGGGGATGAAAGGACAATCACCAAATAAAAAGAAGAAAACACAAGGGGCAGCATGTAAACAAAAAGAATTGACAACATACCAAAATAGGAGAGAGGAGATGTCAGACCATACATCAGAGCCAATAGAACGGCACAGAATGACCCTACCAGAACAATCGGGAAGTACGGACAAGGAGACAGTACCATTTCAGTCCGATCTAGGCGGTATTTCTGTGGCCAGTGGCAGTGACCAACATGTAATTGACCAAAACCAAGTACCAATACAACATATGGCTTCTGTGATGGCCGGAATTGACCAAAACCCAGTACCTACACCCAGACAACATATAGCTACTACCGGTATGTTTAATAATACAACAGGTTTAAGTGATTATAATAGGGATTAATATTCGCAGGATCTTAGTTTGAAGATCGTACACGAAAGTGGAACACCAGTGTGTTTGACCCTGTAGATGCCCATATTCCGGTAAAAATTAAGGAGAAAATTTGGGCCGGAGAATATATTGATTTAAATATTTTTACTTAAATATGCAAAAGATTTAGCCACAGCCTCCAAGTTAAATGGCGATCTTTCAGTAAAAGGAGGGTTATTAACTATAACTCCACAAAAACAGAGCACCATTACAAATTTGCGCGTATGGACATCTGCTTTTATCATCTTTGTGGATATAGTGCTAGAAAAATGGTCCTAAAAAGGTCAAGAGTTCATGAAATACATGTTTAACCTTCGACTCGCTTCATCTAGAGGATATGGCTCAGGTTGGGCAATATATCATGAACAATACCGCCTTGGGAAGGCAAGATGTCCACAATCGTCTTGGGCAGAGCTAGACATGGAGCTATGGGAGCTATGACTCACGGCATCATGCAATGGTTACAACTTCGGTAGATGTACTTATGGGGCAGCATGTAAATTTGAAGGCCTGCAAAAAGAGGTAAGGATTACGAGTTGTACTCTTTGGGATACTCCCCTATTTGTATGAATGAAGTAGAAGAATCTTTAAAGTGTTATCCGTCTAAGGTAATGGCAAACGAACTAATACATGGTTTTCAATTTGTTTTTTAATTACAATATTCCGGTTCACGTTTCCCTGTTAATGCAAGCAATTGAAAAAAGTGTGACTATTCATGCAGATCTTGTTAGAAAAAAAAGAGATTACTCTAGGTACAATTGACTGTCCTTATGAGCACCCACCTTTGCCAACCCTACGCATTTCTCCTATATTTTTGGCCGAAAAGTAGAACGGGGACCATTGTTTAATTCATAATCGTTCTTATCCCTTAAATAACTCTGTGAATGACTTTATAGATGAGAATCATCGCTCTGTGAGTATTCGGGTATTGACGACGCCGTTCGTTTGGTCCAAAATATAGGAATAGTCAGAAAACTTTCAAAGTCCGATGTTAAGAGTGCATTTCGGTTATTAAGAGTTTCACCTTCTGATTTTGACCAGTTGGGCTTCATTTCTGATGGTAAATATTATTTTAATCGTTGTCTAAAAAAAAGTCTTTAAAAAGTTCTTAACAGCACTTCATTGGGTTATGGAACTTATCAGTGGAAATTAAGATAAACTTCACTATCTACACGATTTCCTTTTTGGAATAGTTCAACTTGCCAGGAAACACTTGAAACGTTCAAGATATTATTTTCAAATTGAGGTGTTCCATTAGCCGAAGACAAAACCGTTCAACTCACAGAAATTTTGACATTCTTAGATATTAAATTTGACCTTTGTTAGTCTTGTATTATTTTAATTTTAGTTTCTTGTGTACAATTTGGAAATTAGTATGACGTTGAGTATCACTGAACTAGTATATATTTGTGTAGGGGCCAGCTAAAGGACGCCTCCGGGTGCGGGAATTTCTCGCTACATTGAAGACCTGTTGGTTACCTTCTGCTGTTGTTTTTTTCTATGGTCGGGTTGTTGTCTCTTAGGCACATTCCCCATTTCCATTCTCAATTTTACCTTTAAAATGGAAATGAGGCTCCCTGGGGAAAAACTGACTAATTTAAAACAAACTTTGCAGCTGTTTCTACATTAATAAAAAAAAGGTAACCTTGCGCCTCATTTCAATATTTAAAGCGCGAGGACATTAAAGTTTGGACCTCTTTATTAGAGCAATATAATGGAGTCACGGTCATGATTGATAGTTTATGGACTTCCGACGATATGCTTGAACTGTTTACAGACAATGCCGGGGGTCAAAACAAATGTTTGGCATTTACTTTCAGGGAAAATGGACACAAAGTTGTTGGCCAAAAGAATGGGCAGAAGGCCGTACGGTGACCTATAGTTGTTAATGTCCTTGTCATGTTGGTCTTTTGTGGATAGTTATCTCATTGACAATCATACCACATCTTCTTTTTTTATAGAACATGATTTTATTGAAGGACATTACTTACTTGGAACTTTTCCCAGTTGTTATATCACTTCATATATGGGGAGTACATCTTAAAAACAAACGAATAAGTTGTGTATGTGGATAATAAGGCCGTTGTTACTATCATAAACAAGAGAACTTCTTCTAAGTCGAATAACGTTATGTCCTTTGTGTTATCAGGAATCTAGTTTTTTCCTCATTGAAATATAATATTGTTTTAAACATGTTAAAAGCAGAACAAATTCCTGGTAAAATAAATACCATAGCCGATTTATTATCCCGTTGTGATTTTCAGCGGTTCAGAAACCTTTGCCCAGAAGCAGATCGGTACAGAACAGCAATTCCAGACCACCTTTGGACGTTTTAGAAATTGAATTAAATCATCTTCTTACCAGTTCTATGGCACAAAAAACTTGGAAAGCATACAATACGGCAGTCGAATCCTTTAAAAATTTTCGATCAGCTTAGAGATTTTATTTAACATTGCCTTCTTTTCATTCAAGGGTCTGTCAGCCTCTACTGTTTTAACATATATGTCAGGAATAAGTTATCAGCATAAGATCCACGATTTAACCGATAGTACAAAATCCTTTTTAGTAGGCAAACATAAGAAGGTTTAAAAAGGTTAAACCAAAAAAAAACCGATTTGCGGGTACCAATTTGAATTCATTTATTACAGAAATTAATCATTTCACTTCAACATGTTTGTTTTTCGTCGTATGAGTCCGCCATGTTTGCTTCAGCTTTTAGTCTAAGTTTTGTCGCTTTACTTCGCGTGAGTGAGATAGTTGCGGAAAGTAAAACTGATTTAGAGGCACATGTTATACAAATATCTGACGTTTCAATTCTCAAATTTGACCACAAAGAAGAGCTTCGTCTGTGTATACGTAGTTCCAAAACAGATGAACTACACTCTTCTTTAACTTTGATTATTAGTGTGCAAATCGACAAATCTTTTTGTCCCATTCACTTACTAAAGCAATTTTTACAAATTCGATATCCTTCGCCCCGGAGTAATTTATACATACATGTTGATGGATCAATGTTCGTCTATCTTACAAAAGAGTTTGTCATTCTCCGAAATATATGGACATTTCAGAGCACATTCTTTCAGAATCGGGGGAGCAACTGAAGCAAAAAGACTATGAGTAGATAACGAATTATTAAAGAAATAGGGTCGTTTTACATCGGATGCTTACACAAAATACACCCGTTTGAACATTTAAGTCTATAGACTATACATCTTAAACCGCAATAGCTTATTGAAATAAAAACATACATCAATTGTAGGTGTCAAAACAATTTGGTTAATAGGATCGTCCATAGAATATTGGGCCAACAAAGAAGCTTCGTCTAGACCTGGAGGACTTCATCTTTGCCTACAGAATACAGGTGGTTTGGATTAGTCAAATGGGTATGAAGTTGGGTGATTAAAATAGAGTCTTTGATCAAAGGTTGCTTAACCGCCCCTTCCGAGTTTCCTTGTTATTGAACTTGGGTCTAATGATTTGGGTATATTGATATCAGAGAAATTATAGTGATATAGGATGTGCTTCGGTTACATGTATTGTATCCAGCTTTAAAAATAAAATGTTCAGACATATTAATTAGACGGTACTAGTACAATGTCAATTGTTGTCAAGCTATTGGAAAGGCTCGTAAACGAGTAAACCTACGGGTCAAAAACTTGGTTTTGAGCATCGGTGGATGTGCAATTAGACACAGTAACATACGTGATAAAGAAAGTAATTTATTCAAATATGACGGAACACATTTATCAAAGATAGCTAATGATATTTATCTAAATAATTTACAAGGAGCGCTTGAAAAGTTCATGACATCCGGAGGACCAGCTATTTTTCCTCAGTGAAATTAATATTATTATAGAACTGTCATAGATTAGATTATTTAGATAACAAGTGAAACTCGGTCGGGAATTTAAAAGGGACTTTAAATAAGTTTAATTTGGGGTTGTTTCTGTGGTAATTTCTTTGGCCGTCATATGGCAAGATGAAAATGGAAAAAGTCCCAACATTGTACGCTAGCTTATATTTGGGGTTATATTCTTCTGTGTTCCCACAGAGATTAGATTGGGTCTTCTTTGAATGTACCAAAGAGACCAGTTCCTGAATTGGTATCAGTTTTGAACTTTAGGTATTCCCTTTTAATTATATAATTAATAATGGAAACCAAAGAGTTCGTGGGTGAATACTTGCTACGTATCGGGGTTCATTTTTCATACGATCTCTCTATTAAGCATTTAACGTGGAGGCTTGTAGCTTTCCTTGCCTATCAGTGAAGCACAGGCTTACCAAAAATAATGGTTCGGCGGTTTGTACATTCATCTTGCCTCATCTTGTCTGCGCAAAAAAAAAATAACACTGTAGCCATATCATCCCAAATTTTTTGTTGATTATATACTTATCTTTGAAAACAAAAGGAGACGAATTTATACATTTCACACATACTTATATGGTAAAAAAAGGGTTTGATTGCACATGAGACATAATTAAGAAGAAAACAAAAGTTGATTGATCGCCCATGAGACATGTAGATAATATCAAGCAGTTCTGATCTTTGATTAATTTAATCCCGCCACATTCGCCACGTGCATATCGCAAATCAGGAGCATGAGTTATTTTCTTCATTGTTTCTAGCATAAATCAGACCGTTTTTTTCCTCGTTTGTATTATTATAAACTTGACGTAGTCTCTTATCAATTATTCACAGAAATGATGTGGGAAGCTTCGGACTTCAAATTATAGATTGTTCTTAATTGCGATTTTACTTACCAACGTAGAGATTAGGATTTGACTCAAAACCGTGACACACATCACAAATTGAGGGATTCTTTTTGTATCTTCCTTTAAAGAGAAAAAATCTTAACGATCAGTTATACTCACTATCTCATTATCTACACTATAACAAGAGATTTGCTGATGTTAGTTTGTTTTAGTGGCGATTTAAATACAGCAAACTACATATGGCCTTTTCCGTATCGGCCCATGTATCATTTTGATATCCCCATATCAGCCCCAATTCAGTATCAGTTTATGAAACATAACAGACCATATCTCCTTACTTTAAAACTATTTTTAGGGAATCATTCCATTATGCATATATTGATGATAAATCGAAATTCTTTTCTACGTCCTGAATATTATGAAATATTTACAATCTTGCATACCATCTGCATCATGTCGAATTGTCAATCATTATGGTCTAAAACTCCTACACACGTTCCAATTTAGTTATTCAATATTGTGTGCGTTAAACATATATACAGATAAAAATTATGCTGCTCCTTGCATGATTTCTCTTTAAATGAAATGCTGAGCGAATGTTTTTAAGTTTCTCTATATCGTCTATATCTCATGCTTGAGGAATTTCTCAATCTTGTTTTCTTTTTTCTTTCATGAAGGCGGTTGAAATATTTTGGTTTACAATCATATATCAGCTTTAGCTACAAGTTTATTGAAGCATATATATAGGAAGATGTGGTACGAATGCCAATAAGACAACTATCCATCTAGGTCACAATTTGTAAAAGTAAACCAGTATAGGTCAAAGTACGGTCTTCACAACATACATGTTCGCCCGTGTTAGTTACCCAAATTTCTAAATATGGGTTATGTGTTACGTCTCAACTATTTTCCGTGGAGTTACTTCATACGTGCATGTATTTTTGTATATGTGTGGTTAATTATTTCATCCAGCGAACACTTTACATTGTGTAATCCTGTGCTGTAAACAATACAAAATAAACTTACTGAATGGTGTAACGTAAATGAAAATAATGTCGGCATCTTTGTCAAAAAATGTTTCTCTCAAACACTTGTACTGATTTGTATTCTGTATTCTTGAATTAGAAACATAAACAAAATTTATTAAAACGCACATGGAAATGAATGTGAACAAAATAATAATTAACTAATATCATCAAGATACTTTGACTTCTTTTAATCACAACATATTTGCTACTTTTGAAGTACGCGGTTTTTCAAAGTGCGTTGAAAACATTCACTTCTCTCTGTAATTGTGACGTCATTACGAAATGGGCGTTTGTAAACACCAATTTTTAATAGAATTCTGCAAATTTATGACAGCTTTCTGAAAATCAGAAGTGACGCCACCATTCGCTCTCTAATATGTTTGCTGATATATACTGTAAATACCATATATTTTGAATGGGCTGGGGGTGGCGCCTAATACAAATTCTGAAAAGGGTAGAAAAATGGACGAAAATTTAATCTATCATCAAATATAATTCAGACTAATATACTTATATTTTTGACGCAAATATATAATATTCGTTCTTCATTTTTTGATATCAAACATTTAGCAATGCATACCCGTTGGATTTACTAGCTTAATTTTCTCTTTAACAATCATACCAACTATTCTCATTTTACATTTGCACTTGTGTAAAATCATTTATATTATCATGTAAATTAGGTGTCTATATCATTTGATAGGATGTATCATCACTTGCGTTTCTTAACTACATACTTAAAACTGTGATATTTGAGATTGATTTTTTCAACCACACTTGGCAATGATCATCAATGGTAATATGTTTACAAAATGTGTTCGATGACACATCCTGCCGTGCAATATGGCCGATACTTATTATAGTTGTTTTCGTTTAATGCTTAATAAACATTACACCAAGTCGCATCTTTAGAATCTAAAGGACTATAGCTTATATTATTTTTCATACACTCAAATACCGTATATCGGGTTATTTGTACATTTTTGCTTTTTTTCGCAACAAGATGTGAAGTTAGCAGCCGGTTCGTTTTTCGATATTCAATATCCAACCGGCTGCTAGCAGTTGTTCGATATTCAAATTTGGTTGAAAATCATAAAACAAATATTTTTTTAACATTAAAAGCATAAATTTCATTGCCGAAAGTACTGAAAAGATACGTAGGAAATCGTTTTATGACCCTTTCAAGTTGTCTTAAACTCTCGTTGTCCTCGAATATAAACCCTTGTCAATGGTTATTATTAGTTGCATATTTGTCTTTATGTATTTTAGATTTTTATCAATAAAGCGACATCAAAAATGTTTTTTTTTTATATCTTATATTGAATATCGAATATTGAATAACGAACCGGCTGCTAACTTCGCAGACATAAATCATGTCGCCACCATAAATTCCGATATAAATAAAAGTGTATATGCAAAGGTATTGATAACATTTTTGAATAATAACCGTCAAAATATTTCGTATATCTCTTTCAATGAAAATCGCGAATTGCACACCCGGGAAAATAACCCGCTATACGGTTAGTACGTATTAAAACAAATCACTATGTTTAGGTGTACGCTTTTGAAAATATTATCCATATTATTAGTATGCATTAGATTCTGTAACGGTGTAATAGAATTGATATTAGTTAACTCACTTGGTTACTAAAAATGGACCAGACTGAGCATAGCATTCACTTATAACAGTTTGTCCGTCACTGGTAACTGCTGTATACAATGAGGACTGCTGACATGTGATAGAATTGTCTGATCCATCTGATAACCCAAAATATCTTCTGTTTTGCCAGACACATGGAAAACTGCAAAGCCCGTTCACTAAGATAGAAATATTCGTATGTTTAAATTAGTAAATCAAGTGTATGTTTTATTGTCAGATATGGGTAATCTACGAAAGCCTATTAGGGTCACACAGAAAAAAAATATCTCGTAATTACGAGATAATTATCGCGTAATTACGAGAAAAATTATCGTGTGATTACGAGAACACTATCGCATAATTACGAGTTTAAATTTTGTTTTTTCGTAACTACGGAATAGTTATCGGGTAATTACGAGATAAAAAAATCTTATCTCGTAATTAAGCGATTGTTTTCTCGTAATTACGCGAACTACGAGATACATATTTTTTGTAGGACACTAACAGGTATTCGTAGTAATAGTAATGAGATACATATTTTTTTTATTCTGTGTACGTGTATAACGAGAGATTTGGAGTACACGTCAATGAGAAATACACTAAACAACAGTAAATTAAAAAAAATTTCAATAGGTCAACTATACGTGTAAACAGGTATACATGAAACTAGTAAACTCACAAAACCACTCGCACTAGTCCCAGGAATGTGAACAGACAAGACAAAGAAACACCCATTGATCGGTTCATGACGAAACTAGATAAAACAATTGTCATAACCTGGAACAAGACATAAAACAGTTTTTTAAGTTACCTGGGCCACTTATCAGCGCATAGAACTACAATACGCCGGACATTGTCAAAAAACCATGTACTCTGCCAATACGATAGTAATTTTGAACGTATTTAACTTGTCAATTGTATCTGTACTGTGTGGACGAGCTTTACATGTGTTTAGAGCGTACGAGAAGAATACACAAACGTTAATCAAACGTTCAAGTAAGGTGTGATGGCGTAAGTCTGGCGTTTGTATAATATAGATGAAATACACGCCACGAAAAAAAATGTCTCTTGCACGTATTTGAGACACGGCCCGGTCGTACCTGGGACGATTATCCGTGCTTTTGCCGTGTCTGATATGTGTATTTATGAAGTGTCCTGATATCACACCTGTCATTCAGGAAAACCAACAATCATCTATGGATCTGACTATGAACATGATGAAGACCCTCCAGTACAAACAGATGTAAAATCTGGAAAACCGAAACCACGCGCAAAAAAGCGACATTGCAGTATAAAGAATCTTGATGTGGAAATTATCTTGTTACATTGTGTAGATATAGCCCATTCTTATGAACCATGAAACATATCGACTTTAAAAATAAAGACAAAAACAAAATAGCATTGTTTCCAAGGAAGCTGAACTTGGGTTAAACAGTAAATTGTTTTATCACATATTTGTTATGAATACCTTAGGTTTTGCATATGCAATAACCTCAAAATTGCCCGGGGCAAAAAAGAGATATCCATATTGTGCCCTGTACCTAATGACGTGACGTCATTGCATCCTGAACGACACGTTTTTAATAAATTGTTTAAGATTTTACCTTTTATGTATCATTAAATTGTTATAATTGAACTTTTTTTCTCTTTTCTGCAGAACTTAAATATGTGATAAAAAGATTATAACATGTCTTTTCCATATTGGCCCAGGTATCATCCCTCGACCCATATCGGCCCTCGGCTAAAGCCTCGATGCCGATATGGGAGTCTCGGGATGATATCAGGGCCAATATGAAAAAAGGCATGTTATAATCTATACTTCTACAATTTACCTTTTTTTACACAAAGGACATTTTTAAATCATTATCATAATCCTTCTGTAACACATGTTTTTTAGTTTTAAAAGAGGGACGAAAGATACCAAAGGGACAGTCAAACTCATAAATCTAAAACAAACAGACAACGCCATGGCTAAAAATGAAAAAGACAAACAAACAACAGCACACATGACACAACATAGAAAACTAAAGAATAAACAACACGAACCCCACATTTAAAACATTTGTTACCGCTATTTGTCATTTAATAAAGTTCGATGCATTTTCGTCACTTCATTTTCGATGTTGAACGAGTGATGGAAAAATATGATGCTATATTGCACAAATAGTAAGTAAATTGAATTCTCATAATTGCAAATCAGCACTGCTGTCATTAAGGAATAGTGATTAAGTAACTACAGAACAAACATTGTTAATTTCTAATTTATCCTACACAATGACAATCACTAAGACGCTTGATAAACATTAATAGTGCAGGGATACATGCGGTCCACTCTATATGGTAAATGACGTCATTAAGGCGCGCATAATTGACGAGATTTTCCGGAGAAGGACAAACTCGAAAGAAGTCTAAATTGTTTGATGTCCTCTATCCGACTTTTAAGAACTTATGACATTATTCAAGTCTCCCAGGAACCAGTGTACAAGACTTAAAAAAAGAAAGTCAGCAGATGGTCCTTCCGACTAACGTAACGGTACCCAAATTGCACCTATTTAGCAAAACTAGCAGCGAAAATCTTACAAGAATTCCTAGAGACTAAACAATTTGTATTTTAATGATTTGATACTTAGCACATCTTTCAACATAGGTAAAACTATTTAGATATGCACAAAACGTTCACAGTATTTATCAACAGATGAAGTATTTACTGGAGAAGCAAACTGTACTGAAACGTCATCTTTTTAAAATGAGAAAATACAATATGTTACAAGTATCCATTTAAAAAATAATGAAGAATAAGCATGGACTAATATCTAATTGTTCAAAATATTTGAAGAAATTAAACAAAAGCTCTAGATCTGTTATTAGACTTTTGACGATGTGAATTTAAGCATGGATGCAATTTGGGTACTCCTCATTTCAGAATCATTGCCGGTTTTAAGGTCAGTTTAGACCAATTTTTCTATGATTCCATATGGAATAAAAATCAAATTGGTGTACCTTTATAATAAAGAAGGATACAGCTACAAAATAAACACAGAATGGACATGTTTGTCTTTATCATTAAAAAACGTAGATGAAAAAACTGTCAAAATAGGTGCAATTTGGGTACCGTCACGTTATACAGTATAAAGTATAATACTTTCTGACTATACTGTTTGAATACATTGAATCTTAAACGTTAAAATCAGCGATCACAAATCTTAAAATCAGTTGTCCCTAAGAACTTTTGTGTCAAACATGCACAGAAAATTGACTGAATCTGTATACGTTAAGGTGCACGCAAATTTACGCTACAAGAACGCTAAGCAATCGTTAGACGTGCGTTGCATTAGTTTAAAGTAGTTTGAGGTTAATTTCAGGGTTTAAGCATGTAATGCAAAATGTTGCTACTGGTAAGGTTGTCACGGCCTAAATCGATGTACCAAGATGTGCATATATAAAATAAGGAGCACGTGAAAAATTCTTCTACAAGGACAAAAAAAAAATGATACAAAAAACAAGTAAAGATGACAATTATACACTTGAGGACTTTCTTGTCTGTTCTATATATGTTTTAGTTTAAAATACAAAACATGCAAATAAGATATACCCCTTTCATTTTTTTTGCATTACCAAAATCAAGTGAAAGAAATTTTAATGCAGTTTTATTCATACACTACCTATATGTTTGCTATGGGGTAAATCATCTAAGTTTATCATTTAGAATTTCGGAGAAATGTTTTTTTTTTTTTTTTTTTTCTTTTTTTAGATACAAATTACTAGAATAAGGTGTTGCAATCTTACCTAAGCTATAGTTCAATACCAGAATAAAACCAATTAAACAGAGCTGCATAATACATGTAACATCCATTGTGTGACTGTGTACACTATTATGTGCTACCTTCCGGTATCTGTACTATATTCTAGGTTGTCAAACAATACTTTCATAAATTATCATCACCCGTCATAATAATGTCTGCTTTTTATTCATTTTTATGTTGTATTGACTTAATGACCATAAACTGTATCGTATATGCTTATCTAGTCCATTAATAATGTCCAGTTTGTCATTTAATACGTGCGTGCTAAAATAAAAAAGAAACAACTTGAAGACAGTATCAATCGAAGGTCGTCTTTATCATTTCAAGTTTATGTAGATCTTCACACGATTCAGGTCTCGCCTATATTTGTCATTGGATTTTAAATATTTTTACAGCAACATACTCCCAATGTCTCTATGTGATTTTTTAGATCAGCACTAATTGATTTTTTTTTTGGGTGTGAAAAATACACCTGGAAATATGCACATTGTTTGTTATACGATTTAAAAACCCCGGCATGCCTAGATTTCTCATAAACTTTTGTTTTTTAATCTCTTTCAAAGGTTAATATCAGAAGTATCTGAACGAGTTTAATGACAGACTGCAGTACACAACATAATATTTTTTGGATGTTCTGCTTATTGGATATGTGAGTAACATGGAAAATTAACATTGTTATGATAATTTTTAAACATTCAATTCCTTATAATTATTGCTATCCCGATAATGCTTGATCACTGAGATTAATATCTATTACTACCTCAGCATTAACTGAAAAAGTGGTATATTTCGAACTTTTGTTTTTAATTTTCGGTGATTGATTACTTTTGGGGGGAGTACATGTTCCCATGGATTGGTACATTGTAATTGTTAAACGTGCAAGTATTTAGATAGATTACAATAGGTAATATGATTCATAGCAAATACCGTACTGTTAACTGAAACTTTATACACAACAAACCAAATATTTAATATCTGCAAAGCAGGCAACATATGCACTCAATTTTAGAATTAATCCATAAAGATTCATTTTTTTTTTTTAATTTTTAAGTTATCAGTCAATATTTTGAATGACAAGGATCACCTATCCGTCAAATTTCATTTGATACCCTAATTACTAAAATATTTTTTTCATAGTTTAATATTTATACCTTTTCGAGGTATTTATTTTGTTTTAAATATGTACTAATTTCCAGTCTGTGCTTGCTTGACGTAACCCGATTTGGTGGTGTGACATTATACAACTCTATCCGAATAAATTTGCAAAGAAATCAGCTCAAACTTGTGCTCGGGACTGTCTTAAACTTGCAGCGAGGAGTATTTTGGGTCCTTTGGGTTTTTGTGTGTTTTTTGTGTGTTTTTTAGTGTGTGTTTTTGGCTGTGCATATACTGATTTTGTTCCTATATATTTGTTTTTTTTTTTCTTATCTATGTAGTTGTTGTATTCTATGGAAAGGTAATTAAAATAAAGAAGATTTTGGCACACCACACATACCTCAAACATTTGCTTAGGTTGACAAAAATGCCGATCTTGACTTCTTCTGTCTAACAGTAATATTCATTCTAAAAGTTAATATTATGGATATATTAAAGTATAACTAAATCTCGTATTGAACAAGTTGAAATACATAAGTTAAATTAGACATCTCGTGTTTTACAGTGACATGCTTATTGCATGTAAAATACATTGAAAACTTTTTTAGTGTTGAAAATAAATGTCTTCCACAGCCCAACAATCTGTTTGTAAGTGCACTCAGAATTCGTCCGGTTTAAGCTTTTGCAGAGCTAACTTGTGGATATTTGTAACACTTGCAATCAAAGCCGATTTATTTCTGTATATTATAGGGTTTGATACATGTATGTGATCCATCGTATTGTGAGTTCATAATTGACGCTGCGAGTGCTGAAACCGATATTTAGATTAACAAAAATGCATGCCTAAAATGAAGACAGCCTTGTTCGTTTCATATTATTTTGATATAGGGCGTCTGTTTTAATTTATCATATCCGCATTAGAACTCGCGGTTAACATGTGTCCTTAGCTTGCTACAAACGTAAAAAATTGTACTCTGGTCACTTTTCCAAAATTTGAATTAATATTTCAGTGTCCCTATTCCTACACGAATATAGTCATTTGCTATGAGTTTATATAAGGCAAGATCATGAAAGACCAAACAGTAAACACACATAAAACAAATTACATAAAACAAAACGAGTAACTATACTATACTGACAAATAAGACATGTGATATATACCGAATATACAGAATAAAAACCACAAACAAAATAACAGAACTCAGCACAAAATGACCAATCGGACCCCTAAGTATATTAAAGTAAAAACAAAATGCCCTACAGAAGGATTTACACAAGAAACATCATAACTGTACATGATTGTTTGATACCGAGATACACGTCGTATATAAATGCGAATTCAACTTCGGAAAAAGCAGTCTTATTCGGGAATAGATCACGTTCGGTACTAAGTAGACCAGACAACATAGATGGTAAACCACTATCTAAGACGTGGTACGAATTTCTTTAATTAGTTTTAGACACAGACACATCATGTATATCAACCAGTTCGCTATGGTGTCCCTTCTATCATTCGAATTTAAAATATGTGTGACATTGGATATGTTACGTTTGCCGACGTCATAAAACCGTTCTATTAGAGGTTTCCCGATTTGATACGTATCAGGTACGGTTGGTACGTAACACAACCGTTGGTGCTGTTTTGGAGGTATCATTTAACGCATGAAATTATCTTATTAATCACGATGAAATTTAAAGAATTGATTTGCATATCACCAAAAAACTAGCTTGACGATTTATTTGATAGCGATTTTAACGTTTCTAGAACACTGTGTTTATGATTCTTTCTCTATGGAATAACTTTGTTATGCACAAGTGGATGAATCAAACAGACCTTAAACGAACTGAGTTGAAATTGACACGACCTTTAGATTCTAAATATAGATTTGTGTTTGTGTTTGCTATCTGTATTTTGTTTTGGTTCGTTTTCTTTTAATAGGAAAAGATTTTTTTCATACAGACAAATGAATTATAATTAAAATAATAACTATAAACTACTTTCTAAAACACATGATACTGGTATTGGTTATATTTGTTAACGTGTCAAAATTGCGTAGTTTTCGTACAAAAAAAAATGTATCTTAATTAGTTGTTACATGATTTAGAATTTAGTTTTTATTATTAAAATTATTTATTTCGATCATTACACAACATATTTTGTTTGAGAGGGTGAGGGAGCTGAGATTTCATTTTGAGTGAGAAAAGGGAATTCTTCGATTTTTTTTTTTCTTTCTAGAAACGATACTAGAGAGTAAAATGAAAAATATTGAAAAAATCCGTATTTACTATTCGGTTGCCAATAAAAAAAAACACATTTCTTGAATCATCTAATTTCACTGACTAGAATAATTGTCATATAATTATACAGAGGCGGATTTAGGGGGGGTGGGTCAGGGGGAAAACGGAAAGGGTCCGCCCCTTTTCTGGAAAAAAAAATGATTAATAATATAGGGAAGCATGATTGGAGCGGGTCCCCTTTTAGGCAGTCAGTGGTCCCCAACTTATGAAAATTTCTGGATCCGCCACTGTTATCATGACTAAAATACAATTGTACTGACACTTGTGTTCTTTGAATATTTTCATTTGATAGTTTATTCGTACTTTTAACTTTTGGTAAAATTTCTCATACGTCAGAATGATGATATTTGAAACTTGCAGAAAAATATAAGAATGGTATTAAAGATAATGAATTTGAACAACTAAAATAACCTACAATTTGAAATTATATCAAAATAGAAAGAAATCGTCCTGATAAGTAAATTAAAAAAAATTACTTCATCAAAGTTGTTCCGTCGTGTTTATATTTATTCACTGTGCAGTACCTTGCTTGCACTTTCTATTTAATGTTTAGCGACCTCCATACCGAAACAGGTTTTATATTTACCTTTAACATTTTACATTTTGAATGGGGTCAAATTTGAATGTTAAAATAGCACTTATTCTATTATCTTTTCTTAAAACCTACCCTTAAAATATGCTAACTTTTCCATTTATACCGTTACATTAATAAAACAGTCAAACATAAGATAAATTATTAATGTGCTATATATACAGTGAAACCTGGCTAAACCGAATCATGCATGTATGAACCGAAAACCTGTATAAACCAAAAATGTTCTTAAAGACCAAACAGTCGATTCAGTTCTACCAGTAGTTTTTTCGTTAAAATGTTGTGTGAAGGTATTTTATGATTTGAGGAACAAAATATGATGGAAAAAATAAGGGTCCAACGACTTAGTTTTGTCACTATAGCAACCTCAGTTCCGTGTTTTTCCGAATATCAACATGATATTTGCTTGTTATCTCAACTTTCAAAAAATCCCTTTATATCAAACCATTATTGTTTCACGTTAAACAGTAGATTTGTGTCTATCAAATACAGGTTCAAGAGTTTAAGATTGCAATATTAAAAAAAATCTACCAGTGATTTCTTCATAAACATTTCAAGGAGGAAAGTGCCATGTGTATTCTTCCAAATAAAGGGAGGAAAATGTATGTCATCAGCCAATACCGAACAAAAGATTCGCGTAGAGGTTCGGTTTAAACAGGTTTTACTGTATATAGCTTGTTTTTGCCTGTGGAATTTCAAGGGAAATAAATCTTAATTACAAACCGTTCGTTGCAACGGTTACTAGCAACGGTTTGTTGAAAGCATAATCGAATACACACAATATCGTTTGTTATGAATAGGTAACACACTACATAAAAATTATACCAAGTTGTATCTAAAAATCATCCAAAGACTTTTTATAATGATTCATAAAAAATACATTGACATCAAGGACATATTATATGACTTAATTTCAAAAGATTAATGACGGCTCCCAGTCCGTACTACAGTTGGTACGGTAGCAAATCGGGAAACCTCTATTTACCGAGAGTGTAACGTAATCAAAAAGAAGTACTACCGTTTTTTTTTTTTTTGTTTTTTTTTTTATATTTTTTTCATTTGCGATAAGTAGTAAGTGTGTCCTAAGTTTGATCGGAAATATTGTTCGTGTAACCAGACTATGTTTGCTCTTATCTCCGTGTAACGAAAACAACATTTGTCATTCATAACTTTAGAACAATGTTGATTATGTACAACAAACAATCTGGACAACGACAAAAACGAGATGATACTACTGAAAAGAAAAAATTGACAATGAAAGACAGCTGGTATTGCCTTATATATAACGTATATCCAAATTCACATCTTGACTTCATTTAGATTATTCTTCCGTTATGTGTTTTTGTCGACAAAATAGTAATAACCCTTTTGGTGTCTTCCCGCTGATTTTTATATCGTTATTAAGACAGTGCATTTTATCAATGCCTGATAACGCTAATGTTATGTCTCGAATGATATACCTTGAAATAATCGAAATTATTGTAAAATGCCATGGCTGATTTCATATTTGCTTTATTACATTATGACAAAATCTGAAGACAAGCTGTGTACACACAAACTTGAAATCCCAAAAATTTACATATAAACCAAAGACGTAAAGTATGTATAACATTCGTATGATTAAAATAAGTTCGTTCTTTTACTAAAAATCCAATCCAACTACTGTGTCAGTCACGGATATTCCATGAATCGTTTGGAACCTGTATATGAAAAAAATAAAATAAATCAGCATTCAATGTCTTGCAAAATACGTTTAAACGTTTTTAGGTGAAAGTAAATTATTTTAGTATTTTGTACAGTTCACCATGTTCATAATTTTAATCCATACATTCTATAACTCAACAGTTACAAATAAAAAACAAAATGTGTGAGTATCAAGAAATCGTCAATACACATCAAGTTCTAAAATGAACAAAAATCAATGAATCTACCACAACGTATTAATCAATACCATACCACAAAAGCATAAGAGCAATATATAAATAAGCAAAACCTTAATTTCTAGACGGTTTCTCGTTGATTTCAATTTTTGTAAAGAAATTTTCATTGATTACATGTTTGATTAAAGGAACAGTCCTTGCAAAATTACTGAGTGTGCATTATCATCTGAATTTGAACCATACAAATTGCATTATTCATGAATTATTTTACATATTAATGTTCGTGAAGCTCAGTATTTAGTGTTCTATGTCGTGTTTTTCTTATCTGGTTTTAATTTTTCGGTCTTGTTTTCTTGTTAACCATTGCGTTGTCAGACTTTTTCCGACTTATGAGTTTACATGTCATTTTGCAGTTTAGAATATTTCGCCTCACTTTCATATCGTTAATAAAGAAATATTTTAGATAGTCTTTCATTGTCATAATGATGAACTGTGTTTGTCTCCGTTGTTAGGTCAGACATTTCTGCTGTCAACGGTGATATCAACAGGAAGAATAGGGTAATACAGGATTGGAATGAACAGAATAAGATAACATCGATGTAAGATATATGTAAGTATATCAGTCCATGTACAGACTCATTTTAGAAGGAACAGTTTTATGAACGACTAAAGATATCATTCAATGCATTTAAATTGTAAAACTGTAAAATACTCAAACAAACTTAAATTCATATATCGTATATTTTCCTATTTAAGTACAAACACTTGCTCGAAATAAACATAATGTTGAAGGTCGTACGGTGACCTATAGTTGTTAATGTCTGTGTCCTTTTGGTCTCTTGTGGTCCTTGTGGACAGTTGTCTCATTGGCAATCCTACCGCATCTGTTTCTTTATATAATGATACAATGCGTAGGATGTTGTAGATTCGTGTAACAATGTGTAATGATTATTAACATATTTGACACAACTATAACATGTACATGTATAAGATTAACCAATTCTTGATCTCCGTTTCGCACATCAATCTCCTGATTACGGATGCTATCGAGTACATGCTGTATTAATAACGAAAAGGGGTAACGACTTGTGTATGCTTCAACAATTTCAAATTACGTAAATATCAGGCCTTGAAGTCATAAAACTTTTGAATCGGTTTTGTGTACTCATACTCCTAAATCAACCAATCAAAATGCTGGATTTCATGTTTCGAGCATGACTTTTGTGTTCCGAGCACTGGTCAAAGTTATATTACTTCAATCACAGGTTTGTTACAAAAATGTTTTGTTTTTTTCTTATTTCATAATCAGTAAGTAAAATATTAAAAGTACCTTTGCATGTTTCTGGATCTTCATCAGACACATCTCTACAGTCCACATTTCCATTACACACCCTGTCTATGTTAATACATTGAGTATTGTCTGCACACTTTTTCTCACCAGGTTTGCAAATTTCAGCTGCAATTGATGTTTACAGTCATCACAATACAACACATGATCAATTCCTCCCCTTTTCCACATAATTTTTAACAATCAAATGTTTAAGTAAGAACGAACTTGTTGATACAATTCAGATGTAGCTTGCAAATATGAACACTACAAATTAACCCTGTTTAAACAGCAAAAACTAACTTTTTTTAAATCTTGAATACGTAAATGAAACCCTTCATATACAGTATTTAATAAAAATAGTGTTCACTCCTAATTAACTAAGAGTCGCAAATGACTCAGTATTTACAAAATAACAACGAGTTCAAGGAAACACCATAACAATATTGATTTGCCTGTCGAAAATACAGATAGAGATAAAATCTTACTTCCCACAACATAGCCATCTGTTTTCGGATGTTAATTCAGACAATATACTTTGCTAATGCTAGAAATATTTGAACAGCACTGATAGCTACTCATCGTGTATAATATTTATATTAGTTTAAAAACCACACAAATCACACTGCTGCTGAATGTTAAACTTTTGTCTTCGAGGATGGGCTGTATTATTCGTTGTCATGACATAACTTCATAAGATCATTGTCCGATCATTTATTGATCATAGAACTTTCAAATGATTTGAAACCCGAAGGTTCTGTTTTACCTTAAGGTATATATTAAGTCATCAGATTGCTGCAAATAGAAATACATCTGTAAAAACCCCCAGATTGGACGTGAACGGGCACTAATACATCCCCACAACAAAAAGACACTGAGTACAGATCTTGGACTAATCGTAGGTACTGGCATCTAGTTCCAATCCAATAACATTGCAATTCAAATAAAATATATAAAAACATTATCCTATTAAAGGTTTTATTTATCAATTTAATTCGACAACAAACAGAAACGCTATGATAAGTTTGTGTATCTTTAAATATAATTAAATCTATCACCTCAAACCGACAAAATATTAACCATATCGTTAAGCATCACGACACTTTACATCTTTATCAGAATCCTACTATATATGTGGCCGTCATACATAAATTATATATCCAAAACTCATCAAAGATACAAAGCGTATAATTGCGTACGTCAGACGCGTGTTTCGTTTTAAAAAAAACAAGACCACCATATCAAAACAGTTAAAAAGGCAAAAGAAATTCCCGAAATTGAAGATAAAGAAACTCATCATAGATACCAGGACTAAATTTATGATTTATATCGATATAAAAGATTGGCACATATTTTATAGACCATTGAAGATATAGAGCGAGTCATATTGTTAACACACCATTTTTGAAAACAGTATCTTCAGATGTTTCAGGGGTTATGATCTTTATATGCAATTAAATTCATAATTTTAGAATTCAACAAGCGAAATCAATGTATCACTAGTAAAATTTTAAGTCATGGATTTCGTTTCCTTCAATTACTTTAAATTTTTAATAAACTATTCCATAGATACAGAGATTTTGTGTACTGCAGGTAAAAAACCTATTTCGACGGAATAGCACATCCTAAATTTTACGGGGATTTTTTAACCGGGCCCGGACTTAGATGGAGAGTTATCTCATTGGCACTCATGCCAGATCTTACTATTTATATTAAACCTCAACATTTAGTACGTGCTTATCTAAAGTCAGTTCTGTGGTTGTCTTAGATTCATGTCAGTCACATTGGTTTGTCGTAAATTGTTTTGTTATGAATTAGACCGTTAGCTTTCTCAAATAGATTTTTTTTAATTTCTTTCATGTCGGGGCCTATTATAGACAATAAAACTTAAAGGGTTTCTCATGATGGATGGCTGTACGGTTGTTTATAATTGCTGATATTCATTTCCGTTTTGAGGGAGGGTCGTCTCATTGGCAGTCAGTTCACATTTCTATTCAATTCTGTTAATCTTGTTATAACAAGTGAAACTGCGAGCTACTTCTCACTGATGATACCCCCGCCGCAAGTGGATAATATTAATAGTGTAAAAATATGCAAGTGTTCGGTAAACAGGAAGTAGTCGAGTGATGAATCTGAAAACGCATCACACGGTATAGCTGACTTATAAAAATCCTGAAACCAAATTTCAGAAATCCTTGTATTGTAGTTCCTGAGAAAAATGTGATGAAAATTTTTAACTTGGTTATCATGTGTAAAATCATACAAGTGTTCGGTAAACAGGAAGTAGTCGAGTGATGAATCTGAAAACGCATCACACAGTATAGCTGACTTATAAAAATCCTGAAACCAAATTTCAGAAATCCTTGTATTGTAGTTCCTGAGAAAAATGTGATGAAAATTTTTAACTTGGTTACCATGTGTAAAATCATACAAGTGTTCGGTAAACAGGAAGTAGTCGAGTGATGAATCTGAAAACGCATCACACGGTATAGCTGACTTATATAAATCCTGAAACCAAATTTCAGAAATCCTTGTATTGTAGTTCCTGAGAAAAATGTGACGAAAATTTTCAACTTGGCTATCATGTGTAAAATCATACAAGTGTTCGGTAAACAGGAAGTTGTCGAGTGATGAATCTGAAAACGCATCACACGGTATAGCTGACTTATATAAATCCTGAAACCAAATTTCAGAAATCCTTGTATTGTAGTTCCTGAGAAAAATGTGACGAAAATTTTCAACTTGGCTATCATGTGTAAAATCAGACAAGTGTTCGGTAAACAGGAAGTTGTCAAGTGATGAATCTGAAAACGCATCACACGGTATGGCTGACATATATAAATGTTGATACCAAATTACAGAAAGGGTGGATGTGTAGTTCCTGAGAAAAATGTGACGAAAGTTTCATGGGACGGACTGACTGACGGACTGATGGACGGACGGACTGACGGACGGACTGACAGACAGAGGTAAAACAGTATACCCCCACCCCTTTTTTAAAGCGGGGGTATAAAAATGATTTTAATTTAACAAAAAATCAAGATTCATTATTTGAAATATTTGTTGATTTTAAAGTCAGAAACAGGTGGATATTCATATTGGTTTCAAATATCAAAATAGCTTTAATATATCTGTACAAATGAACATAAGCAAAAAGTAATTAGTTGCAATTACCTTTACATGTCACTGGATCTTCATCAGACTCATCATAACAGTCCGTAAGACCATTACAAACATTATCTAAATTTATACATTGATGATTGTCAGCACACTTTGTCTTGCCGGGTTCACAAATTCTAGCTGCAATTGACGTATAATGTCTTCACAATACAACACATTATCAGTTTCTCTTCCTCATAAAATTATAAACTAATCAAATTTATAAGTAAGAACTAAATAAGTATTACAATTATCTACGTTGCAAACATGAACACTTAGAATCAACCCTGCTTAAACAAAAACAAAAAATAAAAATGTTAAATACTTAAATGAAACCCTTCATATGAAATGTTTAATAAAAGTAGTGTTCATTACCACAAATGACTCCTGAATTACATAATGAACAACAGAAGCACCATAGCAATAATGATTTTCGGGTAAAAAATACAGTTCGAGAAGAAATCTTATTTCCTTCAATATAGCCAATTCTCATTTTTTGGATGTTAAATCAGAAATTATATTTTGCGAACCGATTAATGCCAGTAATATTTGAATAGCACTGCTAATTTATTCGTGTACAGAACTTACATTTGTATATTAGATTAAAAATCACAGGTCCGGTTAAACTGCTGGTAAATATTTTGTCTTTGAAGGTTGCTACTGTATTAGGGGCAGTACTATGCATTGACAGGTTATAACTTTGATAATATCATTTTCCGATCATGTATTAGTCATTGAATTTTTAAATGATTGAAAGCACTGAGGTTTCGTTTTACGTCAAGGCATGTATAACTTAAGAGATTTTTTCCAGATCTTTGAGAATTTAGATGCTTACATTTATTCATCTTTTAGATGTATTTTTGGCATTTTTTTATTCAAACATCATTTTTTGTACTCCGTGTTGAAGGCCGTACCTTGGCCTATAATCAATTGTTTACTGTTATGAATTGTTATTATAAGGAGAGTTGTCTCATTGGCAATCATACCACATCTTCCTATACCTATAAACTATAAAATCTACTGTTCTAGTATTTAAATAATTTATACTGGCAATGTCATTTACATTTTTCTTTTTTAAGTTTTGTTTCTCACCGAAACTTTTTGTTTTAACTGAGTTAATGATGAGCTCAGCCATATTCAGCACAATTATCGCCGTTCAATCAGAACCGCTTAACGTTTGTAAAACAAAAACAAATCACCTTTACACACATCTTCTTCCTCATCCGATTTGTCGTCA
The DNA here is from genome assembly GCF_963676685.1 of Mytilus edulis. Lineage (NCBI taxonomy): Eukaryota > Metazoa > Mollusca > Bivalvia > Mytilida > Mytilidae > Mytilus > Mytilus edulis. The sequence goes on from NC_092352.1 coordinate 82,545,752, forward strand.
CAATCTGGGTATCTGTCGCATATATATGATTTATAAATGCATTGCATGCCATCATCACATTTCACTTTGCCGCTTTCGCATTCCCATGCTGCAAAACAAAGTTATGCATGTTAACATAAAGTAAATGGTCGAAAGACTTTATAATCGTAGAGTCCTTCAAAACTAATTTGATATTGACATAGCCATGGCGTTGTCAGTTTGTTTTAGATTTATGAGTTTGACTATCCCTTTGGTATCTTTCGTCCCTCTTTCAAGACCCTTTAATTCATTTACAGAGTTGCAGTTTATATACAGTTTTAAACATGTAGTTTATATACAGCGTAACAGAAGGACAGTTTAAATATAGCTTTACGGATGTACAGTTTATATACAGCTTTACAAATGTTCATTTGATATGCATCTTTAGAACTGTACATCAAGATTACTTGTACTTAAGTAGCTGTGTAGCCTCATAAGCTTTCTGGTATTCTCATAGGATTCCTGATAGTCACATGCATGTATTTGGAACCATAACTGGATGTGTGTGATATCGAGCAAGGGGTCTATACTTTGCTTCTTTTCAGCACGCTGAAGGGGATTGGATAAGGCATTGAGGTATTTGTTTTCTCTTAACTGAGCAGATTCCCAAATAGCCAAATTAAATGATGAATATGAAATAGTAAAAAGTTATAACCATTAAAACGTCAAAACCCGCTGCAGTTGTTTGCACCTGTCCTAAGTCAGGAATCTGATGTCCAGAAGTTGATGTGGTTCATACGTGTTTCGTATTTCTTGTTGTTGATATATACTGTCTATATTCCACCGAAAAGGCTAAATGGACACAAAACAAAACTGACACTTCGAAATTTTACCTGTACACATATTTTCATCTTCATCAGACTCATCATAACAGTCCGTAAGACCATTACAAACTTGATCTAAGTTTATACATTGATGATTGTCAGCACACTTTGTCTTGCCGGGTTCACAAATTCTAGCTGCAATTGACGTATAATGTCTTCACAATACAACACATTATCAGTTTCTCTTCCTCATAAAATTATAAACTAATCAAATTTATAAGTAAGAACGAATTAAGTATTACAATTATTTACGTTACAAACATGAACACTTAGAATCAACCCTGCTTAAACAAAAACAAAAAATAAAAATGTTAAATACTTAAATGAAACCCTTCATATGCAATGTTTAATAAAAGTAGTGTTCATTACCACACATATCTCCTGGATTACATAATGAACAACAGAAGCATCATAGCAATAATGATTTTCGGGTAAAAAATACAGTTCGAGAAGAAATCTTATTTCCTTCAATATAGCCAATTATCATTTTTTGGATGTTAAATCAGAAATTATATTTTGCGAACCGATTAATGCCAGTAATATTTGAATAGCACTGCTAATTTATTCGTGTACAGAACTTACATTTGTATATTAGATTAAAAATCACAGGTCCGGTTAAACTGCTGGTAAATGTTTTGTCTTTGAAGGTTGCAACTGTATTAGGGGCAGTACTATGCATTGACAGGTTATAACTTTGATAATATAATTTTCCTATCATGTATTAGTCATTGAATTTTTAAATGATTGAAAGCACTGAGGTTTCGTTTTACGTCAAGGCATGTATAACTTAAGAGATTTTTTCCAGATCTTTGAGAATTTAGATGCTTACATTTATTCATCTTTTAGATGTATTTTTGGCATTTTTTTATTCAAACATCATTTTTTGTACTCCGTGTTGAAGGCCGTACCTTGGCCTATAATCAATTGTTTACTGTTATGAATTGTTATTATAAGGCGAGTTGTCTCATTGGCAATCATACCACACCTTCCTATACCTATAAACTATAAAATCTACTTTACTAGTATTTAAATAATTTATACTGGCAATGTCATTTACATTTTTCTTTTTTAAGTTTTGTTTCTGACCGAAACTTTTTGTTTTAACTGAGTTAATGATGAGCTCAGCCATATTCAGCACAATTATCGCCGTTCAATCAGAACCGCTAAACGTTTGTAAAACAAAAACAAATCACCTTTACACACATCTTCTTCCTCGTCCGATTTGTCGTCACAATCTGGGTATCTGTCGCATATATCTGATTTATAAATGCATTGCATGCCATCATCACATTTCACTTTGCCGCTTTCGCATTCCCATGCTGCAAAACAAAGTTATGCATGTTTACATAAAGTAAATGGTCGAAAGACTTTATAATCGTAGAGTCCTTCAAGTCTGATGAGAAAAATGTGATGAAAATTTTTAACTTGGTTATCATGTGTAAAATCATACAAGTGTTCGGTAAACAGGAAGTAGTCGAGTGATGAATCTGAAAACGCATCACACGGTATAGCTGACTTATATAAATCTTGAAACCAAATTTCAGAAATCTTTGTATTGTAGTTCCTGAGAAAAATGTGACGAAAATTTTCAACTTGGCTATCATGTGTAAAATCATACAAGTGTTCGGTAAACAGGAAGTTGTCGAGTGATGAATCTAAAAACGCATCACACGGTATAGCTGACTTATATAAATCCTGAAACCAAATTTCAGAAATCCTTGTATTGTAGTTCCTGAGAAAAATGTGACGAAAATTTTCAACTTGGCTATCATGTGTAAAATCAGACAAGTGTTCGGTAAACAGGAAGTTGTCAAGTGATGAATCTGAAAACGCATCACACGGTATGGCTGACATATATAAATGTTGATACCAAATTACAGAAAGGGTGGATGTGTAGTTCCTGAGAAAAATGTGACGAAAGTTTCATGGGACGGACTGACTGACGGACTGATGGACGGACGGACTGACAGACAGAGGTAAAACAGTATACCCCCCCCCTTTTTTTAAAGCGGGGGTATAAAAATGATTTTAATTTAACAAAAAATCAAGATTCATTATTTGAAATATTTGTTGATTTTAAAGTCAGAAACAGGTGGATATTCATATTGGTTTCAAATATCAAAATAGCTTTAATATATCTGTACAAATGAACATAAGCAAAAAGTAATTAGTTGCAATTACCTTTACATGTCACTGGATCTTCATCAGACTCATCATAACAGTCCGTAAGACCATTACAAACATGATCTAAGTTTATACATTGATGATTGTCAGCACACTTTGTCTTGCCGGGTTCACAAATTCTAGCTGCAATTGACGTATAATGTCTTCACAATACAACACATTATCAGTTTCTCTTCCTCATAAAATTATAAACTAATCAAATTTATAAGTAAGAACGAAATAAGTATTACAATTATCTACGTTGCAAACATGAACACTTAGAATCAACCCTGCTTAAACAAAAACAAAAAATAAAAATGTTAAATACTTAAATGAAACCCTTCATATGCAATGTTTAATAAAAGTAGTCTTCATTACCACAAATGACTCCTGAATTACATAATGAACAACAGAAGCATCATAGCAATAATGATTTTCGGGTAAAAAATACAGTTCGAGAAGAAATCTTATTTCCTTCAATATAGCCAATTCTCATTTTTTGGATGTTAAATCAGAAATTATATTTTGCGAACCGATTAATGCCAGTAATATTTGAATAGCACTGCTGATTTATTCGTGTACAGAACTTACATTTGTATATTAGATAAAAAATCACAGGTCCGGTTAAACTGCTGGTAAATGTTTTGTCTTTGAAGGTTGCAACTGTATTAGGGGCAGTACTATGCATTGACAGGTTATAACTTTGATAATATAATTTTCCGATCATGTATTAGTCATTGAATTTTTAAATGATTGAAAGCACTGAGGTTTCGTTTTACGTCAAGGCATGTATCCCTTAAGAGATTTTTTCCAGATCTTTGAGAATTTAGATGCTTACATTTATTCATCTTTTAGATGTATTTTTGGCATTTTTTTATTCAAACATCATTTTTTGTACTCCGTGTTGAAGGCCGTACCTTGGCCTATAATCAATTGTTTACTGTTATGAATTGTTATTATAAGGAGAGTTGTCTCATTGGCAATCATACCACATCTTCCTATACCTATAAACTATAAAATCTACTTTACTAGTATTTAAATAATTTATACTGGCAATGTCATTTACATTTTTCTTTTTTAAGTTTTGTTTCTGACCGAAACTTTTTGTTTTAACTGAGTTAATGATGAGCTCAGCCATATTCAGCACAATTATCGCCGTTCAATCAGAACCGCTAAACGTTTGTAAAACAAAAACAAATCACCTTTACACACATCTTCTTCCTCGTCCGATTTGTCGTCACAATCTGGGTATCTGTCGCATATATCTGATTTATAAATGCATTGCATGCCATCATCACATTTCACTTTGCCGCTTTCGCATTCCCATGCTGCAAAACAAAGTTATGCATGTTTACATAAAGTAAATGGTCGAAAGACTTTATAATCGTAGAGTCCTTCAAAACTAATTTGATATTGACATAGCCATGGCGTTGTCAGTTTGTTTTAGATTTATGAGTTTGACTATCCCTTTGGTATCTTTCGTCCCTCTTTCAAGACCCTTTAATTCATTTACAGAGTTGCAGTTTATATACAGTTTTAAACATGTAGTTTATATACAGCGTAACAGAAGGACAGTTTTAATATAGCTTTACGGATGTACAGTTTATATACAGCTTTACAAATGTTCATTTGATATGCATCTTTAGAACTGTACATCAAGATTACTTGTACTTAAGTAGCTGTGTAGCCTCATAAGCTTTCTGGTATTCTCATAGGATTCCTGATAGTCACATGCATGTATTTGGAACCATAACTGGATGTGTGTGATATCGAGCAAGGGGTCTATACTTTGCTTCTTTTCAGCACGCTGAAGGGGATTGGATAAGGCATTGAGGTATTTGTTTTATCTTAACTGAGCAGATTCCCAAATAGCCAAATTAAATGATGAATATGAAATAGTAAAAAAGTTATAACCATTAAAACGTCAAAACATGCTGCAGTTGTTTGCACCTGTCCTAAGTCAGGAATCTGATGTCCAGAAGTTGATGTGGTTCATACGTGTTTCGTATTTCTTGTTGTTGATATATACTGTCTATATTCCACCGAAAAGGCTAAATGGACACAAAACAAAACTGACACTTCGAAATTTTACCTGGACACATATTTTCATCCTCATCAGACTTATCAAAACAATCTGTGTATCTGTTACAGAGTTGTGATTCATAGATACATTGTATGCCATCATCACATTTCACTTTGCTGCTTTTACATTCTCTTGCTGCAGAACAATATTATGCATGTTTACATCAAGTAAATTGTCGATATACTTATCAAACCCTTATTTTATTTAGCGGACTCGTCTGTTGACAATACATAAAGTAGGAAGATGATAAAATCATAATTTTTTACAGAAAACAGGTAAAAAGATTAGTGCATTATTTGTACATGATTAAGGCCGTTAGTTTTCTTGTCTGAAATATTTTACATTGTCTTTTCGGTGTCTTTTGTAGCTGACTATGTGGTATGGGCTTTGCTCATTGTTGAATGCCGTACAGTTACCAATAGTTGTTAATTTCTGTGTCATGTTTTGTATCTTGTGGAGAGTTGTCTCATTGGCAATTATACCACATCTTTTTTTTTATAGTTTTAATATGTTTGTACATACACGACATGAACAATAGACAAAACCAACCTAAACCTGATTTAATAAGGAGATAAACATCACATAAACGTTTCAATAATACGTGTTTCTAGAATACCTTATTATTGGTTTCAGATAATTTGAGTTGAGGATCATTTAGGATTTACGTGTCTGTTAATTTTAGGCACAAATGGAAAAGTCCAATGAATACCTTGAGCGTATATACATAATTTTATTTTTGAAAACAGTTTATCTAAATACTTTAATCTTTCTATGCAAGTAAACCCATAATCGACTTTTGCACATCTCATGATAGTCACTATCAATATGCCTATATTTTATCAAAAAAAAAAATACCAAACATATAAACCTTCAACTACAACCCTTCATTAAAACAACTAAATGCTTAAAAAACAAAACTGTAATGTGAGTACTTCACCTTTACACATATCTTCGTCTTCGTCAGATTTGTCATTGCAATTTATGTGTCTGTCACATAGGTCTTTTTCATGAATACATTCTATGCCATCATCACATTTCATATAGCCATGTCTACATTCCCTTGCTGCAAAACAATATTTAAAGTTCAGATAAATGGTCGACAGACTTTACTTTGATAATTTCCTTCAAAACTAACTTGATGTATTATTTAGGAACCCTTAATTCATTTTTGCGATGTTGCTTATTGACGGTATACACAGTAGAATTGCAAAATTCATCATCCTTGACTGGAATCATAGGAAACAGTTTTAATATGTCTGCACACGATTATGACAATACATTAACGAGAATCTTATTATAACAACCTAGACTCTATCAAATGAACATTATGTTATCGTTTAAATAATTTGTGTTATGTATACTGCAAAAGCAGAAACTTTCGTGAGAGATTTCGTTTGGTTTATTTCGAAGAAAGAATATATCCACAAAATTAAAACTCCAACAAAAATTTAACCTTCATATAAAATTTGAAAAGACATATTTTCACTTTTTAGTTCATTCTGATTATCTGAATTTCAGCTGAATCTGTTATAACCCTTATATGTAGATAACACTTAAATAACGATTAAGCAGTTCGTTGTTAAGGATGTACACCTCTGAGGGGCCAAAAATGTCAAAAATTAAACTTTTTTCTAAACCTGATTTTTTGGTTAATATAACTGTACAAAAATAGTTGGTGAAGAAAAAATCATATGGTGGTTCGCTTCTTTTTTTTGCTAGGGCCCTTTGCAAGTACCCGATGTTGATGGTCTTCCCATTTTTCATCAATTTTTACCAACTTTTAGGGCTATTATCACGACAAAAAAATCACACTTCCACTATTAAACTTTTGTTCATACTCTCAATAAAGATAAAGTGGACCAATCTGAATAAATGAGTAAACAACTATAGGTAGGTGTTATAATAAGAAAGTTTCATCATATTTTGATGCTTTGTCGTGTCAAATTTACCATGTCAATTTTGTAAATTTGTGATTTTTCTCTGTTTAAAGAACAAAATGCATATTATTTTAACTCCTAAAAATTTGAAAAGAAAAAGTTATATGGGATGTTTATGTTTCTGGTAAAATCATGTTTTGTTCCCCTCACCCATTTTTTCTCAAACTTTCGGCTAAAAAGACTGACTTGATAAGTAATAAGATTTGAAAATATCATTACTCAAAAACAACTTATTTGAAATACACACTTCTTTGGCAGAGTTAAGTTTGATTATGATAATTATCAAATTCATTGCTATTTTTCACTTGTATCGCATGTTTTGGAAATAATTTCAGAACGAGATTTCAATGAGACTGAATGAGACTGAAACGTCAGAAGAATACATCCTTAAGGGAGTTCGCTTCTCAATTTAAAAAAAAAACTTTTCATAACACTATATTACATCGATAGGGGATTAAAAAAGGAATCCAAAGAGCAAAAAAATCTATAGGTCACCGTGTTTGTTTTCGAGATATAAGCCATTGAAGTTTTGGCTGGAAAATATTCTCTCTTGACTTTTCACAGCTTTATCATTGACAAGTTTAACGTATTAATCAACACCATACCACAAAAGCATAAGAGCAAATAGATAAAATAAGCAAAACCTTAATTTCTAGACGGTTTCTCGTTGATTTGAATTTTTGTAAAGAATTTTTCATTGATTACATATTTGATTTAAGGAACAATCCTTGAAAAATTACTGAGTGTGCATTCTCATCTGAAATTGAACCATACAAATTGCATTATTCATGAATTATTAGGTCTTTCAACCTTTCAGGTGAAAGACCTATTGTATTCGTTCTGATTATTATTATTATTATTATTATTTTTTTTTTTTTTTCTTCCGCCAACTTTTTTTTCCTTCGCTGTTTTTTTGTTTCGCAAGATGTCGCTTAGATAAATGAAATATGATATCGAACAGTTTATGCGCTTTTGAAACTGACACCGCGAAACCCAATACTTTCCCATATAAGAGTTATCTCCCCGAACACTGTTATTCTTGTGATCTCTAAGGCTTCGCAACCGTATAAGAAACCGACAAATTTATTTTTCCAAATGGCGCGTTACATCCTCAGGATGTTCTGTTTTATGTTGACCAAAGCCGTAAAGAGATTCCATATAAGAGTTATTTCCCCTTTTGTTTTTGAAATTTTGAAATGTATTTTAAACTGGAAAATCATAAGTGATAGAGACCTCGGGTCTTTTGATTTGAGATCCTTGGTCCAAAAAAATGAAAATTAGGTCAAGGTCAAAGGTCAAGGTCATGTACAAAGGGACAGATTATGTGATTTTGGCACTACTTGAAGAGTTTTATGTGTTTGCCAACCAACCAACCAACCAACCAACCAACCAACCAACCAATCAATCAATCAATCATGTGTTTAGTATAGTGTCCAAAATCTGTGTTTCTTTTGCGTTGTTTTAATTGACCCTATCCAACGTGTTTAACCAACCAACCAACCAATCAATCAATCAATCAATCAATCAATCAATCAATCAATCAATCATGATCATGATCAAGCAATCATGATCATGATCAATCAATCATGATCGTGATCAATCAATCATAATTCCGTCTTATGTGTTTAATAAAGGGGTTCAAGATCTTCTTTGTTTCTTCTTCGCAGTTTCAATTTACACTATCCAACGTGTTTAACGAACCAACCAACCAACCAATCAATCAATCAATCAATCAATCAACCAACCAACCAACCAACCAACCAACCAACCAACCAACCAACCAACCAACCAACCAATCAATCAATCAATCAATCAATCAATCAATCAATCAATCAATCAATCATGATCATGATCAACCAATCATGTTTCCGTCTCATGTGTTTAATATAGGGTCCAAGATCTTCTTTGTGTCTTTTTCCGTTTCAATTGACCCTACCCAACGTGTTTAACCAACCAACCAACCAACCATCCAACTAATCAATCAATCAATCAATCAATCAATCAATCAATCAATCAATCAATCTGTATGACTGTTTATTGAAGGAGCAAACTCTCATTTATTCAAGAAAAATTGAAATTTAATATTGTTCTTACGTCACTTCTGAAAAAAAAATCCACATGTTCTCTGAAACTACAAGTACAATCGACCTCAAAATTTGCAGTCAGCAGGGCATACATGTACTAAAGGTTCATAAAACAACGTGGTGCCGATATCTCTCAAGACTTTTCCTAGGGAAAAGAAATGGCAATGCCGTAAAAATCGCTTGCTAGGTCCGAAAATCTCAGTAAAAACCTACAATAAAATGTCCGCTCCGAGATTGAAATATTAATCTGTGTTACAAACAGGTGCTGAAAAATGTACATTATCAGAAAATAATCAATAAATGTGTTTTAAAGTTACACCGGATCAATTAAATCCAAAACATGCACTGCCCGTGAACTGTGATGAAAATGTCAATTTCCTACAATGACAAAAGAAATTACATTGTGTACATTCCATCTCTATAGATGTTGTCTGTTTAACGTCCCGACCTAAAGAGAAATAAAAAGACTAAGTTTTCGTTATTATAAACCCGTGTCACGTGATGTCTCGTCAATCTGGCGCGCGCGCTGTACCTAAAATAAAATAAAAACTTTCCAAACTAAACATGAAACTTCTCCGGTAACAATAATATAGACCCCATACAGAAACAAACAAACAAGCAAACAATCAAACAAACAAACAAACACCCCCTCCCCCATTCAATTAATTCTTAAGGGGGAAAGACCACCTACAATTGCTTTTTTAAAGCAATTGATTTATATTTTTACATATTAATGTTCGTGAAGCTCAGTCTTTAGTGTTCTATGTCGTGTTTTTCTTATCTGGTTTTAATTTTTCGGTCTTCTTTCTTGTTTACCATTGCCCTGTCAGACTTTTTTCGACTTATGAGTTTAAATGTTATTTTGCAGCTTAGAATATTTCGACTCATTTCAATATCGTTAATAAAGAAATATTTTAGATTGTCTTTCATAGTCATAACGATGAACTGTGTTTGTCTCCGTTGTTAGGTCAGACATTTCTGCTGTCAACGGTGATATCAACAGGAAGAATAGGGTAATATAGGATTGGAATAAACAGAATAAGATAACATCGATGTAAGATGTATATCAGGCCATGTACAGACACATTTTAGAAGGAACAGTTTCATCAACGACTAAAAATATCATTCAATGCATTCAAATTGTAAAACTGTAAAATACTCAAACAAACTTAAATTAATATATATCGTATATTTTCCTATTAAAGTACAAACACTATCTCGAAATAAACATAATGTTGAAGGCCGTACGGTGACCTATAGTGGTTAATGTCTGTGTCCTTTTTGGTCTCTTGTGGTCCTTGTGTCTCATTGCCAATCCTACCGCATCTTCTTTTTTATATAATGATACAATGCATAGGATGTTGTAGATTCGTGGAACAATGTGTAATGATTATTAATATATTTGACACAACTTTAACATGTACATGTATAAGATTAACCAATTCTTGATCTCAGTTTCGCACATTAATCTCTTGATTACGGATGCTATCGAGTACATGCTGTATTAATAACGAAAAAGGGGTAACGACTTGTGTATGCTTCAACAATTTCAAATTACGTAAATATCAGGCCTTGAAGTCCTAAAACTTTTGATTCGGTTTTGTGTACTCATACTCCTAAATCAACCAATCAAAATGCTGGATTTCATGTTTCGAGCATGATTTTTGTGCTCCGAGCACTTGTCAAAGTTATATTACTTCAATCACAGGTTTGTTACAAAAATGTTTTGTTTTTTTTTTCTTATTTCATAATCAGTAAGTAAAATATTAAAAGTACCTTTGCATGTTTCTGGATCTTCATCAGACACATCTCTACAGTCCACATATCCATTACACACACTGTCTATGTTAATACATTGAGTATTGTCTGCACACTTTTTCTCACCAGGTTTGCAAATTTCAGCTGCAATTGATGTTTACAGTCATCACAATACAACACATGATCAATTCCTCCCCTTTTCCACATAATTTTTAAAAAATCAAATGTTTAAGTAAGAACGAACTTATTGATACAATTCAGATGTAGCTTGCAAATATGAACACTACAAATTAACCCCGTTTAAACAGCAAAACAAACTTTTTTTAAATCTTGAATACGTAAATGAAACCCTTCATATACAGTATTTAATATAGATAGTGTTCACTCCTAATTAACTAAGAGTCGCAAATAGCTCATTAATTACAAAATAACAACGAGTTCAAGGAAACACCATAACAATATTGATTTGCCTGTCGAAAATACAGATAGAGATAAAATCTTACTTCCCACAACATAGCCATCTGTTTTCGGATGTTAATTCAGACAATATACTTTGCTAATGCTAGAAATATTTGAACAGCACTGATAGCTACTCATCGTGTATAACACTTATTTGAGTTTAAAAACCACACTAATCACATTAGTGAATGTTAAACTTTTGTCTTCGAGGATGGACTGTATTATTCGTTGTCATGACATAACTTCATAAGATCATTGTCCGATCATTTGTTGATCATTGAACTTTCAAATGATTTGAAACTCGAAGGTTCTGTCTTACCTCAAGGTATATATTAAGTCATCAGATTGATGCAAATAGAAATACTTCTTTAAAAACCACCAGATTGGACGAGAACGGGCACTAATACATCCCCACAACAAAAAGACACTGAGTACAGATCTTGGACTAATCGTAGTTACTGACATCTAGTTCAAAGCCAATAACATTGCAATTCAAATAAAATATATAAAAATGTTATCCTATTAAAGGTTTTAATATCAATTTAATTCGACAACAAACAGACACGCTATAATAAGTTTGTGTATCTTTAAATACAATTAAATCCATCACCTCAAACCGACAAAATATTAACCATCTCGTAAAGCGTCACGACCATTTACATCTTTATCAGAATCATACCATATATGTGGCCGTCATACATAAATTATATATCCGAAACTCATCAAAGATACAAAGCGTATAATTGCGTACGCCAGACGAGTGCTTCGTTTACAAAAAAAAACAAGACCATCATATCAAAACAGTTAAAAAGGCAAAAGAAAATCCTGAAGTTGAAGATAAATAAACTCATTCCGGGGTTATGATCTTTATATGCAATTAAATTCATAATTTTAGAATTCAACTAGCGAAATCAATGTATCACTAGTAAATTTTTAAGTCATGGATTTCGTTTTCTTCAATAACTTTAAATTTTTACTAAACAATTTCATAGACACAGAGATCTCGTGTGCTGCGGGTAGAAAACCTATTTCGACGGAATAGCACATCCTAAATTTTACGGGGATTTTTTAACCGGGCCCGGACTTGAATGGAGAGTTATCTCATTGGCAGTCAAGTCAGATCTTACTATTTATATTAACTCTGCAACATTTAGTACGTGCCTATCTAAAGTCAGTTCTGTGGTTGTCTTAGATTCATGTCAGTCACATTTGTTTGTCGTAAATTGTTTTGTTATGAATTAGACCGTTTGCTTTCTCAAATAGAATTTTTTAATTTCTTTCATGTCGGGGCCTTTTATAAACAATTAAACTTAAAGGGTTTCTCATGATGGATGGCCGTACGGTTGTTTGTAGTTGCTGATATTCATTTCAGCTTTGAGGGAGGGTTGTCTTATTGGCAGTTAGTTCACAACTCTATTCATCTTTGTTAATCTTATTATACAAACGGTTTTAATTTAACACAAATCAAGATTGATTATTTAAAATTTTTGTTGATTTTAAAGTCAGAAACAGGTGGATATTCATAGTGGTTTCAAATATTAAAATTGCTTTAATATATCTGTACAAATGAACATAAGCAGTAAGTAATTAGTTACAATTACCTTTACATGCCACTGGATCTTCATCAGACTCATCATAACAGTCCGTAAGACCATTACAAACATTATCTAAATTTATACATTGATGATTGTCAGCACACTTTGTCTTGCCGGGTTCACAAATTCTAGCTGCAATTGACGTATAATGTCTTCACAATACAACACATTATCAGTTTCTCTTCCTCATAAAATTATAAACTAATCAAATTTATAAGTAAGAACGAATTAAGTATTACAATTATTTACGTTACAAACATGAACACTTAGAATCAACCCTTCTTAAACAAAAACAAAAATTAAACATGTTAAATACTTAAATGAAACCCTTCATATTCAATGTTTAATAAAAGTAGTGTTCATTACCACACATATCTCCTGAATTACATAATGAACAACAGAAGCATCATAGCAATAATGATTTTCGGGTCAAAAATACAGGTCGAGAAGAAATCTTATTTCCTTCAATATAGCCAATTCTCATTTTGCGGAAGTTAAATCAGAAAGTATATTTTGCGAACCGATTAATGCGAGTAATATTTGAACAGCACTGCTAATTTATTTGTGTACAGAACTTACATTTGTATATTAGCTTAAAAATCACAGGTCCGATTAAACTGCTGCTGAATGTTTTGTCTTTAAAGGTAGCAACTGTATTAGGGGCAGTACTATGCATTGACAGGTCATAACTTTGATAATATCATTTTCCGATCATGTATTAGTCATTGAATTTTTAAATGACTGAAAACAATGAGGTTTTGTTTTACGTCAAGGCATGTATAACTTAAGAGATTTTTTCCAGATCTTTGAGAATCTAGATGCTCACATTTATTCATCTTTTAGGTGTATTTTTGGCATATTTTGATTCAAACATCATTTTTTTGTACTCAGTGTTGAAGATCGTACCTTGGCCTTTAATCAATTGTTTACTTTTATGAATTGTTATTTGGAAGGAGAGTTGTCTCATTGGCAATCATACCACATCTTCCTATACCTATAAACTATAGAATCTACTTTACTGGTATTTAAATAATTTATACTGGCAATGTCGTTTAAATTTTTCTTTTTTAAGTTTTGTTTCTGGCCGAAACTTTTAATCAAATCAAATTTATAATTTGTTGTTTTAACTGAGTTAATGATGAGCTCAGCCAGATTCAGTACAATTATCGCCGTTCAATCAGAACCGCTAAATGTTTGTAAAACAAAAGCAAATCACCTTTACACACATCTTCGTCCTCATCCGATTTGTCGTTACATTCTGTGTATCTGTCGCATATTTTTGATTTATAAATGCATTGCATGCCATCATCACATTTCACTTTGCCGCTTTCACATTCCCATGCTGCAAAACAAAGTTATGCCTGCTTACATAAAGTTAATGGTCGAAAGACTTATAATCGTAGAGTTCTTCAAAACTAATCTGATGTGACATTTCAAGACCCTTCAATTCATTTACAGAGTTGCAGTTTATATACAGTTTTAAACATGTACAGTTTACATACAGCGTAACAGAAGGACAGTTTAAATATAGCTTTACGGATGTACAGTTTGTATACAGCTTAACAAATGTACATTTGATATGCATCTTTAGAACTGTACATCAATATTATACATTATTATAATAAGCTTTCTGATATTCTCATAGGATTCCTGGTAGTCTCATGCATGTATTTGGAACCATAATTGGATGTGTGTGATGCCAAGCAAGGGGTCTATACTTTGCTTCTTTTCAGTACCTTGGAGGGTCTTGGATAAGGCATGGAGGCATTTTTCTTTATCTTAATTGAGCAGATTCCCAAATAGCCAAATTAAGTGATGAATATGAAATAGTAAAAAGTTATAACCATTAAAACGTCAAAACCCGCTGCAGTTGTTTGCACCTGTCCTAAATCAGGAATATGATGTTCAGAAGTTGATGTGGTTCATACGTGTTTTTTTTTCTCTCGTTGTTGATATCAGACCGTTCATTTTCCTGTTTGAATGCTTTTACACTAGATTTGTTTGGGCCCTTAATAGCTTGCTATTCGGTGTGAGCCAAGGCGCTGTGTTCAAGACCGTACTTTGACCTATACTGGTTTACTTTAAAGAATTGTGACATAGATGGACAGTTGTCTCAATGGCTCTCATATCCGTCTCCTTACATCCGTTATGGTTCATTTATGATTTTTGTTTAATTCATCTACGCTATACATGTACTTACACAGAAATTTGATATGTGTTGATTACAATTAATATTGTTAAATGTGTTCTATTCTTTTTTTAAATTGGTCCGTTAGTTTTCTCGTTTGAATTGTTTAACATTTGTCATTTCGTAACCTGTTATATATTATCATGCGGTGTGGGCTTTGCTAATAGTTGAAGGCAGTAGATTGACTTTTAGTTGTTAATGTATCTGTCATTAAGGTCTCTTGCGAAGAGTTGTCACATTGGCAATTATACAAATTCTTCTTTTTTATATATGCTTTATTTTACATATCATAAGTCAAATAGAGAGTTCTGAAGTACATCAAAAGCATTAAAATATTGTTTAGATTAAATGTACTAGGCATTCATTACGTTTGACTCTGAGGATTTTGTCATGGGGGACATATTTTGACAACATTACAACAAATTTCAAAAAAGTATATTTACAATTTGTACTAATACCAATCATGGAACAAATTAGAGTTAAGACTACTCAGGACCATTTATAAGGACTTTGCATACATTATATGACGTGTAATTGTATCTTAGTTGGTTTAGAAGCAATTACCGTTATAATAAAAAAACAATCGACCCCTTGAATGATGTACAACTCGAAATAAAACGCATCGGGTAAAGTTAATGGTAACATAAAAAAAAAATTCCATTAAATATGTCACAGTGTTAAAATCTCTTAAGATAATACCTCTGCAAAAGTCGGGATCTTCATCTGATCTGTCTGTACAATGTTCATATCCGTCACACAAACGGTGTTCAGCAATACATTGTAACCCGTCAGCACACTTATGTTGCTTATCAATGCAGGTAAAATCTAATCATATTCATATAACATATAATATATAATAGAATAAAATGATTAATCATCAGTATCTGATTACAATGAGATTATTCGAAAACATGTACATGTACTTATTTTGGAACCGATTTTCTTTAGTTCTAATGAATTTGTCTGAACGTAGGAAACACTATTCAGATATTTTGTATTAAAATCTTAATATAACTTAAATATTAAATGCATGTGGAAGAAGTTATGTTAAAGTTTTGTTCTATATGTTTTTCTTTAGACTCTTGCATTAACGACAACATTGAAATACGATTTTGACATACCAACATTGTATTTAATTGTTTTCTAACAAATCACTAAATATAATCATCCAACTATCTTTATTCCACCGAAAAGGCTAAATGGACACAAAACAAAACAGACACTTCGATATTTTACCTGTACACATATCTTCATCCTCATCAGACTTATCAACACAATCTATGTTTACGTTACAGAGTTGTGATTCATAGATACATTGTATGCCATCATCACATTTCACTTTGCTGCTTTTACATTCCCTTGCTGCAGAACAATATTATGCATGTTTACATAAAGTAAATTGTCGATATACTTATCAAACCCTTATTTCATTTAGCGGACTCGTCTGTTGACAATACATAAAGTAGGAAGATGACAAAATCATATTTTTTTACAGAAAACAGGTAAAAAAATTAATGCATTATTTCTACATGATTAAGGCCGTTAGTTTTCTTGTCTGAAATGTTTTACATTGTCTTTTCGGTGTCTTTTATAGCTGACAATGTGGTATGGGCTTTGTTCATTGTTGAAGGCCGTACAGTTTCCAATAGTTGTTAATTTCTGTTTCATGTTTGGTCTCTTGTGGAGAGTTGTCTCATTGGCAATTATACCACATCTTTTTTTTATAATTTTAATATGTCTGCACATACACGACATGAACAATAAACAAAACCAACCTAAACTTTATTTTATAAGGAGATAAACATCACATAAACGTTTCAATAATACGTGTTTCTAGAATACCTTATTATTGGTTTCAGATAATTTGAGTTGAAGATCATTGCGGATATACGTGTGTGTTAATTTTAGGCACAAATGGAATAGTCCAATGAATACCTTGAGCGTATTCATAATTTTATTTTTGAAAACAGTTTATCTAAATGCTTAAATATTGCTATGCAAGTAAACCCATAATCGACTTTTGCACATTTCATGATCGTCACTATCAATATGCCTATATTTTATCAAAAAAAAAACCAAACATATAAACCTCCGACTACAATCCTTCATTAAAACGACTAAATGCTTAAAAAACAAAACTGAAATGCGAGTACTTCACCTTTACACATATCTTCGTCTTCGTCAGATTTGTCATTGCAATGTATGTGTCTGTCACATAGGTCTAATTCATGAATACATTGTATGCCATCATGACATTTCATATAGCCATAATTACATCCTCTTGCTGCAAAACAATATTTAAAGTTCAGATAAATGGTCGACAGACTTTACTTTGATAATTTCCTTCAAAACTAATTTGATGTATTATTTAGGAACCCTTAATTCATTTTTGCGATGTTGCCTATTGACGGTATACACAGTAGAATTGCAAAATTCATCATCCTTGACTGGAATCATAGGAAACAGTTTTAATATGTCTGCACACGATTATGACAATACATTAACGAGAATCTTATTATAACAACCTAGACTCTATCAAATGAACATTATGTTATCGTTTAAATAATTCGTGTTATGTATACTGAAAAAGCAGAAACTTTCGTGAGAGATTTCAATTGGTTTATTTCGAAAAAAGAATATATCCACAAAATTAAAACTCCAACAAAAATTTAATCTTCATATAAAATTTGAAAAGACATATTTTCACTTTTATTTCATTCTGATTATCTGAATTTCAGCAGAATCTATTATTACCCTTATATGTAGATAACACTTAAATAACGATAAAGCAGTCCGTTGATGGTGAAGAAAAAATCATCTGGTGGTGCGCTTCGTTTTTTGCTAGGGCCCATTGAAAGTACCCAATGTTGATAATTTTCCCATTTTTCATCAATTTTTACCCATTTTTAGGGCTATTATCATGATAAAAAATCACACTTCTACTATTAAACTTTTGTTCATACTCTCAATAAAGATGAAGTGGACCAATCTGAATAAATTCAACTAAAAAAAACTATAGGTAGGTGTTAATATAAGAAATTTTTTATCATATTTTGATGTTTTTTCGTGTCAAATTTATCATGTTGTCAATTTCGTCAATTTGTGATTTTTCTCTGTTTAAAGAACAAAATGCATATTAATAGAACTCCTTTGATATAAATGATTGAAAAAATGCATATCTAGAAATTTGAAAAGAAAAAGTTATATGGGATGTTCATGTTTCTGATAAAATCATTTTTTGTACCCCTCAGCCAATTTTTTCAAAATTTCGGCTGAAAAGACTGACTTGCTAAGTAATAAAATTTGAAAATTTCATTACTCAAAAACTACTTATTGGAAATACACAATTCTTTCACAGAGTTAAGTTTGATTATGAAAATTATCAAATTCATTGCTATTTTCCACTTGTATTGCATGTTTTGGAAATAATTTCAGAACGAGATTTCAATGAGACTGAATGAGACTGAAACGTCAGAAGAATACATCCTTAAGGGAGTTCGCTTCTAAGTTTAAAAAAAATAACTTTTCAAAACACTATATTACATCGATAGGGGATTAATAAAGGAATCCAAAGAGCAAAAAAATATATAGGTCACCGTGTTTATTTTCGAGATATACGCCATTGAAGTTTTGGCGGGAAAATATTCTCTCTTGACTTTGCATAGCTTTATCAGTGACAAGTTTAAGTTCTCAAAAACTATTAAAAAATAATCAAAATTTTATAAGACTTGTTTCAGATTGCTTATTATTATACATGTAAAAGATTTACAAAAAGAAAAATGGGGGGTCAACGGGCAATTTTTTCAAGGCTAAAACCAGAGAATTTCGAAAATCTGACAAAAAATCCAAAACATGACAACCCAGCTTCCTTAAAGTACCTCGACAAAAGTCTGGATCTTCGTCTGACTTATCGTTACATTGTACAAGTCCATTACAGAAACTATCGTATTTATTGACACATTGTTGTCCATCAGCACATTTCCTGAGCCAATCAGGGCATATGAATGCTAAATGTAAAAATAAATGAAACATCTGTAAAATATTACATTAATATATGGTTTTAAAACATGTTGTTACAGTTGTAGTAGATATTGTTCGATAATTAAAGATAAAAAGACATGATTGTAAAATAATAGCCATCAATAATTAGCAAAATCCAAATAACACAATAAGCTGTAAGTCGAAATTTAAATCCATGATTCTTTCGACACACAATTACACACCAATAAACTTAAAACGCGATAAACAAGAACAGGATTTTTACCAGAATCAAGAACGTTTTCGTTTATATTTAATTCTAATGAACACTTTTTCCTTCCTAGTTGAAACAAAGTATTAAGTTTACTTTTTGTTTTATCGCAATTATAGATTTATATTAGCAGTTGCTTGTACTATCTAAAATGGTTCGCCTTCTCACCCTTTTTTTTTTAAATGGTTGGCAGTTGATCCCTCAATATTGTTTTTTCCGTTTTTTATTTCCTTTGGGAACGCAAAATCATGCTTATTTTTTTTTTTTTCAAAAGTGGAAGCGTATTTATTAGTGTTTAACATACTTTTATATCCTCAACATTATCATAGTTATAGATATTTATTTTTTCAATCTGCATAACATTGAAATCGAGGGTAATTATAAAGCATCAATCTTTTGCATTGATTTTTGATACACGTTAACTTAAATGCAGTTAAAAGTAACACCAAAGGCGACTTGAGGGTACAAATATTTCAGAAAAAAAATGCATTTATTTTATTATATATATTTTAATTATTACAATATTAATTCTTACATTATGATATATTACAAAAATCAATGAAAACAATCGATTCGTTTTGGTTCCAGATGAATTCAAAAATGTAAATATCATTGAAAAAACTCCAAACTATCTCTGTTTGGTGCAAAGATTAGGATTCGAACTTTTTTACAATTTCATTGCTAGTATACATATGTATAGCTTGATGTTTAGGCTCTATACACATTTTTAGACTGTAAATATGACCTATTTATTTCTTACATCTGCTTCAATCTCAACTTTTGTGGATAGGTGTTTCATTGACAGCCATACCACATCCCATTTCGCTTATTTTTGTTGTATATAATTTGTTTTTCATTTCTTAGTCTTTATAAAATATATTTATTCCATTATAAATTTTATTTGATGCCGAAAATAGGAATACGAAATTATTTGTCAAATGCTATAACTAAGCGAAGTGAAACAACCTTTAATAGTTATGTATATGAGCATTATACATATTTATAAAATATTTCAAATACAAGTAGACATACCATTTGTGACCCAAATTTCATTTATTTCCAAACCTTAAAATCTTATATTTCCACATTTGTCCAGTTCTTTAGTGTCTCTAATGGCAGAACGGACTTTAGAGTCATATGATTAAGTTAACTAAATTATTTAGTTCTCCCACATTGTGAATTATATTTCTTACATCACTATGCTTATTACATTGTAATATAAAATGGTATTCATCTTCAATTGTTGAAATAAAGATGAATTGTTAAAAAAAAACATTGACATCAGTTATTAAGTTATCGTTCATAGAAGACAGTTATGATTTATATTCTCTTTTCAAAACGTAATATAGTATTAACCACTTGGAGTTTTTCTATATTACTTCTGTAATCTGATTTTGAAGACCCCACGGACGCCACATACTCTTATATGTCTTTTAAGGTATAATGATAGTATTTAAACTCTACTGTTGTAAATGAAAAAAGAAAAATCTCAAAAGCATTTTTTTCTCAATTTGTATCTCAAAAATGGCTTCTTTAATTAAAAAAAGAAGCTTACATAGCAATTTCCTAAGAAACAAAATGAAACAAAGGCAAAGTAAACACAGAACTCGTTTTTTATTTTTTTTTTTCATAAACTTGAAATTATACCATGCTTAACCGTTATGTTTAATCAACAACAACCATCAATTAATCAATTAGTAATGATCAAAAGACAATTGTTTTTGGATAAGGTTGATTGAACATGATAATTTGGGAATTTGCAATAAGCCGTTGGTCACGTGCCCAGTGGCTCGCGTTGATTAAAAAATCATTTAACTTCAAAATTACAATATCTATTGATACCAAACTTTATAGATATGAGGTATTTACTCATATCCTCTTATATCCATGTTCTTTGTGATCTTAAAACATCGTGTGTGTGTCCTTAGTGCACTAAGAAGTCATTGGCGGTATTTTCTACACACCGTTTTGTTTTCTCTCTGTTTTGTCTAAATAAAAAGAGTATTTTCTCCATTTATTTTGTACTTTTATATAATTAACGAATACTGTGGTTTTACTTTATACGTGCTGCCAGACGAAAGATCTATATGTGTACTCTAGATGTATTTTTTTTTTTGTGGATTGTTTGACGTTTAACACAGAACTTTTTTAAGTGTGATCTATGTAGAAATTCAAACGTACTTAAGAATGAAGGGTGAAAATCGAGGCCTTAAATAAAAATGGTTATCAAAATAGTCACTCAATTGGAACAACATATACATGTGCATTGTCAGAAAATATAATTACGAACTTTGGTATTAAACTGAACAAAAAGAGAGGCGCATCAATCTTTCCTCCTTTTGTCATATAAATGATTGCCGGATTTTGAGATATTACGTAACCAATAGAAAACCTGATAAATTTTACCTGAAAATAGTCACATAAATCCTGCAAAAGGTTATTATGATTAAATTCATGTCCAATCAGTGATGGAAACAATAATACCAGCAGAACTGATTTGGATGCACGTTTTTTTTATGAAATCTTACACAAATTTGACTCACTACAATGTACACTCACTAGAAATTTTACCATTTTGGACAGTAACATTCTCATAAAATAATATCAAAGTAATGAAGTACTGAACATCGGATTACTGCAAGTTCTTGTCTCACAAAATAAATCACATATATCTAAACCTATAAGCATGATAAGTGAGGTTAATGTACTATATATACAGAGATGTATTTTTTTCTGAAACAATTTCGTGTGTGGATGATGAATAAATAAATGAAGGTAATTCAACCTCCCTGTAATACATTCATTTATACATATATATTCTACTATTCTAATATTAGTGCAGTTCAAGTTAGATTTGAGAAGGCATTAATATTTTTCAGCAAAACGTTTTGGTATATTATTCAGCATGCGGTAAAACAATTAAGCACTGACAAAATGACTTATATAATAATGATTAAATTTTGTTGATAGTCATACATGATATTTTGGTTCTTATTTTTTTTTGTATGTATACATGTATATATGTTTTTTTTTTTTCAATATTTTTCTTTTATGCTAGAATGGTCAGTGAACAACCCTGACACAGACTATTTTTTCAATGTCTGTAGTTTGTTTTGTTGGTTGCTGTTTATCATATATTTGTTTGTTTGTAGCTCGTGTATACTAGTACAAATCAAATTATCATTACTGTTTGGTTTCTTGTCTAAATTTTTTACATTAACTGTGTTAGATGCATCATTACAGGCTGAGCCTTTTATAGGGCGCTCATTATGAAGTTTTAGTTTTTGGTCATTGTTGATATGTGCAGTGACCTTTTATATAGTGACTAACAAGTTAATCACTTGGTCCACATGGTTTCTGGTTGATAGTCGTCTCATCCAAATTCATACCATATCTCCTTAGGCCAAAATAAAAATTATGTTTGTTTCCGCTCCCCCAACCCGGGTCAAAAATAAGCCCCCTGGTCAAAAAATTATTTTCCATAAATAATCGAAATTATTTGTCTTTCCCAAAAATAATCTTTTCTATTTTTGAAAAGTGTTGAAGGCAAAAGGATTGATTATCTCAATAAATACATTCAAATTGAGCACAAACAACTCAAAAGATGCGCTGACTGGACAAGTCAAACCATTCATTTGACCATGCTATGCCAGCCAGTAAAAAAAATATAATTAACCTGCCTTCCTTGTCTGTTTACAAGGGTAGACCTTGGGGATTGGAAGCAGACATTCTTTTAAATGTGGCCTTATTCATGATTCTTTTTAATGAAATTCTGTAATGAGAAGATTTTAGTTGTCTATAAGTATCACATAAACTTTACATTATCAATAATTCATTAGAATGAAGTCCAGTCAAAATAACCATGCAAAACAGACATGACGGATAATGAACACTTTACAGCTCTTCCATACCCCACATTTATGGTTAACCGTTTAAAGGAACAGAGAAAATGACTCAACATAAAAACCATGAAAATGGTATCATTGTCAGAATGACACCAGCCAATCAAAAATGTCAAACATGTACACCTTATATTCATTCCATATGCCAAAAATAGTGATCCTATTCATGTACAATGTGGCTGATAGCATTGATGACCTTCTGCTGCTGTCTGCTCTTCAGTCGGGTTGTTGTCTTTTTGACTCATTCCCCATTTCCTGTCTCCATTTTATAGCGAAGTATCTGAGAAACAAACCTAACCATGTTAACATTGTATTAAATTGAAATGACCTGATCACTTATCCATGAAATAAAGTCAAGGTCAGGTCAACCAAACCTGATAGACAAGTAGACCTTGTAAGATACTCATATACACAAACTAGAGGCTCTCGAGAGCCTGTATCGTTCACCTGACTCTACTTGGGCTTTTAAAATCATATAAAAATAAATAAAATTTGGCTACCAAGTAATAACAAGCACCTCATAAAGAAAGGACTATTCATCCTATGTTGGATTTCATTCAATTCCGTGGTTCTCTAGAAGAAGACTTTTGTATGCATTTCCCAAAGAGTGCTATGTTAAACTAATCCCCCGCTGGCAGCCATCTTGGATGATCGATCGGAGACAAAGTAACAACACTTGATCCACATCTCATAAGGAACTTTCATGCTATGTTTGGTTTCATTCCATTCAGTGGTTCCCTAAAAGATGTCATTTGTATGCATTTCCCATAGGGTCCTATGTTAAACTAAGTCCCCCGCTGGCGGCCATCTTGGATGATGGATCGGCTACAAAGTAACAACACTTGGTCAGCATCTCATAAGGAACATTCATGCCATGTTTGGTTTTATTCCATTAGTGGTCTCTAGAATAAGTTCAAAATGTAAAAAGTTAACGACGACGACGACGGACGACAGACGACGGACGTCAAGTGATGAGAAAAGCTCACTTGGCCCTTCGGGCCAGTTGAGCTAACAATGTATCCAATTACATATATAAAACGTACAGTATAAGACAGCGTTTCACTGATTAAATAACAGTATTTTTTTTCATGCAGTCATTGAACCATGACAATGAGGTCAGGTGCAATGGACATATAATGACAGACTGACACATCATAACATATTAGCTACTAGTATCTGAAAACAAGATAAGAAACATTCAGCTCTTTTAGCTTTTAAAATGTAAAGCTTTATAAAAATAGCTTGCATAATCACCCCCAGATTGTAATACCTAGTTTTTGCATACAACCAACTTTCATGACTTTCGTGTAAGGAGAGACAATAAGACGATACTTTGAAGTACATGTATTGTTTAATGTGTTCGACTACTAGTGTAAAAGGCCAGTTTCAGAATGGACAGTAATTTAGAAGATTAACAAAATACATTTAAATACATTCAGACTATTAAAAGTACAGCAAGCTGTCATTTGACTTTAACCAACAACCATTTTAGGGATGTAAAGCTTGTCAAGGTTGTTAAAAACTTCCATCATCATGCATGTGACACTATCTTATAGTGACAGACCGTGACAGACCCCCATGGAAAGTTAAGGAGGTTCAACACTCCCTGGTGGTACATGTAGCCAACAATAGCAATGCCAACATAGAAATTCTTATTGTATCCAAATTCTTATTTTAAATGAATAATTATCAAAGATATGATCATGATGATGCACATCTAGTATTGACATTGACTTGTATTCATTGAAACTATGAATTTTTATTATTCTGATTTTCTGTTCTAAATGAATAACTATCCAAGATAATAATAGAATTAAGATATGATGCACTACTATAATTCCAAGAAAACTATGAATTCTCTTTATTCCAAATTGTTATTAACTTGTTTCAAATGAATAATTATCAAAGGTATGCACTGTCATCAAGAAATGTAGTCTTTCTTATGAATTGTAAGTTTGCTATTTATTCAATTCACAATTTCCTTTTTGTCCAATCAGAAAATCCCGTCAACATCATGGCATAATGCTGTTAGCCCTATTTACGTTATTACGCAATAAGTAACACAAAACTATGAATGAATTCACCGTTTCTCAATTTACAGCTACAGGTACAAATGAGGTACCGTATGAGAGTAACTTAGTGACCCTATATATTTCCTATATATACATAATATATGTCGCATCATAATCTGGCTGGGAATTATGCTCAAACCAATGTGTAATCTTATCTACAAAAAATATATATACATTAAGAATAAAGCACTGAAACTCATCTAATATTATATTTATTAACTTGTATTTATCTACAAGAAAAAGTAGCGAGACTATTTTTCTTTGAACATGAAAACACTTATTTAAAAGAATATTTTTTTCATTTCTTGAACTATATTTATGTGAATCAACTTTGTAATCAAAATTTATTCAAAAATATCAATAATGATAAAATAATTGTTATGAAAACAAAATGTCAAAGTTATTTGATACTAAAATGGCTTCATTCTGCCAAGAAATATATCTTTTGCATGATTAAATTTTGCTTTAATTATTTGTTACAAAAATATTTCAAGATCTTTCTCTCGTATATTCAAACAATTGTCAACAAATCATGTGTAAAATTGAGAAAGGACGTTCTGCCCTTTGACTTTTTGTCTTATCAAATTTGTGAACTTCATCAGTCCTGTGACTTTCTGTCCGTTTACCTAAAAGATATGCTTGCCTTACAGAAAGATTTTTATATTTGTTTTCCCCACATACTGAGTGTTAAACAGGTGTATATAAAATATAAATTTATAAATAAAATAGAGAAACAGCAGCCCAAGACCAAAAACAAGTAAAACAATGTAAAAGGGCAAAGATGACTTTTGACTTATCATGCTCACAGTCAAACTTTATATAAAAACTGACATATATAGTTCACATGAAAATAAATAGGCCACACTGATTTGTTTAAAAGTTCTTTGGATTGATAATATGAGACACATCTGCGTGCCATGTGCAGAGTGTTATTACTCAACTTTAACATGCTATAATACTTACAGATATTTTTATTTCATTTTGAGAAAAGATGCAACCTCCATAACACTTGTTCAAAATGAATCCTTATTTAGTTACATGATGAAACCGTTACCATCTAATAAATATTCATTTTCAATGCTTTAATACTATAAAATATATTCATGTTTTCTTATCCTGGTTTCCATGACTCAGTAATTATTTGAAAAACATATTGAAAATGCAATCTTGAGCAAGGACCAAATTAAAATAAGTCATTAAATTAATTATTTTTACCATATTTTATATATGTAACTATTTGATTTGTCATGTTTGTACATGTTGTAGTAATATTCAACTTAAATTTTGTCAAATTCTACTTAATGATAGTAATTATTGTACATCACACACCAGCGGCTATACATATATGTACATGTGAAGATTAGTTGGTTATTGGTTATAAAAAAATCCAGTGGCAAATATTTCATGCAAATTTAGGATGTGATAGTTATCAATACATTAATATACAATATGTTAGTACAAATAATTAAGTAATCTTGAAAGGTTATTATATTTTTTTTTCTTTGATGCCTTACAACGCAGGAAGATATCAAAGCAAATATTTAAAACAGCCTTCCAAGACGTCATAATTATTTGGACTATCAACATGAACAATATGTAGGGTTATGTCTTGTAATAGACAATCCAGCTCAATCAAAACCTTCTGAATGCCCAACATGTTAGGGTTTAACAGTAAGTTAATGAATAGGGGTGGGTCCAACCATTTAAAAGGGCAGATTCAAAGAATGTAGGACAGAAAGTCACAGGACAAAAAGTCACAATTCAATTTTCTTATTATTTTCTTTGAATAAAACAACGCTTATTTCTACAAAAATGTTTTTTGTATTTTTCTTGAACTATTGTATATAAACGTCTATGTGTACCCTTTCAAAGTAATTGATCTTCAAAAAAAAGGGGGTTCCAACAAGTGGGTTCCAATCACAGGAACAATGATTTTACAAGGTTGGGTCCATTATACTAGTAAAATAGTCCCGGAACAAGCCCACATACATTCTAACTTAGCCTTTGAACAGGATACTATGCACGAATGTGGTGATAAAGAACGTCGATTCATACATGTATGCACATTTTTCCTTTGAAGTTCGAAAACTTGGATCCATGATTATTCTAAGACATATTTTAACATATTATTCATATCTACTCACCAATTGCAATTTCCAGCTCAGCTTATATTGTACTGTAGTGTCCAATCTATCATGTCTACGATTTAGTATAAAAAAATTTCGCCAAAACGATGTTTTACCGACATGAATACAATAAAAATAAAGGAAGGTACGGTATCGTTAAATCGTTTATGCGGGGTTCACACATTGCCGATTATTGCTCCCGTTTGAGATCAGACAGCAATACGACACGAAAAGTGAAAAAGTCGGATTAGTATCCTCAATTATCTGGAATGTCCTATCATTGTCTGAACGCAGTTGTTTTAGTTCGTAACAGATTCCTACGGGTCGGGAAGGGTCCGAAAAGTTCGACAAAGCACCCCGACAGTTAGATGCGTCCCGTAATATCCGGGGCAACTCAGCCAATTATGTCTAGTTGGATTACAATCGTGGCTATGTCGTGTCAGATTCTGCTGTATCGGATCAAATTCCGAACGATGTTTTGTGTATTCTGGACGGTGTCCTGTGGAACGGGAATGATCTGGAGTAATTTTTCATAGCTGTTTTTCTGCCGATTGAGTCCAGAATGCATCCAGATCTTGTCGATTTTGAACCGTTTTTTGCCGAAACCCTTCCAAAACAGTCCCGTTATTAAAACGAAATTCGTCAATGATACCTACGTCAGAGTCCCGACAATTACAGAATACAATACGACTGAAACCAGACAAAGCCGTTTGCAATGCAATAGAGCGGACCTTCATAGAATTACGTTCCGACAGTACCTGATCATCCCGAATATGCCGACAGTTTTCGAACGGATAACTTCCGTCAGCGTCGGTTCACTGTCTGGTCACTGTCTGATCTCTGTCGGATTACATTCGGTAGAGTCGGGACGCAGTCGTGACAAACTCGGTCGAATTTTACCTGGCGAAAAATACGAATCGGATTAGAAGCGGAATCAGAACGGGATTATCGGGACATATTCGCTTGAAAACGGTTAAATATCGACGCTTCCTGAACACTATCTGATTGTTGTCGTGATCAAATTATTTTTTTTTACAAATTTTAATTAAAATTTGAATTTCCATCCACGATTTTTGTGATCTTACTGTTTAAATACATATTATTTCGGCACTGAATCTGTTGATTTTTAACTCAATTCACAGCGATTTGTGCAGCAGTATGACTTTGGGCTTATAATATAAAAAATAGGAAGAAGGAAGAATTAAAATTGATTATTTTTATATTTAATTAACATGATTAAGTGGACGTGGTAGACTTTTCAGTTATTATAAACCGTCTTCTTTCTAATTTTTATTTTATTCTTAAAAGGGGAGCATCCCCTGATAAACACTTGGAAAGTTTCACTCGTTTTTTGTCCAAATTATTAAAATCTGAACACGACTGGACACGGTATGACATTTTTTTTTCATTATATATATTTTAATTATTACTATATTAATTCTTACTTTATGATATCTTACAAAAATCAATGAAAACAATCGATTCGTTTTGGTTCCAGATGAATTCAAAAATGTAAATATCATTGACAAAGGTCCAAACTGTCTTCCTTTGGTGTAAAATTGTCTTTTTGCATTAACATTGAAATATCTTTTTTTTTAAATTATCGGTGATCTATATATATATATAATTTTTATCATTATTTTCAAATAACCTGTACCTAAACTAAACTCTTGTAAAATTTAAGCGTTTTATGTAGTTTAGTTGTTTTTGATTTTGATATTACTTATATTTCTCCTATTAGTTCAACAAAAACAAAACTTAACAAAATTGCATGCTTTTTTCGAAGGCAGATTGTGAGCATAAATGAACGGTAGGTCCATTTTTTTCAATCGTTTTTTTTCCTATTAAGTATATGATCAAGTTCATTTATAGAAGAAAAAAAATGAAATAATGAAATCCTATTTTAAAAACATCTATCTATACCAGAGAGCCCCCTTAATATAAAAAGAAATATCGAAGGTATCAACAGCAAGTTCATTGTTAATTCATGATGTCCAGTATTCAAATGAATATTTTGTAGGTCAGAGTAAATTAAACAAAAAATTGTCAAGTCATAAAAGGAGAAGCAATACATTAGATTAAAAATTGTTGTCAATTTATTAGAATTGGATTCGACTTTCATTGAGAGTTTTGATTAACTATAAAACTAGGTTTTACCTACCATTTTCTACAAAAGACAATGGCCTGTACCAAGTAAGGAATATGACAATTTTTGTTTATTCTTTTCATGTGTTCGGGCATATTATTTTACAATTTGTTATAGAAATTTCCGTTTTCGATTTTCCTTGGAGTTCGGTATTTTTGTATTTTTAGTATAAAAAATGAACGAGAGCAAAGGATCATTTACGACCATTAGTTAACCAAAGATAAAACATGACAATGCAAAACAAAACAAAATCCACTTAAACATGTTAAACAACTATAATTAATAATCCGAGATAATAAAAGAAAGAAAATATGTATGATACTGAATGTGTATCTGACATGGGTTGGGAAAAGATTATGTTTTTCATAATTATCAATTTTATTTCAATCGTATAAACTACCTAGATAAATGCGATTTTTAATCCCCGACAAACACATATATCATAAAATTGAGAATGGAAATGGGGAATGTGCCAAAGAAACAACAACCCGACCATAGAGCAGCCAATATCAGTAAACCCTTTCGTCGATTATATATTAAACATAACGTTTGTTTCAAGTTATATTTTTCTTATTGACAGTTGATTTTAAAATATTCTTATGATATGGAAAAAAACCTGTTATTTTTTCCAACTAACCTTTACACATTTCCTCATCTTCATCAGAACCGTCTGAACAGTCCTCCTCGCCATTGCAAAAGCTTCTCGTGTCGACACACTGCAGACCATTGCCACATTTGGTCTGGTCTTGTGGACAAGGAGAAACTGCAAAGTACAATTAAATTGTGTTTGCTCTCTCTACATTTATTTACCAACTATAAAGAAACAAAGGTTTTAACTCCGTCGGATTTGGCTTTAACCATATCCTATTTGCTGTACCTTCGATTAGTCTCTTTTAATTTGGCTTTAAAGTCTTTGGAGTAGCTGTTCCTGACGAAGGTGAAAACAGAAAAGCACTTTGAAGGAATACAATGGATAAAGCGTCATTTTTATTTATACTCAAATATGCTGGTTTGGAATTTAGTATTTTGTTTGTGTTTTTTTGTGTTTTTTTTTTTTTTTTTTTTTGTATATATAATCGGGACAGTAGCTGAGTTTCGTGTTAACATAATTAAAAGAGGGACAAAAGATACCAGAGGGAAAGTCAAACTTATAAGATATAAAATAAAATGACAACGACAACGACATGGCTATGAATAAAAAGACAAAAAGACAAATAATAGTACAAAAGACACAACATAGAAAACTAAGGACTAAGCAACACGAACCCCACCAAAAGCTTGGTGTGGTTTCAGGTGTTCCGGAAGGGTAAGTAGATCCTACTTTAAACGTGACACCCGTCGTGGTGCTTATTTTATTACAAATCCGGTAATTAGTCTAATTCGGAAGGTCGAATTCGTGAACAGGGAAAGGGTATTGCAGTTAAATTGCATTACTTGAAAGCGTTCAACTGTATGACTTATGAGACAACAATCACGAGCTGATTTTAAGTAACTTTCATCCAATTATTTCATGTACTTTAGAAGTTGTGTTGATAAAAGTCTTTTTGAGAGGTTCAGCTAGCTGTAAACTCAGATTTCATCCATCATTTTCTAAATAAGAAAATGTCTGTACCAAATAAGACATATGATAGTTGTTATCCATGTATTTGATGAGTTTGAGCTCTTAATTTTGCCATTTGATAAGGGACTTTCGTTTATGAATAATTATCGGAGTTAAGTATTTTGTGATTTTACCTTGATGTCGATGCAAATACCCTATAGGTTGCATTTCTGTAAATATTGACAATGCAATTTCTCATAGGAACTCCTTTTACGGCTAAAACTGTACCACTTTTACTATGAAGTTTTGAAAAAAATCTTATCCTAGAATTGAAAGTTCATATGCACCACAATTTTTTTCAAAGGTCAAAATATAGGGCTGTGCGGCATATTTTCAACGTTTATATGCCCTGAACTTCTCAGAGTTTAAACTTACACTAATTTTCTTAACTACCCCTACCTCGAATGAAAGGTTACCACAGATTTCAATGTAAACAATATGCACGTGTTTATTTACTGGTAACATTCCCAAGTTCAGTCTATGCGATATGGAACACAGAGAGCATAACTGGGAACCAGTATGTAAACAAAATGAATTTTCTATGAATATTCAATTACTCCCCAAAAGAGGCGTGTTTTGAGAAACAGCTGTATTTACAAAGTGCAACCTATACAGACATTTATTCAAATAGAAAACTCTCTAAAATCATTTTTTCCCACATTAATACTCATTTATCAGAATTAAAGTCTTAAAGAAATCACTGTGTATACTCTAAGTTTTTCTTTACTATACATTTTATACCCCCTCCCCTGTTTCAATTTTTTAAAGAATTTGAAAACAAGACTTTAATTATTGCCAGCTTACCCTATTTGCATATTTTCTGATAAAAAATGCCTAGAACCTGTTAAAAACTGTTTTGATAACATATTGAAAGCATATCAGAATATCATAAATGTAATGTTTAGCAGTCAATCATTACAACATTCAAGATTATATAAAATATCCAATCCAGCCTCTATCTCCAGTCCACATCTTACTGTATGCCTATTTGTCAATTAAAGAACACATTTTCTGCCTCAAATGGTCAATTTAGAATTCTTGTCACAACAGTATCATCTTTAACCATATATCTGACACAATTTAGCTACTATATATACTAGAAGTGTTCAAACAAAGCCATATTTGCAATAGTTGTATGTATGCAGATACCAGTCTGAGATATAAATTCACTTAAAATGTTGTAGAGATGACTGTTAACATTTGATTTTTGCATAACTTCCAAGCATAGTTATTGTTTTCTATATCAAGAACTTTAAAATCATAAAATCATAGCATTTACAAGTTAAATTATTTGTTTTATGACCCATGGGGTGGGCAATTTTCTATGTTTCTTGCCCCTGGGGCCTCAAATTTCCTAAATAATTCTGCTGTTTCTAGCAATTTGGAATATTTAGTACAGATTCAGGATAGAACACACTATTGTAAGTTTTCTTGAGATATTTTTGTTTTACTAGCTTGTATTTATTATGCCGTGGTGACAAAAAAGCAGATTTAGGTGTTGCGGCTTACTTTTGGGTTATCGAAAGGACACAAATACCCCATAAATAATATTCAGGAAGGATCTATGAGTTTCAATGACTGCGAAGAGTAAATATAAGCACTTCTTAACAATTTAACTTACAAATATGCAAATATTATGATTTAATTTTGTATCCAGGACTTTAAGTAAACTATGCATACTGTAAACTGTGAATTTATGCTGAGTCATTATATTTAAGGCCCAGGATTCTATCAATCTTCATTAAATATTTATAAAACTTCTTATTTGAGTTAATTTCTTTAAAATCTGTGAAATAAAACAAATTTGGTTAAATTCTGAATGTTCCCTTTTTTCACCCTATATAGGTTGCATTTCTGTAAATATTGACAATGCAATTTCTCATAGGAACTCCTTTTACGGCTAAAACTGTACCACTTTTACTATGAAGTTTTGAAAAAAATCTTATCCTAGAATTGAAAGTTCATATGCACCACAATTTTTTTCAAAGGTCAAAATATAGGGCTGTGCGGCATATTTTCAACGTTTATATGCCCTGAACTTCTCAGAGTTTAAACTTACACTAATTTTCTTAACTACCCCTACCTCGAATGAAAGGTTACCACAGATTTCAATGTAAACAATATGCACGTGTTTATTTACTGGTAACATTCCCAAGTTCAGTCTATGCGATATGGAACACAGAGAGCATAACTGGGAACCAGTATGTAAACAAAATGAATTTTCTATGAATATTCAATTACTCCCCCAAAGAGGCGTGTTTTGAGAAACAGCTGTATTTACAAAGTGCAACCTATATGACCTTTTCATATATGTATATACCTTTGCACAATTCTTCATCGTCAGATCCATCATTGCAAGTGTTATATTGATCACATAAATCCCGTTTAGAAATACACTGTATATTATCTCTGCATTTAACTGTGTGATCTGGACACGAATAGTCTGCAATTTAAAAAAAAATCATACATAGATAAAATCAATGAAAACAGGTTTAGTTTGTGAAGTGATTTGAAGCATTACTATTTCGTGAGAAAATCTATCATTTGATATCTTAATTGTTAACAAAATAGTTCTTATGTTGCCCTTGTCTATAGGAAATTAACAATTGTAAATGCTTATTTGAAAATTAAATTCATTTGTTATATCAATTGCACTTAAAAAATAATACAGCTAGTAAAACCCCCACTTGTATGACAAAAATCGAAAAAATCAAAAACAGACATTATGTGACAATAATGGGGATCCTGCAGCAAAACACACATTTTTGTATTATGATAAAAAAAACTCCATTCGTTCCTGATATATCACTATATCTGGATCTAAACATATGTATTGTGAGTATTATAAAAGTATATTGTTCATATTGTTATCTCAATCCTTGAAGTTATTTTATCACAAAGAGTTAAATTTGTACAGATTTCGATGTTGATATTTGGTATTGTTGGATTGATACATTGATATGAATTCCGATTATTAATCATGTTGATTATAATTGAGTAGGTTCATTAAAGGAATGAATTGGCTCAATGTGAATCACAGTTGTTTAATTTTTTTTTTTTTTTTTTTTTTTGGTGTTTGTAAAATACATTACACTCTGTAATTCCATTGCATTTCTTACCATTGCAGACGTCTGGTGTTTCATCGGATCCATCATTACAATTTGTTTTACCATTACATAAACCTTTCATTATATCTATGCACTGAAGACCATCCTGACATTTTGTTCTGTATTTGCCACAGTCGAAATCTTAATAAAAATAAGATATTTAAATTGAGAATGGAAATGGAGAATGTGCCAAAGAGACAACAACCCAACCATAGAGCAGACAACAGCAGAAGGTCACCAACAGGTCTTCAATACAACGAGAAATTCTCGCATCCGGGGTCGTCCTTCAGCTGGTCCCTAAACAAATATATACTGGTTCAGTGATAATAAACACCATACTAAACTCCAAATTGTACACAAGAAACTAAAAGATAAAATGATACAAGACTAACAATGGCCAAAGGCTCCTGACTTGGGACAGGCGCAAAAATGCGGCGGGGTTAAACATGTTTGTGAGATCGCATCCATCCCCCTATACCTCTAGCCAATGCAGAAAAGTAAACGCATAACAATACGCAAATCAAAATTCAGTTCAAAAGAAGTCCGAGTCTAATGTCAGAAGATGTAACCAAAGAAAATAAACAAAATGACAATAATGCATAAATAACATCAGACTACTAGCAGTTAACTGACATGCCAGCTCCGGACCTCAATTAAACTGATTGAAAAATTATGTCTTCATCATATGAATATCAGGTACAATCCTCCCCGTGAGGGGTTTAGTATCATACCATCATAACATATATGAGAAGAACATAACCCGTGTCATGCCAACAACTAATTTATTAAGAATAAATGTGTTTAGTTCCGATTCAAAGACCCTATAAGTGAATCAATATTAACGCCAAAATATGCAATTTTTAATGACCTGACAACAGTATCGTAACTATATCCCTTCTTAATAAGTCTATTTAAAGGTTTTGTTAGCTTCTGAGGTGAATACTGACATTTTTGTGCTTTATAAAGAATATTTCCATAAAAAATTGGATGTGAAATACCTGAACGTATAAGAAGTCTGCATGTTGAGCTATATTTACATGTACGAATGATGTCCTTATACCGATGATAAAATTTAGTAAATGTTTTGACTAGTTTGTGATATCGAAAACCCTGGAGTAATAATTTTTCAGTAATACATAATTTTCTCTCGTTAAAATCTAAAACATTGTTACATACACGAGCGAATCGTACAAGTTGAGATATATAAACTCCGTAAGATGGTGACAAACAACGTCACCATCTAAAAATTGATAATTAACGATGGGAAATGAGAAATCATCTCTTTTATCATAATTTTTAATATTAAGCTTTCCGTTAATGATATATATATATATATCAAGATCGAGGAAAGGGCAGTGGTCATTGTTAGTATTAGCTTTATTCAAAGTAAGTTCAACAGGATAAATTTCTTTAGTATACATACTGAAGTCGTCATTATTGAGAGCTAAAATATCATCAAAATATCTAAAAGTATTATTAAATTTGTGTATCTGATGTTGTTTCGATGGGTCTTTGCTGATTTTTGTCATAAATTGTAACTCATTGCAATACAAAAACAGGTTCGCAACAAGTGGTGCACAGTTTGTCCCCATTGGACTTCCGTATACCTGACGATATACGGATTCTCCAAAGCGAACAAAGATATTATCAAGTAAAAATTCAAGAGCAGATACATGTATAGTATCAAAGCATGTCCAATTGACATAGTTTTTTTGTTTATTGCTACTAAAAAATGACCTAAAAGAGTTTGAACATATATATTCACATTCTGACTTTTTAAATGCCCATTTAATTAGTTGTGTGATTTTTTTCTTAATGAGAATGTGAGGCAATGTGGTATATAGGGTAGAAAAATCAAAACTTTGAACAGATTCAAAATCACCAATGGAGGCATGCAATTTATCAAGTACTTCCAACGAGATTTTGACACTCCAAAAGTAATTAATTCCACTATTTTCGAAGGCTTTATTTGAACAATTTATTATCAGGTTTTTGATTGTACCAAGTGTACTGGTAAGAAGAATAGATACTTTAGTAGTGGAACAATGGCTTGATGACGAAATAAATCTATATTTGTAAGGTGTTTTGTGAAGTTTCGGAAGCCAATACATAGTTGGGACTTTCATTGTTTTTGGTTCTGCTTGTAAAGCGGTAGCTAAAAGTTTATGTTTGTTACAGATGTCGTTTTCTGAAAATGGAGTCAGTTGGAATGTTGGTGAATTGGTGATTTCTTTTTGTAGAACCTCAATGTAAAATTTACGTCAAACAATAATAATATTATTAGCAGCTTTATCGGCCGGGACAAAAACAAATTCCTTGGCTAGTTCTTTTAGTCTATGTTTGATACGAGAAATAGGTTTATTGTGGTTATTTTTAAGAGTAAAATGTTCTTTAAAATGTTGAATACGTATATCAACAATATTTATAATTACTGAATTAAAAAAAGAGTCCAAAGATTTTTTCAAGTTTTATCCATTACAAACAATAACTACGGAGTGAGTCGTGGATGATATCACCACACTCATTCCAATTAATAGTTGAAAGGGGGACGATATTTAGGTCCTTTACTGAGGAATGATTTCAACTCTCGGTCTTGAACGATGTTAAGGTCTCTTGTTATAACATGGGAAATGGGTCCATAAATGTATTTTGAATTACTGCAATTACATGAAGTAGGTGTATTTCCACTGATATTAACATCTTTACACAATTGGCTATAATTAAACACAAATTTCCTGGTAGATTTCTTGTAAATATAACAAATAAGAGGGAGCTCAGTATTATCAAAATAGCTCAATTTTGTAATTGATTTAACCCCTTACATTGCAGTTTTGCAAAAGGAAATCACCAATTCACCACATTTCAACTGAAGCAAATGACATACATGTATGTAACAAACATTAACTTTTATCTCCCTCTTTACAAGCCAAACCAAGTACAATGAAAGTTTTAACGACGTACTGGCTGCACAAAACACCTTACAAATATACATTTATTTCGTCTTCAAGCCATTGTTTCACTACTAAACTGTCTATTATATTTACTAGTGCACTTGGTGCAATCAAACACCTGGTAATAATTTGTTCAAATAAAGCCTTAATTTGAAAATAGTGGAATTAATAACTTTCAGATTATCACAAGGTCGTTAGAAGTACTTGATGAATTACATGCTTATATTGGTGATTTAAAATGTGTCCACAGTTTTGATTTTTCTACCCTATTTACAACTTTGCCTCATTATCTTATTAAGAAAAATTCATACACCTTAAAAAAAAAACTCAAAATGCGAATAAAAATGTTCAAACTCTTTTAGGTCATGGTTTAGTAATAACAAACGAAACCAACTATGTTAATTGGGCCTGCTCTGATACGATAACTGCTTTGAATTTCTACAAGATAACATTTGTGTTCGCTATGGAGATGCCGTATATCGTCAAGGTATCAGAATTCCGATGGGGAACTGTGTACCACTTATTGCGTACCTGTTTCTGTATTGTTATGAGTTACAATTTATGACAAAATTCATGAAAGACCTATCGAAACAACATCGAATACATAAATTTAATAACACTTTCAGATATTTGGATGACATATTGTATCTCAATAATGATGACGTCAGTAAGTACACTTAAGTGATTTATCATGCTGAACTGAATTTTAACAAAGCTAATACTAAAAATAAACACTACCCTTTCCTGAATCTTGACATCTATATCTCAAACGTGAAACTTAATTCTAAAAGGAGAAGGTATGATAAGGGGCGTTTTTGGCCCCTTCTCCAAAGAAGCCTTAATTCGTACCATTGCTAGCCTTAGTATACAAACTTAGACAAAAAATGATTTTTTTATGCTCCGGTAAAAAGAAGGATGCTTAGCAACCGTTTTCATTATATAATAGAATAAGCAGATATGAATTACTGTATCTGTACAAATAACCATATTTCCAGATAAGATGGTTGGTTTGAGAATAACTTGAAGTTACAAATGAATAGTCACTTCAATTTGAGTTTAAAAGATGCTTAGCAACAACTTAACAACAGTAATATTCCCAAGTAACGGTTAATTAAAGGTGATTTTTGTCTTTTTAAGTATGCATCTAGCATTGTTTGTGTTCATATAATGGTGTTACATTATAATACAATGTGTGAGTAATCCTTATCTTTTTTTACTAGGTTTATATTGAGCCTAGCAACACAAATGTTGCTTAGCAACAGCATAAAATATTAAATTAAATTTTCTATTGGTAATCATTCATTTCTAGATAGTGACGTACCCTTATTCCTATGATGATATCTTATGGTGTTAAGATATCTGAACTTGTTCGATTCGCTCGTGTATGTAAAACGTAATTAATTTTAACAAAAGAAATTTCTGTTTTACAGTTAAATTTCCAACAGGATTTTCAATATCACAAACTAGTCAAAACATATAGTAAATTTTGTTATCGGTATGAGGACACCATTCGTTAATATAAATCAACGTGCTGACATCTTATACCGTTTTATCACATCAAATCATGTATGGTAATATTCCGTACAAACATGTTGGAATTCACCTCAAAAGCTAACCAAACCTTTAAAAAGACTTATCCAGAAGGAAAATACTTACGCTACTGCTGTCAAGTCATTGTAGATGGTATATTTTGGTATAAATACTGATTCACTCATAGGGTCTTTGCATCGAAAATAAAGACATTTCCAGTTGTTAGTATGATACGGGTTATGTTTTCTCGTATATTTTATGATGGTATGATATTAAACCCGTACTGGGAGTTTATGTTTATGTTTTATAGTTTAAAGTGAGTCCATTTTCATTGGAACTATTCTTGTGTAGGGGCCAGCTGAAGCCCGCCATACATAGCGTGATTTTCTCGCTGTGTTGAAGACCCATTGGTGGCCTTCAGCTGATGTTTTTTGGTCATTTTAAAAGCAATGGACTCTTAATTTAGTTTTTTTTAGTTCCTTTATTTATATACTACCAATTCATACCACTGGTGTTTTTTTTTAAACTTGTAATTTTAAAAGAGTAACAAACATCCTAAGTAATCTTTGTTGTTTCTTACAAAATCAGTAAAGGTGTCTATCGTACTGATTATTTCCAAAAAAAAATCAATGATAGGTCATCATGGTCTTTTTAACATGGCTTGATTTTTAAAGATCCTACACGTTATGCAAAACAAATTAATAGTGACAGAGTGAATAACATGAGATTGTGTTTGCCAACGAATTAGTGTTATGTAAGATGAATAGCTGATTTCTTTCAACTTACCTTTACACATCTGTACGGCTTCGTCTGAACCGTCAGAACAATCCTTCTTTCCATTGCAAATGGCGATCTCCCTGA
The DNA here is from genome assembly GCF_963676685.1 of Mytilus edulis. NCBI lineage: Eukaryota > Metazoa > Mollusca > Bivalvia > Mytilida > Mytilidae > Mytilus > Mytilus edulis. Next base: position 82,585,405 of record NC_092352.1, read on the forward strand.
CACACTGTAGACCATCACTGCACTTGGAAAAGTAGTCACTACAGGAATGAGCTGTAAAGTATAATTCAAATTGTAGATCGTCCTCATTATTCAAATATTATAAAATATCTAACGTGTTAACTCCGTCATGGCATGTTGATGTCAGAGGGGACTTTCTCATTGTACCATTTCTACAGATCTCACTCTTTGCGACAAAACAAATTCAAAGTGACGGATTGTATTTTATAAGATCGAGTTTGCTAACGAATTAAATAATTATGAAATTGAAGCGAAATAAACTACAGGGATAAACATTTTTATGAGTAAAACAACTGACATTGTAATGGCAAAAAGGTGGAAAAAAAGAAAAGACAAACTAAAAAAAACACAAAATAAAAACTAAATAGTACTAGGCAAAACGAACAAAACTATCAACAAGGAAATATCTCAAAAGTACAACCCCAGTCATAAGTCTTATTAGGTAAGTCACATTTAATGAAAATAATTACGGGATGGTGGTAACGAAAAAATACCCGTTGTTATCTGTCGTTATTTATAAAACAGATATTCCATACCTATCAGCCAACTCATGATGGCTATCGTCAAATTTGCAAACGGATTTACGTTTTAATGTTATGGAAGATGAATATAAAACAGAAGATGTGGTACAAAAACTTCAAGAGACACATAAAATAACAACCTCAACAAATTTACAATCGTTGATTTCTTTCAATTTACCTTTACACATCTGTACGTCTTCGTCTGAACCGTCAGAACAATCCTTCTTTCCATTGCAAATGGCGATCTCCCTGACACACTGTAGACCATCACTGCACTTGGAAAAGTAGTCACTACAGGAATGAGCTGTAAAGTATAATTCAAATTGTAGATCGTCCTCATTATTCAAATATTATAAAATATCTAACGTGTTAACTCCGTCATGGCATGTTGATGTCAGAGGGGACTTTCTCATTGTACCATTTCTACAGATCTCACTCTTTGCGACAAAACAAATTCAAAGTGACGGATTGTATTTTATAAGATCGAGTTTGCTAACGAATTAAATAATTATGAAATTGAAGCGAAATAAACTACAGGGATAAACATTTTTATGAGTAAAACAACTGACATTGTAATGGCAAAAAGGTGGAAAAAAAGAAAAGACAAACTAAAAAAAACACAAAATAAAAACTAAATAGTACTAGGCAAAACGAACAAAACTATCAACAAGGAAATATCTCAAAAGTACAACCCCAGTCATAAGTCTTATTAGGTAAGTCACATTTAATGAAAATAATTACGGGATGGTGGTAACGAAAAAATACCCGTTGTTATCTGTCGTTATTTATAAAACAGATATTCCATACCTATCAGCCAACTCATGATGGCTATCGTCAAATTTGCAAACGGATTTACGTTTTAATGTTATGGAAGATGAATATAAAACAGAAGATGTGGTACAAAAACTTCAAGAGACACATAAAATAACAACCTCAACAAATTTACAATCGTTGATTTCTTTCAATTTACCTTTACACATCTGTACGTCTTCGTCTGAACCGTCAGAACAATCCTTCTTTCCATTGCAAATGGCGATCTCCCTGACACACTGTAGACCATCACTGCACTTGGAAAAGTAGTCACTACAGGAATGAGCTGTAAAGTATAATTCAAATTGTAGATCGTCCTCATTATTCAAATATTATAAAATGTCTAACGTGTTAATTCCATCATGGAAATTTGATGTCAGAAGTGAGTTATTTTCCATCTGACTTTCTCATTGTAGCATTTCTACAGATTCTACTCTTTGCGACAAAACAAATTTAAAGTGACGGAGGGAATTTTATAAGATTGAGTTTGCCAACGAATTAAATTATGAAACTGAAGCTAAATCAACTAAAGGGATAAACATGTTTACGAGTAAAACAAATGACATTGCAATGGCAAAAAGTCGAAAAAAAAAAGAAAAGGCAAACTAAAAAAAAACACACAAAATAAAAACTTAATAATACTAAGCAAAACGAACAAAACTATCAACAAGGGAATATCTCAAAAGTATAACCCCAGTCATAAGTCGTATTAGGTAAGTCACATTTCATGAAAATAATTACTGGATTGTGGTAACGAAAAAATACCCGTAGTTATCTGTCGTCGTTTATAAAACAGATATTTCATACCTATGAACCAACTCGTGATGGCTATCGTAAAATTTGCAAAACGAAATACGCTTTAATGTTATGAATATAAAAAAGAAGATATAGTACAAAAACTACAAGAGACACATAAAATAACAACTTCAACAAATTTGCAATAGTTGATTTCTTTCAACTTACCTTTACACATCTCTTCTTCTTCGTCTGAACCATCTGAACAATCCGTAACCTCTTTATCGCATAAGGCGCTTTTGTGGACACACTGTAGACCATCACCGCACTTGATATGTCCGATTTCACAGGAATGAGCTACAACGAATAATTTAAATTGTATATTATCTGCAATTTTCCAAATATTATAAGAAATTAAGGTTTTAACTCTGTCAAGAAAGATCGATTTCAGAGAGTTAATTTTCATTCTGACTTTCTAGTTGTACCATTCCAGATTATAGTAAATCCAGAATAGCACTTCGAATGAATTCAATTGATAAAGCATTATTTTCTTTTTACACTATGATACACTGGTTTGGTTTGGTTCTCTAAATTTCACATCAGGATTTTTAAGAAATATAATAATCTGTAGTTTTAAAAATAAATCCTTCTTTTTGTAATTTCATTATTATGTAAAAGTGTTGACAAAAGCACATTTGTTTATTTGGGTGTAAACGCGTTGACCAAGCACATGAAAACATTCCACAAGTATGCTTTTTACCACTGACTGTCAAACATTCGAAAAGCGCCTGCAGTATATACGATATTTTGTTTAAGTCTTGATTTATAAAAAAAAGGTACAAACGAAGAAGATATTAAACCAGAATTCCAAGAAGTAAGTAAAAATGATTTCTTCAAAACTCTTCGGAATCCATTAAAAATTCGTTGACCGGATTGCAAGATTTTTTTCACAAAATATGACAAAAGAGAAGCTTAAAATACCGAAGGCAAATTCGAACTCGTAAGAAAAATGATAACGTCATGGCAAAGGACCAAAAGACACACAACAATATATGCAAAACACAACATAGTAAAGTTAAGACTGAGCAACACAAATCCCAACAAAAATCATAATAGAAAGGAGATTTTCTTCTTCTGGTGAAACTGCAATCCCGTATTCCTTACCTTGAACGAGAAAGACCGGCATAAGGTTATAGATTAAATAAGCAGCCCGACGGGTGACACATGGGGTACAGGATCACATTATCCATACTAATTACTTAGAAACATCTTGATTTAGATGGGAAGTTTTGAGGTTTCTATGCTGTGGATTGTGTACTTTTTCTCTGTCGTTTGTTGATTTTTTTGTCATGACGTCGTCAGGGTGTTTTTGATTAGCCCCTGTGAATAGTTTGTCCTTTTAAAATATATTCCAATAATAATACCAATCATTTCAGAGAGAATACACACGACCGTCATAACAATTAACATAACTCAAGAAGTCGATACTAGTTCATGTGTTATAAATAGATATAGGAAGATGTGGTATGAGTACCAATGAGACAACACTCCACCAAAATAACAATTTATAAAAGTAAACCATTTTATGTCAAGGTACGGCCTTCAACACGGAACCTTGGTTCACACGTAACAACAAGCTATAAAGGGCCAAATTACTAGTGTGAAACCATTCAAACGAGAAAACCAATGGTCTAATCTATATAAAAAGACGAGAAACACGTATAAACTACATAAACAAACGACAACTACCGTACATCAGAGTCATGACTTAGGACAGATGGAAACATTTGCAGCGGGATTAAACGTTTTAATGGTAACAAACCTTCTCCCTTTTTCTTAAACAATAGTATAACATCACAACATAGAAAAAAAGTTTATGGCATATCTTATACTAAATCGTTTGCTTTGTGTGTGTCGATAACTACAAGTAATATCATGCTGCATGTAAAAATATATAACAGAGTCAATTTGAAATTCACAAATGATCCAAAAAAAAAATCATTTTTATAGTTCTGAAGTGAACGACAGCTCATGCGTTATACGAAAATTATGGTTTCTTTACACTAAATCGTTGGTTACGTGCAGATTGATTATTTAGGTTGAGAGTACATGCATTAATCATAAATAAGTATTGGCTCTGAAATAGCTTTCAGTAACTGAAAGTACTATCATGCTGCATATTAAAACAAAAGAGTCGAAAGTTTAAAATTCACAAATTGTGAAAAAGAAGTCATTGGTATAGTTCTGAAGTGCCTTTATACAAGTATACTTTACCTTTGATCATGGTTATAGCAGTTATAAACAACAGCACAAAGAAATGAAGATTTCCCATTGCCCTGTGAAATATAAGTTTAACTATGTTATAACAGAAACTACATAAGCTGACCATGCTAAGCTAGAATATTGTTTGCACTTATATCAATTTTCTTTTAGGTCTTTGTCAACAATTCTATTAGTTAATTTTACTGATTTTACGTAAGACGAAAGCGACATAACACAAATGAAAAGAACGAAACCAACTGAAGTTAAAAGAATTCTATTGAAATCAGAATTGAATACAAAAGTTATTCAGCAACCGTGAAACTTTATTAATCGGTTGATAACTTTGATTTTCACAGTTTTTTTTTAAAAACTTACACTTTTTTTTAAATTTAACTTCGAGATCAGAAATCTCAATAATTGATTGCTGTTTGTTTAACGTCCGGTATAATTGTATCATAAATTCTCAAAATTATCTGATTTACAAACATAAAAAATATATACTTACATGTAGATATATAAAAGACAGGAGCTTACATTCGAAAATCAAATAGTCAAGTAAATCATAATGTGAAATGAAGAAGAATTTAAAAGTTTACAAGTAATTATGATATTTCAAAAACTGCCCATTATCTTAAATGAACATACTTATCTCTTTATAAATAATTTACCATCATTAAATCATAATTTGCCTTGTGTATGGAATAAAATTTAATGCTACCAGTAACCTGCTACAAAAATTATCTATGTATTTTAACAAAATGTTATGTGAATCACTGCATAGGTTCCAAAATTAAGCATTTAGATATTTTCGACAAATTACTGCACACTTTACACTTACTTGTCAGAAGGATTTTTTTTAGAACTGATGTCCTTGTAAAAAGTTCAATGAAAGTGAGAATAGTTCACAATTTTACATTAAATATCTGACATTTCAAATACTGTTATCTTACAGAAGTTTAAAAGGCTAACTACACGTGTTCCTTTTATAAGCCAATTATCTACATTAAATTATTGTTCACCTTTCTACACGACAGGAATGTATTATTAATGAACGTTTCCAGTGCCCATTGTCCATATGGCAATTATTCTGAAAATTCATTTTATTCAAAAATAAATGGCGGCCAATTAAACAAATGTTATACTTGTATAAGAAAAAACTTTGATATTTTTGTTAAAGCATGTAAACTATGTTACTTTGTGTGCACCTGTTGAATGTGTTTATAACTTTTACAATGGTTTTCTATACGGTAAATTTAATGTCAAAAGACCAATCAAAATAAATCTTAAGATTTCATTGATATTTTATGTATCCTCACAATACAAGTTTAAAAACAAGTAAACTAACAGATGTAGAAAACAACTTCGAAAAAAATTTGACTTCGCCAGTGTGTAATTACTTGATCTTATTAATATGCTGTTTTTGAATCAGCATAACGTAGCTTCTACAATTTAAGAAAGACAGTTTCACCATTTACCGAATATGTTGTTGTCCCAAACTAAAGAACAAATGGAAAAAGTTGATATTGCTTTGTTTCATAAAAAAGAATTGCCGACGTTGATACAAGAATCTTGTCTAAGAAAGGGATAAACCTTACTTTGTAAAAGATCACTCTGATTAAAAAAAAAATCTCTGAAACTGACATTATCAAAATTCTTGATTCCAAGATTTACAACATATTTGTTACGCTTGGAGGACGTGTTTTTTAACAGAATGTCGGTATTTCAATAGGAACTAATTGTGCTCATCTTGCCGACTTGTTTCTTTATTATTAAGAAGATGACTTCATGCAAGAACTTCTTTGGAAGAAAGATAAGAAGTTAGCAACAGGAGCAATATCCTTTAACTTTACTCTCCGCTATAAAGTTGATGTTCTTTCACTAAATAATTCACAATTTAGTGACTATGTTGAATGCATCTATCCCATCGAACTGGATATGAAAGAAACAACAGATACAGTTTAGTAAGCCTTATATCTTGACTTACATCTAGAAATTGACAATGATGGTTGGTTGAAGACAAAACTTTACGACAAAAATAATAAGTTCAGGTTCCCAATTATGAACCACTCTAATTTTAAGTAGCACCATTCCAGCTGTGCCTGCAATCTCCCAATTGATATGATATTCCTGTGCCTGTCTTTCCTTTCATGATTTTTTTGATAGAGAATTGCAGCTCACAAAGAAACTTCTAAACCAAGAATTCCAAATGGTGCAGTAGGAATCATCCCTTCATAAATTTTACGGACACCATGACGAGTCGGTTAACCGGTATGGAAAACTGTTTCACAGATGATATCGGATATGTTCATTATATCGTAACTATAACCCCTTATCTTTTCATGACTGTGACATACTGAATTAAACTATTAACCGGGTGTGCAATAAAATGGTAAACAATCATAAATAAAAGCAATTTACCACAAACAATGATGTGCAAGCCGCTGGTTCAGCCTGAACATACACAAAATAATTTGGTAAAGTTGAGCATATTGATAATTAGTAGACATGAATCTTACATCCCCTGAACTTGTACACCGTTGCTAAATAACAACATCAAAACATACTGTTAATGAAAAAAAGCTTGAAAGGGCTTTGACTGATCAAATTGATGATATTAAATTCGTTACTACTAAATTTCAAAAAATCTAAAAGAGACTGTTTGAAGTTCAATGTTTGATTTCAACTCTTTAATCAAACATATATTCCATCCTGAAATATCAATCAGTTTTTATTTCATTCTTATATAAAAATAAGAAGCTGTGGTATGTTCGCCAATTAGACAATGAGACAATATAACAACAATATCCCACCTAAGTTCAAATGAAGTAGCTGCAAGCAATTATAGACAACCGGAAAACAACATTGAGAAAAATCCATACCGTATAGTCGGCTTCAAAAGGCACTGAAACGAAAATTATGAAACATTTCAATTGAGAAAATTAATAACAATACATTACAAAACAAAATTATAAAAAACAAATATGATATACATGAACCAACGACAACCACTGAAATTTCGTCTCCTGACTTAGAACAAGCACACAAATGAATATGAAGAATGTGGCAGGTTTAATTGTGTTAAATGTGGAACAGTGGTGTTGCATCACAACATAGAAACAAACTACAACAAATCAGTGATAGATAATAGATCGTTCCTTCTATTGCAACATAATCAAGTACTAACGTATTAATAAGCTAAACAAGCAAATAAATGCATGAATGCATGGTGGAATTAATATCAGATAATCTGAAACTCACATGACCAATTCACTCTTAAGAAATATGCTAAAAGGAAACGAGATTATTCACGTGATTACAGGAAGCAAATTACAAAAGATTTTTGTTTGTTTGTTTCATATCACATCATGTCAACCAAAAAATAATAATAACATGTATCTCATATGAAATGAAAGACATTATGTATAAATCAAATGTTGTGATGTTACCCTTTAACAATGTGCAAATAACATACTATGTAATCAGCTATAAATGGCTTTGACAAGACAAGATGTGGCCCTCTGGCTGCTATTGGTATCTCGGGATGATACGGCATATGCTACAGATTTTGCCATGTATTATTCTCTATGTATTATTGATGATCTGTTATCTGATATATATATTAAAATGGCGGACAGGACAGACAGGGCTTCGGAGCTCCCACAAAAAAGTTATTAGTGATATGTTTTGTGGAATATGTATATTGGATTTTTGTGATATATCATGTCGAACATTATTTCCTTGATCAACAATGGGATCAAAAAAGGGAAAAGGAAAAGTACAGAAAAAAGTACCGAATGAGAAAAAAAGGAAACGAAGTTCAAGTAAGACACCGCCACAATCAAAAACAACAAAAATGGACGCCAATGTAAACAAAGTACAAAGTGTTAACCGCAATACACCATATACACCATATACTCCAGTGGCAGATCACTTAAGTACATCTCACAACATATTATATGGTAACCCGAGTAATTTAAACCATTTAAACACATACGGTCAAACTTCAATCGGAACCCCGTATCAATCTTATCCTATGGCTCCCCCAACAACTCCTGCAGATTTTCTTATAGCGAACCAACCTCTTCAAACTCATCTCAGCTTTAGCTCGCCACAATCTCAACCAACTGAATTCTCGATGTATAGTAAATTTGAAAATTTTATGATAGACTGTTCACAAAAACTTCAGAAATTAGACATACTCGATGAGATTGTTGTGAAAATGAATGCTATGGAACAACGGTTTGAACATTTAGACAGAAACGTAACAGATATGCGACAACAAATTAACGATCACAATACATCTATACAGGAATCATCAATACGATCATCGGTCATTGAACAGAATGTAGATTTTATAAAAAGAGAAAATGATCAACTTCAAAATGAAAATTACGAATTAAGGGACAGGATAGTTGATATACAAACTCGATCGATGAGAGACAATTTGATATTTCGCGGGATTCCCGATGTTTCTGATACCAAACAACCTGAAAATACGGAAGAAAAACTTCAAACATTTTTAACAAATGAACTTGGAATCGAAAACAATATTCCGTTTCACGTGGTACATAGACTAAAACCGCGCCGAGATAGAGGTCCGAGGGGAATCGTTGCCAAATTTGAAAAAAGAAAGGACCGCGAAATGGTGATGGTGGCTGCAAGAGAAAAATTTAAAGAAAGGGACACTCAGTTTCGTGTCCATGAACAATTCCCAGCGGAAGTTATTCAGAGAAGACGTGAATTGGTGCTGATCATGAAGGATGCAAGACAAAAAGGACACGTTGCACATTTACGTGATGATAAACTGTTTATCGACAACAAGAGATTCTTCCCGCATCCACCACCACAAATGCCACATAGACCACCGTTCCAAAACCAGCGACAAATGGAGCAAAGACCACCTCCTCCTTTTCCTGGTGCATAGGGATGTTGTGCAAGAGGAACAGAAAGAGATATCAGCACAAGTGAAAATCGAACTAACAATGCGGATCCTATTTTTTCTGAATTAAAAATTTGTTTTCTTAACGTATGTGGTATAAAACAAAAACTGTTGTGTCCTGAATTTATAGAGATGATTAAAAAATATGATATTTGTTTGTTTACAGAAACAAAACTGTCTGACATTGATATATTAAATATACCTGATGACTATATGTATTATTCTAAAATTAGAAAAAAATGTAAAAGAAAATCAGGGGGGATTGTAGTAATGTATAGAAATAAGTTAAAAGGTTATTTAAACTTTATAAATACAGATTGTGAATTTGTACAGTGGGTTAAGATTTCAAAACTTATTATAAACCAGAAAACTGATAGTTTACTCGGTTGTGTTTATATTCCACCATCGAATTCGAAATATTCAACAAGTGAATCATTCGATGAGGTAGAAAATGAGATGCTTAATATAAAAAACATAGAGAGTCTAAATTGTATTACTTTTGGTGATTTTAATGCCAAAACTGGTAGTTTACCAGACTATATTATACCGGACGAGAATCTGGTTGATATTTTTGAATTTAACTCAGACGAGGATATACTTTCGTATATGTTTGACTACGAAAATTTACCTAGAAACAGTATTCCATTACACAGAGTTACAAGTTGTAATTGTGCACCAAATAATTACGGACACAAACTTTTAAATGTATGTAAAAGAAATAACATGTATATAGCAAACTCAAGAGTAGGTAATGATAAAGGTATTGGTAAAAAAACTTGTAATGATACAAGTGTTATTGACTATTTATTATTGTCATCTAATTTATTTCCAGTTGTTAAAGAGTTCGATGTTATGGAATTTGATCCATTGGTCTCAGATGTTCATTGTCAATTACATGTAGTTATTCAAGCTTCAGTGATTTTATATAATAGTAATGACGAACTATCACAATTTTGTAGTGAAAAATATGTCAAGTGGAGAAAAGAAAAGTGTTCAGAATTTTTAGATAATGTTAAAAGTGATCATGATTGTCAGTTAGAACAACTACTGTTAGAATTAGATAATTTAGAGGTACAACAAGGGATTCATCAAAATGAGATGAACAAAGTTGTAGAGAGAATTAGTAACTTTTTTCAATCAGTTGCTACAAAAACTTTTGGTAAATACAAGCCGTTTAAAAATCGCAAACCAAAAAGCGACAATAAACCTTGGTTTAACAAGCAATGTTTTGATAGTAGAAAAAAATTTCACAAAGCGCGGAAAAGGTACAGTTTTATAAAAAAATGCTGATAATCGAAAACATATGAAAAATGCAAGCAAAAGCTATAAAATTGAAATTTCTAAAGCAAATGAACTGTACCAAAGAAATATTGGAAATAAATTACGCCAGACCAAAAAATCAGATAGTAAAAAGTTTTGGAACATTTTGAATAGTATTGGGTCAAATAAAAAAAAAGACCCTGAAATTTCGATTGAAGCTCTCTATGACTATTTCAAAGATATGAATAGATGTGACTCAAATACTGAGGAACCAGAAGTTAATTTTGATGTACATAATTTATCAGATGAATTGTATAACTTATTGAATGGTACTGTAACCGAAGATGAGATTTTAAAAAGTATAAAAAACTTAAAAAACGATAAAGCTAGTGGATGTGACAAAATAATTAATGAATATATAAAATGTACTGTACATGATCTTATGCCAATGTATGTTAAACTTTTTAATTTAGTATTAGATACAGGAATAGTTCCAGAGTTATGGTCTCTTGGTATTATGATTCCTATTTTTAAGAATAAAGGTTCAAAAGCAGACCCTGCAAATTATAGAGGTGTAACATTAAACTCTTGTTTAGGAAAGACTTTTTCATCAATAATAAATGAGAGATTAAGTAGTTTCTCAGATGAAGTTGAACTTATATCAGAATCTCAGGCTGGATTTAGAAAGGGATTTTCAACTACCGATAATATTTTTGTGTTGCATTCAATTTTATCTATATTTTTTTCAATGGGCAAAAAATTATTTTGCACATTTGTGGATTTTAAGAGAGCATTTGACACTATTTGGAGAACAGGGTTATGGCAAAAGTTACAAAAATCTCACATTACTGGGAAAATTTTTACAGTTATTTATAATATGTATCAAAATATAAAGACATGTGTTCGATATGGTAACCAAAGTTCAACTTTCTTCAACTGTGGTGTTGGTGTTAGGCAGGGTGAAAATTTATCACCGTTTTTGTTTTCAGTATTTTTAAATGATTTAGAAAACTTTTTTGTGGAAAATGATGTTAAAGATTTAGAATATATTTCTAAAAACTGTGAAGAGTTGTTACACGTATTAGTTAAAATCTTTGTAATTCTGTACGCAGATGACACTGTTATTATGTCTGATAGTAAGGAAGAACTACAACATGCACTCGATGTTTTTGAACAATATTGTAACATATGGAAACTCGAAGTAAATATAGATAAAACAAAAATTATTGTGTTTAGTAAAAAAAAGGTACGAGACAACTTTGATTTTCATATATATGGTAATGCTATAGAAGTTGTAGATTCTTACAATTATTTAGGCATAACTTTTAATTATAACGGTAATTTTTGTACTGCTAGAAAAAGGATTTTTGATCAAGCACAAAAAGCAATGTTTGCTCTCTACAGGAAGATAAAACATATATCATTGCCTATTGATATTCAGTTACAACTCTTTGATGCTGTAATCGCACCTATATTATTATATTCATCAGAGGTTTGGGGTTTTGAAAATAAACAGAATATTGAGAAAATGCATTTGCAATTTTGTAAAAATATTCTTGGTGTTCGGAACAGTACACCAAATTTTATGGTTTACGGGGAATTAGGGCGGGTTCCGTTAGATATCACTATAAAACTTAGGATGGCATCATTTTGGTGCAGAACTATATTAAAACAGAGAGCAAACTGTCAAATATCCTTCTAAGACTTATGATTAAGCTACATGAAAATAATCCTACCAAATTTAAATGGATTCAATATGTAAAATCTATATTTGATGATACAGGTCTAAGTTTTATATGGAACGATCAATTAGTTGTAAATATTGATTGGTTAAAAAGTATGGTTAAACAGCGATTAACAGATCAGTACTATCAGCATTGGTTCTCGCAGATACATAATGCATCTAGGGGTGAATTCTATTCTTTATTCAAACTCGAGTTTGGTTTGGAACCGTATTTATTGCGATTATTACCCAAGGACAGATATTACATATCTAAACTTCGATGCTCGAATTTGAAGTTACCTATTGAGACGGGTAGATGGGCGGGGATCGCTAGGGAAAATAAAATATGTACATTATGTAATGAGGGAATAGGGGATGAGTTTCATATATTGTTTACCTGTAAAAATGCTGATGTTTCTGCTCTTAGATCAAAGTTTATACCAAATTACTATGTAATGAATCCAAGCAAGAACAAGTTCATTGGCTTGTTGTCTATTTGTAACGTACAAGTTCAAAGGAATTTATCAATTTTTGTGAAGAAAATCATAAAATACTTTATCTAATTATACCAATTGTCTTTTAAAATATACTATGTATTTGTGTTTCGTTTGTCCTGTCTCGCTATGTATTATCTTAATATGTTTGTATATATTGTCCTCTTGTACACAAGTATGTGTCTGAGGTTATGAATAAAATCTTGAAATCTTGAATCTTGTTTGGTTATTGATTATCGGTATACATATATTTTAACAACGGTTATGTTGATGACACCAGCACTATAAAAACCTATGTTTTCTAGTTAATATTCATAATTCATGTCATGTCAAATTTAATGATATCTCGATTAGAATAGTTAATAGGAATTAAAAAGAAGCATGTGTTATTTGAGAATAGCTTATATTCTTGATCTTGTACTCATCTGTGCTGCATTGTCACAAATGTTTGCAAAGGAAAAAGATACACAAATACTTTTTAGTGTAGAGTGTATAGAAAGTAAGGAAGTCCAATCGGAAATAGAATGTGCAACGGAATGTACAATTTTGAAAAACTGTTGTTCAATCAACTATGATACCACTTTCAGACAATGTTCATTATTTAATGCTTGTTGTCCTACAACTGAACACATGAATGGATCCACGACACTGATAAAGACTCCCATACAAGGTAGGTTTTATATGTTTTCTATTCAAATATTTTGCAGATGCACAGCATTTTTGAAATAATGTTTTACTTCTTTTTCATGTAACATATATGTTATAACTATAAAACGCCATCCATAAATACATATATTGGTTACCACACGCTCAGGACATAGGATGTCATAAACAAAAACTTGTTGGAAGGCTGTCTACTTTTCCTATTTGTTTTCGTTCATTAATTTGCACATACACCAGGCCGTTAGTTTTTATCGTTTTGAATTGTTTTATATTTGTTATGTCGATGATTTTCAGTTTTGACTAAGTGGTTAAGGTAGTACTATTTGTTGAATGACTACGGTGACCTATAGTTGTTAATTTTTGTTTCATTTGGTCTCTTGTGGAGAGTTGTCTTATCGTCAATCAATTACATCTTATTTTCATATGTTACGTGCACTTATTATTTGCAATTGTTTCACAGTGAAATTTATGCACGCAAATATGTATTTTGGCTTTTTTACTGTTAAATTGTTTGTTTGTTTACAACAACTAAACTTTCAATCCGTACACATCCAACATCCAATGGATTTAGTGTAAAGATGTCATAAACAGTCAGAGAAAAACATGACCTTCTGCAATGCCAAGATACAGTTATCGACAGATTGTAGATCCATGAATGTGTATATGTATATAACATACTAGTAATATTTAGTTTGCTTTTGATTTACTGACATCAAAATAAATATTTATACCAACAAAAACAATATTCAACATGTTCAATGATCTTATTACAGTGTTGAATTGGCAACCCTTTAGAAAGTTAATTTAAAGGAGCGATAAGTTTACAAGGATCATTTCTAAATTTCCTGGCACGGTTAACAACATTTCCGTATGTGCTATCCCGTTTGAAATAAGTTTTCTAAACTTCAAAACAAAATCTTTATATCTATGGAAAAATTAAGTAAAGGTTTGAAGTAATTTATTGTAACGATATCCCTGGTCAGATAGTTTACCAGTTATACATAGATTGCGTGCGTTAAAATCAAAAACGTCACAACAGACACGGGCATAGCGAACAAGCTGTAAAATATAAACACCGTATGATGGTGCCAAGGGAACATCACCATCTAAAAATGGAAAATTAACAATAATTCAGTCTTATTGAATTAGAAGAATTTGTTGTACCTTCTTGTTTGTTTTAAAGCCGGACGACATTATTGACCATTTGAATTAAAATACGGAACTTTTTTGTTATTCGACACTATCAAGATATCCATTGACCAAATCTAAAATTAAACTCTTCATCATCAAAGGTAACGTACTTTCGAGTTATGTCCTTCAACGGAAAAAATCTTTAAATCTTCATTTGAAAGATAGATGGAATCGCCTGTATTCATGCACTAATGAAATTCATCAAGCGTATTCGAGATTGTCATTATACAGGATAATTGTAAAAAAAATCGTTTTATAATTACTTAATCACAATGTCGTCATGACTGCAGTGCTATTATGATAAAATAATTTGCGGAATAATTCAGGCAATTAAGCATTACATTTTTTCTATCGCTCGCTCAACATGTCAAGGCACTGACGATGCCTCTAAACGACTGATTTATGTTCACACCAATTTGTAGACGGAGATGCAATGATCTCGATAGTGGTAGCCAATTTAAAAAAAAATAAGGTCAAATATAGAAAACCATCATGGCCAAACAGAGAAAGAGCCAATCAAATAAAATGTTGTCGGTAATATTTCACATACAATCAAATAATTGCATAAGATGTATGTTTCATTATAATACGCTGTGCTGATTGGATACACTGCAATCTCGCGTTATTCCTTGGTAATCATGATGACAAGTGCACAGGTAAATTTAATAAAAACTTGATAAAAATCGTGATTGCATGATCCTAGCTTTAAAATGTAATTATAAGTATTGAATGCTTCTTTTTGTAACATCATAAGGTTTCAAAAGCGTTGACCGTGCGCTCATTTTTAGAATGAAGCGCTTCCGCGTACATACAAAATGTACTTCGGTCAACGCTTTTACACAACAATAAAGTTGCAAAAAGCAGCATTCAATTCTTAAATAACATTTGTTAGAACAGGGTTTTTTGCATGCAGTAATTCATATGAAAACCATTCTTATACTGTAAATAAAGGCAACAGTAGTATACCGCTGTTCAAAACTCATAAATCCATGGACAAAAAACAAAATCGGGTTAACAAACTAAAACCGAGGGAAACGCATTAAATATAAGAGGAGAACAACGACATAACACTAAAATGTAACACACATAGACAAAATCCCACGAGAATAACAAATATAACATATATATATAACATCAAAACCAAATACATGAATTTGGGATAGACAAGTACCGTGACACGTCTTATCGCAATGTGAATTTACACTCAAAAATAAGAGAAAACAAACGACACAACGTTATAATGTAATACACACAGAAACGAACTATAATATAACAATGACCATATTCCTGACTTGGTACAGGGCATTTTTAAAGGAAAAAATGGTGGGTTGAACCTGGTTTTGTGGCATGCTAAACCTCGCACTTTTATGGCCATGTGAAATATAACATCAAAATGACAACACAGGACTACAATATAAATAAATTGGAGAACACAATTGACAAAGAATCACACGAACAACAGCCAACAAAAGGCAACAAGTTCAAAATTTTAATACGCCAGAAGTGTATTTTGTCCTCACAAGACCTATGTGTGACGCACAGATAAAAAAGTTTGAAAGCCGAAACGAGTACAAAGTTGAACAGCATCGAGGACCAAAAGATCAAAAAGGTTGTGCCAAAAACGGCAAGGGTTTTCTGTTAAGTTACCAGAAAATCCCTATTATTTAGAGTAATTTATACTTTTGCAAACAGTAAATTTAATAAAATGAATATTATGTAAGTACGTTTTACACACGTGTTGCTTGCTGGAATATTACATCATAAATGTGACCTGCAAGGACATGTCTATGCTTACGGGGGTATAACGTCGTTGTAAGGAATGTGAACGAAAAATCGTTAGATATTTTATAGGTCCATACACTTTTATTTCTAATATGAAAAGTTTGAATGGATTTAAGCATTTTATTCGAATAAAAATCTAAATAAACAGTAGTATACCTAAACCTGTTAAGCTAATCTAGAGAACTTATCACAAACGGCAACATTAAGTTGTGACATTCTGTATACTTTACTTCTGAAAATCTCTGTCTCATAAACATGAAGAACTGCAGTTTTTTAGTTAAGCACTCTGTTCTATTGTTTTTTTTTATTTCATTGTTTCAATAAACATCAAATATTCTAATAAACACAAATTGGTTAGTAATAATAAAAAAAAACTGGTTGCTTTGTTACAAGATATGTACAAATTTAAATTTGTGTGAGGATAAACTGTTTGAAATTACTAGGCGCTAATGAAACAAATATTTATCTTATGAATTAATGCGTTGGTTTATCGAAAAATTCCTAATCGAATTTGTATGACGATATACAAAAAGAAATTCAGAGCTCAAACATATCAAACAAATGGAAAACGACTGTATTCCTGAATTGGTACAGGCATTTCCTTATGTAGAAAATGGTAGATTAAGCCTGGTTTAACGTCTAGCTAGACTTCTAAAATGTTTGACAGTTGCATAATAATCAATTTTATTAACAACGCTGTATTAGCAAAACAACAGACATATCAGGTAAATTGTAAAAAATAGGGGTACAGAAATCAATATTGTGTGACATTTAGTGCTGATATGAATTATCATTGATATAGTCATAATTTTAAATTAACTATTTACAAAAATTTAGAATTTGTGAAATTCTAAGGCTTTTCTACCTCAGGCATGGATTACCTTAGCTGTATTTGGCAAAACTTTTAGGAATTTTGGTCCTCAATGCTCTTCAACTTCGTACTTTATTTGGCCTTTTTAACTATTTGGATTAGAGCGTCACTGATGAGTCTTTTGTAGACGAAACGCGCGTCTGGCGTATATACAAAATTTAGTCCTGGTATCTATGATGAGTTTTTTTATAAGCTTAATCAATATAAAACAAAAGCATATGCAAAAAAACAATTAAAAGGCATATAGACTCAGCACAATAGCAAATCCGAAAGACGAGAAAGGGTAAAATTAAAAGTTTACGAACACAAATAAAAGAATACTATAATATTTGAAACCCGTTGTTAATATGATAAAAAACGTCATTACCTAGAATCTATCTTTTAAGATCTTCGTGTGTCATTTGTTATTTTAATACATAATGTTAATCAACTTGGTCTCTTCTGGTGAATTATTTTTAGAAAAAAAACGAAACGTTCTTTGACATACATCTGGTTTATCAACCTTCTGCTCAGATACTGGTGACATTTTATGTTGTAAGTTTGAAAATGAGACAAAGGAAGCCGTGTCTGTTGTTTCTTTAATTTCTAGTTTTGGAGGATATATTTATGGATTCCAATCAGAAAAGTTTTGATTATTAATAGACATAATATCATCAATATATCTGAATGTGAACTTAAATCATCTTTGATAATCTTGTTTCTGACAAGTGTCTGATGGAAAAAAGTAAAAACACAAAAATACTGAACTCCGAGGAAAATTCCAAAAGGAAATTCCAAAATCAAAAGGCAAAATCAAAAGTCCAAACACCTCAAACGAATGGATAACAACTGTCATATTCCTGACTTGGTACAGGCATTTTTTAATGTAGGAAATGGTGGATTGAACCTGATTTTATAGCTAGCTAAACCTCTCACTTGTATGACAGTCGCATGAAATTCCATTACATTGTCAACGATGCATGAACAAAACAAACATACTCAAAGAGTAAAAATGTCAAAAAAAAGAGGGACGAAAGATACAAAAGGGACAGTCAAACTCATAAATCTAAAACAAACTGACAACGCCATGGCTACAAATGAAAAAAACAAACAGAAAAACAATACCACACATGACACAACATAGAAAACTAAAGAATAAACAACACGAACCCCACCAAAAACTAGGGGTGATCTCAGGTGCTCCGGAAGGGTAAGCAGATCCTGCTCCACACGTGGCACCCGTCGTGTTGCTTATGTGATTACAAATCCGTTAAATAGTCTAATTCGGTAGGTCACATTCATGAAAGGGAAGGGGATTGTAGTTACGACGTAAGGAACATATCCGATATCATTTGTGAAACGGTTATTCCATAACGGTCAACCAACTCGTGATGGCGTCCGTAAAATTTACGAAGGGATGATTTCAACTTCACCATTTGGAACTCTTGGTTTAATAGCTTCCTTGTGAGCAGTAACCCTCTATCAAGAAAATCATGAAAGGAAATGCAAGCACGGGAATATCGTATCAATTGGGAGATATATACCCCGTATGCAGGTGCTGCTGGAATGTTGCTACTTAGAAATGGAAAGTTCACAATTGGAAAGCTGAAATCATCTCTTTTGTCGTAAAGTTTTGTTTTCAACCGACCCTCATTGTCAATTTCTAGATGTAAGTCAAGATATGAAGCCGACTTAACTGTATCTGTAGTATCCTTTATCTCCAATTCGATGGGATAGATGCGTTCCACATAGTCACCAAATTTTGAATTGTTTAGTGAAAGAACGTCATCTATATAGCGGAAAGTAGAGTTAAAGGATATTGCTAACTTCTTATATTTCTTTCTAAGAAGTTCCTGCATGAATTCAGCCTCATAATAATAAAGAAACAAGTCGACAAGTAGAGGGGTACAGCAGTCAATATTGTGTTATCATCTTAATATCACTATAAAAACAACAAATGTAACGAAGAAGCACAAAAAGGCATACATCAAATTTAACATACTCATATTGCTTTTCTTATACGACTTAATTTATCTATGTAAAGTCTACCCGTAAAGGATAGAAGGTTTTCAGTACTGGTGTAAAATTGCGCGTTTGAAATTCGCACAGGTAGACATAAAAATAATTTTGTCGTTCGTTAGACGGCATACATAAATGCAGAGTCACGTAAAGTAGATATAACAAAAAACAGACTTAACAGTAGAAGTAATAATAATAAATAAAATAATTGTGTGGTTCAAAGTATGACGGGATACATAAGAACTCCGACTCATATGAAAATAAGAAGAGGTCGGTAAGGAAAAGACAAGTGCGTTGACTATATATACTATAACGCGGTCAAAATTGAAATTGTGATGTCCACTTAAGTAGACGCGTTCGGTTAGTTTACAGTTAACGTGCATTTACATGAGATTTTACATCTGTACATGTACGTGCACTTAGAAAACGCGTTTACTATTTCAGTTATCTATTATATGAAAAATAAACTTTTTTGAAAGTCTCTCTATCCAATTTAACGATATATTCAAATTTATACAGTTTCATTCTCTTTATTTCCAATTACTTATCCATATGTTGCAAATGGTATATTAATAAATTAGCTTTAAAAAAAACAATACTGAAATTATTGGGTAATGAAATACTGAGAAAAGTAGTTTTATATGATCTACACACAAATCGTGACGATGGTAACTAGGCGATGCTTCATGACTTGAAACAAGACATAAAACATAAAATGATTTATGAGAGATATGTTTTCAGACAATACCCTCCATTCAAAATATACACTGCAGTGCACATGATGCATGGTTTACTACATTTCGATTGTTTAGTAGACATACTTTGTAAACGACGTATAATGGCAATTCTATTAACCTTTACATACCTGCAGATCAGATCAGAGATATTGCTTTTTTAATAGCAAAGAATGTCCATCTAAACTATTCCTTCCTTGTTATGTCAGACAATACATCCTTATGTATATAAAGAGCGACCAAGGTACATTCAGTGCACGTTTTTATCATATAATATATACAATTGTACTTTGTATTGCTATCGACATAATATATGTAACCATTGTGAAAAACTTTTCATCCTTAAATATTATTTTATTAAAATATAATATTCTAGAAAGATGGAAAGTATTGGTACATTCTGTTGAAGCTAACAACATTTTTATACCTTTTGACATCAAATTCCTTCCATTTAATGTCGGACATTTCATCATGAAATGTAAAAAGAATTTAGTTATAAGCAATAGATGTATAATATAAAAAAGAAGAAATATTTGCATTTTTTTTTACAGTTGTTGAAATAAATATTAAGACATTGTAGAAACCGTAAACTGAAAAAGCCCTAAATTTGTGTTAAACTATGCATTCCTATATACAAAACGATCAAAAGTGTAAGGCGATAACATAACATTTTGATAAAACAGAGATTACCAAACCTTATATGATGATGCCGACAGCACATTTTGCAATTTTCAACTACAGTTCCTTCATTTTCCTTAAATAAAATAAAATTAACTTACAAAAACACCAATACCTGATTATTATAAAATGAAATACATATTAGCCCATTTTTGTCTTCAACATAAGTTTTAGAAACTTTAGATTTATAGTCTTCAATGTGTTTACACTATTCCATCCGGAGTACCAAAACAAAAAACAAATACTTACTTTATGTCATTTCTTAAAAAAGAGAAATTCTTAATTATTATTTTAATGCTGATTATTCCCTTCTAAGTCAATAATTCATTCGTAGGTATAATAGTATTAAATTACATGTATCGTGCCAGCACCAAAAAAAAAAGAAAAGATAATATCCTTAATTGTTTCAAATTTTGTTTTGAACACCACTGATGAGAGATATATTTATGGAATTTGATAGTTGAGTACTCACTAGGTTAATACATAACTCATACACTTATTCAAATGGTTAAGTTAATATGTATGTTAAATAAATAAATGAAATTGAGAGACATATATCTATTTTAATTCTGTTTCTTTCAACAGTGATATAATGTATAATCTTTATTGCAAAATTACACCCATGAGGGTCAAGCAATACAATCAAACAATAATTTTATATTGTACAATGCAATACAGTGAAATACAAAGTAATACAATGAAATACAAAATGATACAATACAATATATAGAATAATAGAACATTAGAGTTCAGTTATAAATGTATGTAAAAAAAAACATCATAATCTTGCCTGACAGGGGTCTGACTCCTTCAGTTCTAAAGACTGTTTTATGAAGACTCCAATATGACAAACAAGTTCAGGGATGGGGTTTAGAATGTGTTTAAGTTTATTGAATGCATCAAGATGTTGAAATAATGGTACATAGTCTTTTAGATAAGCAAAGAGATTAGAACGCAAAGATAAGTTAATGTCACAATACAAAAAGAAATGAAATTCATCATCTAGGACTTCACATTTTTTTACATAATCTTTGTGCTCTTGGAATGTTTCTGTACCTTCCTAATTCAATGCCTAGGGAATGATCACTTAGTCTAAATTTTGAGAGTAACTGCCTATGTATAAAATTATTGCAATTTAAATATTCCTCAGACTGACAATTATTTTTTAATTTCCCATAAAGACAAAGTTTGGATGAGGAATCCATTTTTGAAAGTTTAATTAAAGTATTTTTTTCATATTCCTCGGAAACACACTTTTTTATATTACATTTTAACATGTTTTTTGATTGTTTAAAAGGTACATTATTATTAGAGTAATTTTCTGGGTTTATTTTCATATCTTTAAAAATTTTATCTGCAAATGAGTACCAAGAATAAATGATCATCTTCAATTGCTACAACTCGGTCAATTACGTACCTCCATCTCAAATAATTTGAGAGCAGCGGAATCACCCGAGTTAAGCCGAATCGTCCATTTTCTTATTTCAGAAAGAGTTGTCACCCCTACACCGAATGATTGCAGTGATCTTTCATTGGGAACGTGCAGTGGAGTATATATCATACGACTACGAAACAGTGTTAATTTGACTGTGTTCTGTGACATGGAGACTGATAATGGAGGTTGGACAGTAAGCCAAATTTTTCAGTTGAAAATGTATTTAAACTTATCATAACAAATATATGATTGAAATGGGGGCGAAAGATACCAGGGAGACATCCAATATCATGAGTCGAAAAAAGACTGACAACGTCATGGTGTAAAATGAAAGAGACCAACAGATGAACAATACAGTACACAAAATACAGTATACAAATATCAAGACTGAGCAACACCAACCCCACCAAAACCTGCTGTTGATCTAAGGTGCTCCGAGAAGATAAGCAGATCCTGCTTCATATGTACCCTTCGTGTTGCTTATGACTAGTTCAGTCCTTGTTGAGTTTAATAAATGGAAAAATATTTCAGCAAGATCGATTAAAAGACGGTATATAGCTTGAAACATCAAAAATCAATTCATTTTGACTATTGAATTCAACATCCGTGTTTCGCCAAAATCTGCAGTTGAATTGAATATTTGTAGCTACAAAATTACTCCAGGAGCGATGTCAACGTTAACGTAATGGTGCAGTTTATAATCTATCTAATCCAAAGTAACGAAAATCCATATGATACACCAAATTGTTCCAGTTCTTATATTTTCATGGATAACGTTCTTATCATTCACAAGTCATCTCATCTTTTTTAGGTCATTCAAACCCGATTTGACGGAGCAGTAAACTTCTCGAGAGATTGGAGTGATTACAAAACTGGATTTGGTGAAATCGCAGGAGAACATTGGCTTGGTATATATGCTAAGATATATGATTATTTATAATGAACATCTTGAAAACCAAAGAATCAGAACGGGATTGAGTTTTAAAATAGTTGATACGTCAACACAACCATATATTGGAACTAACAAACCAAAAATTGATGTAGTAATTTTTAACGTTCAACCATTGATACGTATACAAACTCGATTATGTGTCTTTAGAATACCGAACACATCAACGTTAAAAAGAATGCACTGTCCCTTCAACTACATTTTTATAAGGGTTTTGCAGGTAGAATCAAACTCCAAAACAAAATAGTTATGTCTATGAAAGAATTTAGTAATTGTAGTACCGAAATCCTTGGCTAAACAATTTACCAGTCATTCCATTGTTACTCTCACTAAAAATTAAAACTTTACTGCAGACACTAGCTAGTCCAGTGAGTTGCGGAATGCTCACACTCTAAGAAAGAAGAAAGGACCCTTTCTTCTAAAAGTATACAATTGAACGAAGATCGTCTTTTTGTCATACGCTTTGTACATGTTTTCAGAGTGAAACTGAAATATAGATATTTGAACATGAAATAAGTTGGTGTTATTGGAAAACATTCAATCGTGTCTTTGAAGATTGTTCTTTCATTTCATAGAATTTGGGTCAATTTGAGCTTGATGCATTGTGTATATCATTGTCCATTGTAAAACACTTCTGGACTTTTTATCAATGGTTGAGTTTGTTAGTTATTTTCATTTATTCGTGACGGATGCGAACAGTATGTTAAAATATCAAGTAAGGATCAATTGCATATTATACAGTCACTGTTTTAAAAAACACTCACTGTCACCTTATTCGTAATATTACCAAAAAAGTGTCTCCTAACATATTAACAAAAGAACACGAGCTACCATAACAAATGTTAACGAAAACAGTGTTTACAATATCATCATTGGTTGAATTTTTTTTCAGGAAATGATAATCTTCACAATATTACTGAGCAAAATTCCTACAAAGTTCGATTTGACCTTGAGGATTATTCTGGAAATATGGCATATGCTATCTACGACACTTTCAACGTTGGTGACGACGAATCCGACTACCTACTGAACATTTCTGAATATCACGGAACAGCAGGTACTAGTTTTGACCCTTAAAAACGACCATCTCTTCCCCATGAAGGATATTCCTAATTCCTACTAAGATTATACATATCATACAAAAGTTCATGATGCATATAGCCATGACTAAGGTTATAAATATCACTACTTAGGTTCTGCATAACTATACGAAGATTAGTTTTTTTCTTATAAAATTATGCTTAGCCCTACTTAGGCTATGCATTGTCGTTCTTCTTACACAGCCCTATAAAGATTATAAATAGTCATATTTATATTTAACAAAGCATTACGTATGTAACATATATATGTAACCTTTACAAGGTGAAACTTAGCACTACTGAAATTATAAGAAGGACTATTAAGATAATAAATAGCCCTACTAGCGATAATGAACATCAGGAATGTAATATATGGCGCGTGTAGATGAAACCCCCATTTCTTATTACAATATGCATTATTCCGTGAACAAACCATTTACAATTACACCATTAAACAATACGCCATTCCTCATTTCACCATACACTATAGTTTTACTGCATATTTGGATCATTTTAAAAAAATGTCGAATTTTCAGTACACCCATGCTAAAATTTTTATTTCCAATGGAAATTTCAGTTGTAATGGTTTAAATGAAAGCTAGACGGATTTGTGATTCAGAACATTAAGAATAAACACACCTTGCATCTTTTTTGATAAGATTAAACTGCATTTAAGTCCGATTTTGGGGGTATTTGTGTGTGTACAGTGTAAGAAAAACACATTTCAAATGATTTTTTCCCGATCATCTTGATATTAGCAAAAGGGACTTTTTAAGAACGTTTATTATAACTCTAACGAAAACTTGTAGCTTCGTTATCATTGCGTGTAACATATTATCTACAAACTAAGTTCAATCAGCGTACGGGAGGTTCATGTCTATCTTGTTACCGCTACTTAAATCAGCTGTTAAAATTTCTCCCTAAGAATATTGAATCAGTCAGTATTGATTTCAAAAGTGCAAAGTAATTTAACATTTAAAACGCCTCGTTTCTTCAACGACAGTGTAGAGAAAAGAAATTTCAAGACATTTGGTGAAATAGATAGAGTGTACTTTTTTTCATGTCTATGCTGTTACCAACAATTTTGATTAATTACACCAACAGTATGCTTGTAAAATATGCAATAACGTGTTTGAAACCAAATTCACAATAGAAAACCATAATCAGTATTTCACAACAGCAATCAAAAACGAAGAAATTTGTTTATCCTGTTATGTCTATCCTGTTACTTTGGTTTCTATGGTTACAGTAACAGGATAGACAATTGTAGACAAAAACGTCGTTAATTTTTTATCTTAACATATAGGTGCAAAAGGAATGAAATACTTCGTTGTTTTTACTCATCTTAAGGTTATAACGTCTTAATATTACCAAATAAGCATTTGAATGTGTAATACTGATATCGGTAACAGGATAGACAAAAAGGTAACAGGATAGACAAAAAGGTAACAGGATAGACAAAAAGGTAACAGGATAGACAAAAAGGTAACAGGATAGACAAAAAGGTAACAGGATAGACTTTTATATAGTGATACATCAGAAACGTACGTTCTTGTTACCAATGAAATAAAGAGAAAAGTAAACTAACTTATGAGAGATTTACTTGATGTTGGGCTTGTTTTAAAGGGTGAAAAAATGCCGAACAGTATAAATTGCTATCTTAGACTTGCATTACTGGTGGTAAAAATGTAATTTTTACAACCTTTGAAAAACAATTTTTAGCGGCATTTTTCAGTACAACCTGAAAAATTGGCAAATAGTCTATTACTTTACAGAATGAATATATATAGAAGTTTATTCTCTTGAAAACCATATAATTGGCTACGTAAAACAAGCTTAACATTTTATCTAAATCTTTTCTTAATAACCCAAAATTTCTTTTGAAAATGGTAACAGGATAGACAAAATATTGTACCACCGATCAAAAAATGAAAAATGTTTCAAGATATTCTTGTATGACATCATTAAGATTGCATCTTTTAATATGTTGTTCTTAAAGTACTGTTTGTTTTTATTTACTTATGTAGAGGGTTGTTTGAATAAGTAACTTTTAATAAATTTTCAATTTCGAAATTCGACATTTTTTTTAAATGACCCATTTATGGTTTAAAAAGCAATAATTGAAAATCTTAAGAAATTCTTGTTACTTTTTCGTACTTTTTAAATAAATAAAATGCCAAAGATAAATGCATAAAACACTAGCGAGAATGATTTCCTGTCAAATTTACAATTGATAATATCCCAAAACAAGGTCACTGACCTATCATTTTTTTGTTCGTTTCAAGTTCCGTAACTTGTCAATTTTCATTTATAACAGTCGCTTAAAATCTCAGGGAGCGAATTACTCAGTATTCAATGAATATATGTGACAAGCAATAAATTGATCGTTTGTCTGCATTAAGATAGATGGGTTGTCTAAATTATAATCCATAGAACTTTTAATAATTTGCCAAAATGTAGTTTATTTCATGCTTTTTAAAAAATAATAATTACAAGAATGGGTCACAGGGCTTATTTTCATGCTACAGGTTGTTCAAAATTGACAGATTATAAAAGATTATGCATGGAAACCCCAATTTTTTGCCATAAAACGAAAACTTCACGATAGAATTTTGAGATAAAATATGAGAAGATAGCTTTAAAAGTATTCTTTCATATAAGAAAAAGAAAAAATGAGGTCATTGGACCCGTTTTCTTGCTGCATAATAAAGTAAAGAAATTCGTAACACATTCTATTGTAAAAGTACCATGAGTACCTTTATCTGAATTATCTGCCCTTACATTTTTGTTGCTTCCTCTTATGTGGCAAAGTTTGTAAAAAAACGAATCGAACAAACGTTTCTGTTTTTTGTAAAATACAACCATAAATATTATAAAACATCTCATTTTCTATATTGAAATAAAATTTCTTACTAAATTATAATCCTGGTACCTTTGATAACTATTTACACATGAATTACCTACTTCTCTCCAAATTTGCACATTCTATCAAAGATCTAGACCAATGTTTTCTGGTATTTCAAAATCCAAGATGGAGGAAGACACCCTATCTACCTTAATAATAATAAAAGCAATCTTCCAATCGTTTGCTTATTCACCACTCAAGTGAGAGAAAAAAAATCAGTGATATAAGTCATAGTCTCAACTAAAATTGAGAATAGGAATGAGGAATATGTCAAAGAGACAACATCCCGAACAAAGAGCAGATAACAGCCGAAGTCCACCACAAAAGAATTCTTCCGTCATTCTGTTTAATTATTTTACAGGTGATTCAATGAGAGATCATTTTGATAATTCACTGAACGGGATGAAATTTACCACACATGATAATGACAACGATATTCACGATTATAATTGTGGTATTGTAAAGAAGAGCGGGTGGTGGCATTCAACCTGTACATATTCCAATATCAACGGAATTTACAAAGAGGATGTTTCTGAAGACAGCAACTACTGGTTAACTTTTGGAGGCAAAAAAGGACTGCGAATGACAAAAATGATGATGAAACCTAACTTGGAAATATAAACAATTGAACAGATCATGAAAAAAAGTACCGTTCAAGTATTGAATCACAAACAACTTTTTTGCATGTATTAGATCATGATTAGACTTATATTCAATAATTCTCATATAATACTCATATACAGAGATGTTTTGTCAACTTGTATCTCATCAACCAGTAATAAATAATAATCATTGTAAAATTGCAGAAACATAATACATGTAATTGTAGGATGTAGCTTGCATTTTAAATTCATTTTAAATTTCAATTATAGATTTCAATTATAGATTTCAAAACTGTTTCTGTTTATTGGCCATATCCTATATTGTAGAGGCCAGAAAGAGATACATATATTTTGCTTTTAAATATATTACCTTTAGACATGCATATTTTACAAAACGTTCATCAAAATGTCTTTTTAAGGTAGCACAATACAAAGAATTTTTCACTCCCAACCAGATAACTTTAAACTGATGTAATTCATTTCATTCTTTTTTATATTTTATAAATGAGGTACCAAAAGTAAGAAGAAAGATTAATCTTTCAAATTGTGATAATTTCATTATGACATAATTATTACATAATCAATTGTTATGTACTAGTAATTAGTTGCTATATTGTGATGTCAACACTTGAATGAATTTAGCGTCTTTGTTCTTCATAGCATCCCAAAATGTTTTATAGTTTCTTGTACAACACAGCTTGACCTCCAAAACTGTGTCTCAGATTTCCGAAAACATCAATAGAACAAATTTTATACCCAATTGAATTTAGTGATCTCTTATGAATTGATGTTGCAAACGTCATTGGAGATTTATGAGAGAATGAAATACAATAGAAAAAATCTGAGACAAATCTATAAAATATTTTAGGATGCTATGAATAACAAAAAAGCTAAATTCATTCACGTATGGACATCACAATATAGCAACTAATTACATAACAATTAATTATGTAATAATTATGTCATAAAGAAATTATCACAGTTTGAAAGATTAATCATTCTTCTTTCTTTTGGTACTAAATTTAAAGAAGGATGAGTGGAATTACATCAGTTTAAAGATGTCTGATTGGGGATGAAAAATCTTTGTATTGTGCTACCTTAAATCAAATTAATTGCAAATCATCAAAATCGAAAAATTGAAAAAGAGTTCAGAAGGTTTTACTTGAATGAATGTTTCATATGAGTACATTAACAAGTCGACCAATTAGAACACATTTGAATACAATTAATAATGGAAATGGGAATGTCTCAAAGAGATAACAACTTGAATAAATGGCAGAAACAACCCGAAGGTCACCAATAGATCTTCAACACAGCGACAAAATCCCGCATCCAGTGGAGAGGTTCATCTGCCCTCTAAACAAGATTTGCATTCCCACTTCAAGTTTAAATATATTGTAAAGACATGCAGTATCTATAACATAATACAGCTTTTTTTTTCTGTCGTCTCAAGATTAAAGCGCGTTCGTTTTACTATCAATCTAATCAAAACACTATGTCAGCAACGGAAATTCCTTGAATCCTTCTGAACCTGTGAGGAAAGAATAACACTCAATGTCTTATAAATATATTGTCAAACTATGAATAATTTTATAAGAAGGAAACAGTTTCTATTTTTCTGTACAAATCATGAAGTTCAAACGATATATTTTACTCGTATACTACAACGAAACGTTTTATCTGAAAAACATGTACTTAATTATTTTTTTTAATGATGTTGTGTACTTTTTTACTTTATTTAATGTATGCTACCTACTTCACTGAAGAACTAATTGTTAAAAATTAGTAAGTTAAACGCTGCATATTGATGCTACCACTATAGATCTGATGGTGGACTGTAAGTTCTCTATGGTATATCGTGTATCTCAATAATTCACTTGACTTGTACCAAGTCAGAAAGTGGCAGTTGTTACCTTATAGTTTGTTTCTGTGTGTTACATTGTCGTTTGTTTTTTGTTGCACTTAAGTGTTTCCGTTGTTTCGTTGATTTCTTCTTATAGTTGATGTGTTCCCCTCGGTTTTAGTTTTATCGCGGATTTGTCTTCTCTCAATCGATTTTTGCCTTTTGAACAGTGGTATACAACTGATGCCCTTTATTTGTACATCGAACACTGCATGTCAATGCTTATTATTTGCAAATTAGATATACCGTTATGGTAATATGCGCTGTAAATCATTTGAAATAAAAGAAGGTACTCATCTGTTGTAAATATCTGATTGTATACCCTCTTATTCAATCTGATTAAAATCTAACCTTACAGCGCTTACGTTTGTACGTTTTATTACTAATATGTCGTTCTACGCGAGACTAAATTATTTCTAGAGATGGATGTAAATAAATTCAACTAAAAGGTATAAAAATGCACTGTTATTTCATGTTGAATGAGAAACCATAGAACCATTTACTTCCGTTGGTACATGTATCGAGTAAGAACAAATTGATTTCATGGTTTTGACAAATTTTGAATTAATTTTTTTCCGAGAAAGACATTTGATCATTGTATCACGATATTGAACTCGACAACATCCTATCATGCTATTGTTAAACATACATGTATTAAATATCGTATGCAATATGTTACTCAATAAACAAACTTATCGGGTCGGGTTTAATCATATATCAGTTTATATACAGCTTAAGCATGTGAAGTGGTAATGTTTCATCGATGACTATGATATCTGTACGTGTATTCGTTGTGTTTATGCTGATGCTAGAACAACCCAAAACAGCAGTATGTAAAACAAATTCAGCATGCACTGATAAGATTGATTCGATGATGTTTCAGGTTATCTGGGCAGGACTGAAAAGTTTGAAACTGGAGACAAATAATCAAAATGATGAAAGTAGGTTAATCGTTTTATCGTTTAAATGGACAGAAACGAATGCAGGAAAAGATGTTCATGAGGCTAAAACTATTAAAAAAAACTTTGAAGTAGCCGTTTAAACCGCCTTTAAAAATACAACTCAAAATAGTTATCTGGTTGGTCGTTTGGTTGTACTTTTTACTGCTCCGTAAATTTAGTGCAATCTAAAATACTAGTAATCATTTTCTTGATCAACGATAATCTCATATGCGTTTTAACATGATTCTAGATATCGACGTATTTGCGTTAACATATTGATTTTTTTTTACACATTTCCCATTTCCTTTCTCAATTTTATATTCTATTGAAAGTCTTTAATTTATTACAGGAAAATCTGCTGGTGGTTCGAACTATATACAATGGGGAAGATCCACATGCACTAGTAGAAATTCAGAGCTCATTTACGGTGGTATGTTAACCTTATCATATGTACATAAAACCATAAGTATAACCGTTTGTTTTGTGTTGCACTATCCATTATTTTCAAGGTAGGGTAAGGTTGAGCAAGCGTTCACAACAGTGTTGCTTTCAGCTACGTCGTGTGTTATCCGGTGAATGGATGTCTTATTTGGAATGATATCGCATATCCTATTTCTTATATAAACATGGTCACATAATATACATGTCTCCAGTCAGGAAACTTTAAATGAATGGTTAACAATGATTGCTGTATCCTTTATGAAGCTTGTACATAAGAAACATCTATTCGTGATCAATAATCGGGATGCACAGTATTCTATAAGTAATATTAGTGTGATCAGGGTCGCACAGAATTTCACACCTTTATCTTTAAACATTTTTTTGTTATTTTTTTTCTTTTTAGCTTTTGTCAATGATTTACACTAACTTGATTTATTAAGTCTGTTGGATAGTTGTCTTATCGGCATCTCCTTCGGTTTTTTTTAAAAGGAATGTTATGTGTTCTTAAAAAAAATATTCCCTTATCTCATTTGCATGCATCTGCGTATGCATTTTATTTTTATATCCAATTATCAGTATTTTAAACCTCTACAGGATACACCGGTGGGTCATCTCACACAAGAGAAGGATCAGCAGTCACCCACCTGTGTCTACCCAAAGAACCACAATGGGGAGTTTACGATGCGAAAGTTAACAATAATCCTTTTGTCGGAGCAGCCGTTTTCAACATCTACGATATCAACATAAAAAACTCATTGTTTGACAAAAGCAAATATGACATGTACCGTTTTCCATGTGCTGTCTGTCATACCAAGATTGGGTCATCAACACTTATGATACCTGGCCGTAAAGATTGTATTGGGGATTGGAATAAAGAATATACAGGGTACTTAATGTCAGGATGGCCTGACCATAAGTCTGCAACGGAATATATCTGTGTCGATGCCGATTCTGAGAGATTGAAGAAAACTTCCAACTGGACCGACAAAAGTATTTTATACGCTGTTGCCGCCAAATGTAATCATTGGTAATGGAGTGCTTCCATGTCCTCCGTATGTTGATGGCCGGGAAATGACCTGTGTCGTATGCTCTAAATAGAACTTACATCTATATTTTAAAATAAATAGTTTATTCTAAAATGTTGTTTTATTTTCGCGCAATATACATTTAAAAATAAATATGCAAAGTTATATGAATGATGAAGGGTTCGGATAAGCAACAATGAGACAGCAATGCATCGACAGAAAATACGGAAGACAATAGAGGGTAACACATAGGCTTCAACAGTACACCAACTATTAAGGAAGCTTACCTACCGTTTGATCTTTATGTAGGGCTAGGATAAAAAGTTTTGTCATGCATTTTTTTTAGTTGTAATCACTCTTGGGTTTTTTTTATGGCGAAGCATTTGGATAAGAAGAAAAAAATTTTAAAAAAACTTTTGAATTTGTAAAATATTACAAACAAAAAAACTAATGGCGTAATTTATTTACAAAACAATTAAACAGAAAAACAAACAGGATATACAGCAACAAACGCTTGTAACTGAATTGCAAGATCTTGAATAGGCACAAACATACAGAATGTGGCTGATCTGAACATGTTTTCTGGCGCTAAACCAACCCATAACCTAGAGGGGGCGGAAAGGGGGTACCTTTCTCCTTTCTCCCACCCCTTCTCTCCTTTCTCCCGCCCTCTTCTCCTTTCTCCCGCCCCTCTTCTCCTTTCTCCCGCCCCTCCTCTCCTTTCTCCCAACCCCTTTCTCTTGTCTCCCACCCTGCATCATGAAAAAATAGTCTACAGGATGCTAATTTTTAAAGAAATCGATCAAATGTCTTGTTTTTATGGTTTGTCCACGTCTTGTCCTCTCACAAGATAGAAGTGTTGTTTCTTCTGCTTCAAGAACCTCTATTACTTTTTCACTGACTGTGAAGCTGTCTGTTTGCGTTGAATTTGTAACTCTGATGCATCACACAATTCCCCGATGATTTTTTTTTAAGTATAAATCCAAACTATAGAAAGGCAGGATAATGTGTTAAAATACGGGAAATTTTTGTAACACAATTAGTGCAATTTCGTTAAGAAACCAATTCGTTTAAAATAGTTGCCGAAAAACGCTGCTTGCAAAAAAGAAAAAGAAAATTCTTTTGGAAAATAATACAGATATAATTTATCGAAAATACATAGTACTAGCAGTCGTTGAAAATCAGGCAGAAAAATGATTTTTAGAATTAAAGCTATTTTGGCGCACAACTTTATCTGTATGTTCCAAGTGTAAGCATTTTTTTTTAAATATTATTGGACTGTACAGACAATATGGTTCCGGAAGCTTGTAAGAAATAGATTGCTAATACTGTAATCGTATAAGCGCAGTTTACACAGAACAGCAACATCGAAATGAGGAAAAAGTCAACAAAGGCTTGTCATTTTGGGATGTCAACACTTAATTAATGCACACCTGTAGGGACGAAATAAAATTAGATCATTCAAACCCCGTTACATATTTTTTCACTCAATTCCGTATTTCAAAACAAATCATTTCTTGAAATTTACAATCCAACGATTCATTTAATAAAACCCATTGGCCAACAATAAATGAATTATCGGTGCTTTGATGAAGGTAGCCCAGAAAAGTGCTCTGAACGTGAAAAAAAATTAAAGAGATATGATTGTTTGCCTATATTTCTTCAAATGCAGAATCCAACTGAAAAAAAAAAATTTAACATCATTTTGGTTCATGTTAATATACACTTGGGTGTACAGGGATGGGTGTTTTGTTGTTGAGGTTGACATGATGTACAATTGATGATTTCCGAACTATATTCCAAAATAAATGTTGTCACCTAATGCTTTGAAAAATAGAACACAAATACAATCATAAACGCTTATTATATATTTTGTTCCCTCGACAAAATGACGCTATCATTCTGTTTTACCCGTGTCCATTTGGCCGCCTGTCCCTCACTTAATCGGTATAAAGGATGTAGCTAAGGGTTTATACAACTTATTTCGGAGTGCTATATTTTTTTATGTCAACTTTAGTATAAATATATATACCAAAAGTCCGCATATTCAGTCAAGACTTTTTTTTAAATTTAGTATTTTGAAAATATATAAAGGCACGCAGAGTCCGACTTCCTCCATCTACAGTGTACAATTTCAAGGTGGAACTTTTATAATGCATCGAGTGTTTAGCTTATAGAGGATGCATGTATGTTCTCAGATTTTTTTATTATATCATTTTTCACGAATGACAATGTTGTTCGCAACTTTGCACACTACCCAAACGTTTATATCATAAAGAGAATTTACTATATTAAAACATGTATTATTTTATCTTTCACTTTTACATCTGACTGGATGTTTTATTAGTACCCTTTTTGATGGCTGCATTAGACACATCATAGTAATTTCAAATTGTAATGTATTGTCCTGAACATGCCTGAAATATTTGCCACCGGACATTTTTCAACCTCAAATCAATCAATTCATATTGTATTTAAAAACCACTGTTCACTCAATCGACTTTTTGAAGATGAATGTGTACCTTGTTAGTTGGAAATAAAACTAAAGTTGATGTGAATCGAATTCGAATTACGTGTGAACTCAGCATTTATAATAGGAAATTTACGAAAACCAGACAGGTTAAATGAAAACAAAATAACAAACACCATTCAGATCCCGTTACATATTTTTCAATACCTCTCAGTAAAAAAATATGTTACTCTATATTAAGTATATGTCATCCTTTTTGTGCCAAATCATATGCATATCGGTCAACTTTGAAGCACTTTATCTAAAAGGCTGGTGACAAGTCACGGTCTCTATACATGCACACGGGCTCACAATAAAATCCAGGAAATTGATAGTTTTTAGTCTTTCTCCATATATAAGAGATCGTAATGAATTAGTGACGACGTTCGGAATATTTTTTTGTTACAATGCCATTTTGGTGAATTTTCTGCGACTGTCCCACGGTGAGCCTGAGGTTCGGCTAGCCATAAAACCCGGTTCAATTCACCATTTTCTACATAAGAAAATACCTGAACGATTCGGAATATAACAGTTGTTTTACATTTGTTTGATTTTGCCGTTTAATTTCGGACTTTCCGTTTTTTAATTTCCTTAGAGTCGTTTTTTTTTAGGTTATTTTACTTTTTATTAGCACTTTCTTTAATCTTTTGCTTAACTCATGTATTAAATAATTGTTTTCCTGCTAAATTTTAATAATTTAAATATACATTGTGTCTCCTTTTTTACTCCTTTTCTCCTTTCTCCTGCCCCTTCTCTCCTTTCTCCCGCCCCCTCTCTCCTTTCTCCCGCCCCTTCTCTCCTTTCTCACACCCCCACTCTCCCTGTCTCCCTTTACCCTTTCCGCCCTCTCAACCTAGGACAGTGGTGTAACAGTTCAACGTTAGACAGAGAAAAAGATCAATACAAATCATTGACTACAAAAAAAAAAATACAAAAACAGAAAAGAAACAAAGTACATCCTGAGACTACTCGCAGTTATTGGTAGATATCTCAAAGCCCATATCACTCTATAAAAAAGCATGTACCTGTATCTAAGAATAAATCTCGTCTTCCGTCCGACACAGTAAAATCCTTTCCGTTAACTGGTGCGTCCATTTGCCTGTAAAGGATATATAAGTACGATCTCCGACCAGAATAGGGACGTTTAATCCTATGTCTCGTGTAGAGAGAGTGCCACGCTCTGTGCATGTTGAGAAACCATTATATAAGCAGAGGGTCCGTATGTGGTCTGTTGCCAGGCAAAATGTCTGCATTTACATGCTACATGTACATTTGTGTATTAACTCCATTTTTCCAGTGGCAGTATAAATGTCCCTTACCTTCATCTGGATGGCTTCTATTACAGAACCTACCTTTTGTATTAATTGTAAAATTGATTTCGTCTTGAACATGCATGCAATATTTGCCTCTGGACGTTAAGCATCTAACCAACATTCAATCAATCAATACACATCCAACATCCAATGGCTTTAGTGCAAAAAGACGTCATTATCATTCAGAGAAAAACAATGCCAAAATATAGGTATCATATTTAACGGACTCGGTTAACCATGCAACATCCACGTGGGATGATTTGCATTTGTAAATTTTCTACAAGTACAGTCAAACTAAAACCAATTGGCAATCTTTGTATCTATGGAAGAATTACGTTGAGTTCATTTTAGTAATTTACGGTAATGAAGTCGTTTACATAATAATTTACTGTTATCCATTACAGTTTACTGACCATCATTGAAAACCAAAACGACACTACATACACGTGCACGGTCGTAGAAAACGAGTTTGGATATATCAAAACCGTCACAGTCAAAAAAGGAAAAATAACAGTAGAGATTCACGTGTAAAAAAAATGAATATCTCAATCAAGGAATACATGTTTCACAGTAAATGGTTAGAACTGTTTTCTCTAAAACCGTGGACCATTAGATTCAAAATCAACAAATGAATACATTAAAGATAAGAAATAAACAAATACGTCTCCAAAGTACGTTGTAATTAAGGATTTAAAGATGATATAACTTTCTTGATATCAAGTGATTTTTCTTGGGGCTTTTCCCGATGGAACCGGTACACGTGTTCTGTAAGTGACCGGCTTGACGTTGTGTTTGTTGCTACAATCAGGCTCGTAAATTGCCTAGCTACGCCAGTTATTCCAAAAAAGACTCGTAAGTGACGCCCGAATAAAAAAAAATGTAACACAAAAAGGCAAATTAAAGAAATTAGCTATAATAGATAACCGCACTAAGGTTCGAGAAAAGATACAAATGAGACAACTTATGATCATTATTATGCCAAATGATACTTTTACTTTACCGAATGAAGGGGGTACGCTTGGTCATGTTTTGTAGACCGTGTGTAGAATAACTTTACGTTGTAGGGTTACTGTCTTATTGGCGTTTTTCCAAAATCTCTCCTATTTATTTTTATTTGTTTTTGAAAATCTGGAAAGACAAACATATGTAAGTGTAATACATCGTGTTTACAAACGACGTTGTTCAAGAGTATAATAAAAAATAAATGAACCAATAGAATAATTGCAAGTGGTTTACGTAATTAACATGATTAAATAATGAATGCCTTTATCAAATATTTTATATATATAGTTTCATGCCAATACTTTCAATACTTTAGGCTTTAAAACTTTTTCGTAACTGTGTGTATTCCTCTGTTTTTCTTTCTGGTGAATTATGCATGCCCTTATTTAATAATTATAAAACATAGTATAATGCCAATTATTTCAATACGTTAGGCTATCAAACTTTTTTCTTAAAAGAATTCCTCTGTTTTTTTTTCTTATGAACATGTAAGATACTATTTAAAACATGCCTTTGTTTATAGTCCGGCCGATTGGTGCAGATATAGAGTAGAATTGCTCACTTGATGATGAAAGCATGAAACTTTGCATAGTAGTTCTTGGTTATATACCCTTTGATTTCAGCTATGGACCCACTCTGAAAAATCCAATATGGCTGCCATTTTCAAGATGGCGGAAAAACGGTATAAATATTAAGATTGTCCTAAATGTGTTCTATATCATTTCGGAAATCAAAGTAATGATTCTTTAAGAATGGACTTCATGTTCCTGAATTTGTTATCAATTTTAAAATGTAAAAAAAAATAATTTGGTTATTTCTATAACATATACATTGCTAATATGGCTGCATATACAAAACAAAATAGTGAAATTCAAAATGTTAATCAATATGTTACGTGTTATTGTAATTGTTATTGTTGTGACCAACACATGTTTTATATTGCGGTAAATCGCAGCTGTACTTTGAGCATTAGATTTTCTAT
The DNA here is from genome assembly GCF_963676685.1 of Mytilus edulis. Classification (NCBI taxonomy): domain Eukaryota; kingdom Metazoa; phylum Mollusca; class Bivalvia; order Mytilida; family Mytilidae; genus Mytilus; species Mytilus edulis. Next base: position 82,623,170 of record NC_092352.1, read on the forward strand.
CTGCTAAACATCTTGGTATAATTGTTTAATAGTCATTTCTGAGCTGTCCTCTGTTAAAGCGTCTTCAGTTGTGCACGGGTTTCTCCATATCCACAAGAGATTCAGTTTCTGCCATTTCATTGTTCTTGTCCTTGATGTCCTCAATTCCTGCCATTTCACTGATATGTGTTTAAATTATTCTCAATTCACAGTTTAATATCTCAAATTTCAAAATATTGCGCCCCAAGTAATAAGATAGACACTGAATATTACCAATCCCAAATCACAGCTTTTATTTGTGACCCAAGACAACAAATAATGCAGCTTTTAACGAAAAGCCATTTTAAAAGCCATTTAAAAATAGCCGCCATTTTCTATTTCAAAGATATATCAAAACAAAATCTTGCTAAGTACACCAAGTCATTCAAATATGTTGATTTGTGTACTTCCAGCATTAAATCCACTGTGGTTTGTGCAATACTGGAAAATATTTTAGAACGTACGGCAGCCATCTTGAAATAAGCCGCCATATTGAATTTTGAGGGTGGATCCATAGCTAATATTGCTCAGTACACAAAAATGTACCATCATGCAAAAATTGGCGCTTTCTTTATTATTTGAGCAATTTTTTCACCGATCGGCCGGACTATTATAGAAAACCAAAAAGAAGATACATCTTTAAATTCTTAGTTTCTGTTTTCTTTTTCTGTTCCATATTCCATCCCAATAAAATTATATGTATTTCCGTTTCTGTTCCTTATCCTGTTTCCGCCGTTCAGCAACACCCACAAAACTGTACACTTAGAAAAGTTGTTAAAAAGCACAGCAGGAACCATGCAGATAAATAAAATTTGAATACATGTTATTGGGTCTCTTAGGGAGACACTATTAAAACATCAATTAAGAGCTGATTCTCTCTGTTAATGCCACGTTAATGTAAGTACAGCAATATAAAGTTGTTTTTCTAAACTTTATAAACTGTAATTATAAACTATTATTCATATGTACATTTCTGTTCACTATCATAATGTCAATTACACTTTCAGTGGCGGATCCAGGGGGGGGGGGGGCCTTCCGGGGGTTGGAACCCCCCTTTTTTTGGACGATCAATGCATTTGAATGGGAGCATATAGTTGGAACCCCCCCCCTTTACTCTGGGTTGGGACCCCCCCCCCTTTACTCTGGGTTGGGACCCCCCCTTTTTTTTTAAATGGCTGGATCCGCCACTGACTGTGCACCATGTTCGCGAAAATATATGGAGTCCCATGACTGTCACGTTTTGATATAATTTGTGAATATAAAATGGGCTCTAATGTCAGCGCTAAAATGTCCCCTAGTAGTGCGCCCGAAATGTATGACCATAAACATCGTCAATTAATAATTATCATTAAAATTATTTGACTCAAAAGTCCATGTTTATCTATACAGGTCTGCATATAAACAGTTACATACATGTGCATTTGCATATCACACCTGGAAAGAGTTTTGTAAAAAAAAATAAACAGCATTTTGTTAAGAATAGTATGATATAACATAACTGTCAAATTGCTGGCCTATTTATAAGTGTGTTACGTAATTAAAAATCATATGTGACAATCGCAAAAATAGTCAGACCACCAGCTCACAGATTTCCAACAAAATAGATTCAAAGTTTGAGTCCGTGACATTGTTATATGCAACTCCTACCCAACTTTCGGTGTTTGTCAAAAACGCCCTTCTTTCGTCAATACTTCTTTGCGCGTACCGCCGGTATAGCGTTCTCCGGCTCATCGATACTAAGAACTATAAATGACGTCACTCACTACGTCATCTTTTTCTTTATATGTAACGAAAAAGCACCAGGTTTGTTTTGTAATTTTGAGAATTATTTGTTTGAACCCGTGATTTTAGAACGATCCATTCATGCATTTCGTGTGCTGCTTTTTATTGTATGTTAACATCGATTTAACAGGCATGCAGGACTAAATTTAACGGCATCATTAAACGGAGAATCAGTGATATTTGGTATGCAGAACTTTACAATTGTTTTCTTGTTCAAAGTTTGAAATTTTAGATTTGTTTTAACCAGACAGTCTTAATACTAGTAAATGGTACATAAATGATAGTTGAATAGAACTTTACTATACTATATTTTGGTAAACAATCGGACGCTTATATTGGCATGGATATTCGTTGTTAAAAGGGCTATTTCACGCTTAGCTTTTTGTAAAAAGGGCTATTTCACGCGTAGCTTTTTGTGAAAAGTGTTATTTCACGCGTAGCTTTTTACCAAAAGGGATATTTCACGCCTAGCTTTTTGTAAAAAGGGATATTTCACGCCTAGTTTTTTTCTAAATTATTATTTAAAATACCACCCCTTACTGAAAGATCAGCCTTCTGACGAATCTGCCGCAAACATAGGCCGGTAAGTTAGCTGGAAATTGTTTGCTGCAACTTCACAGCGACTTTGTACCATGCAAATGAAGGTTGTGACAGACTTGCCGCATTTAGTTTAATAGCTTTGAGATCTCACAAACATGTTTAACCCCGCCGCATTTTTGCGCCTGTCCCAAGTCAGGAGCCTCTGTCCTTTGTTAGTCTTGTATTATTTTAATTTTAGTTTCTTGTGTACAATTTGGAAATTAGTATGGCGTTCATTATCACTGGACTAGTATATATTTGTTTAGGGGCCAGCTGAAGGACGCCTCCGGGTGCGGGAATTTCTCGCTACATTGAAGACCTGTTGGTGACCCTCTGCTGTTGTTTTTTATTTGGTCGGGTTGTTGTCTCTTTGACACATTCCCCATTTCCATTCTCAATTTTATTATATAGTTTGTGGCGAACTTCTGGCGACCCAAACATTTTGTGTTGAACTTCCGGTAAAACTTTCAAAGTCTAAAAATACATAGTGTGTGATGAACTTCTGGCAAATCAAAAATGCTAATGATGCAAGGCCTGTTTCAGGAAGAAATTAAATCACATACAACTCATACATTTATTATATGTATAGCAATGATCCAGTTCCATCTTAAATGAAAACACCAACACCATAACTTCCGTCCTATTTCAAATTTAAGAAGTAGGACATTTGTTTTAGTTCATGGAGCATGCTCAGCATTGGAAATTAGCTACATATAGTGTTAAAGTCAGGCTATAAAGTTTGCGGCGAAGTTCCAGCAAACTTGGTGACTTCTGTAAAATGTGTTTATAAAGTTCTTTCAATCTTAAGACAAAAAAGAGCTCGTGGCAAACTTGCGGCAAACTTTAACATTTCTTTGCCGAAAGGTAGCCGCTAGCAGCGAACACTGGTGAACAACTTCCAAGTCTACTGGCGAATTAAAATGATTGCTGCAAGGTTGCAGCAGAGCTTCTCTTTTCATAAGGGAATACTTTTATGAATTAACTTCAGTTAAGGACTTTTAAATGTTTTCAAAGAAATAACAACCCGACCAAAGATCAAAACTATAACAGCCGAAGGCCGCCAATGTGTCTTCAATGCAGCGAGAAAATCCCGCACCCTGAGGCGTGATTTAGCTGGCCCTAAAACAAAAAACGTAAACTATATATCATGAATGCATGAATAACATGTATTTGCAATAATCTAATTTGTGTTTTATCCCTGATTTGTAGGTAAGAAATGGCATCACGTTCGTGGGTATCATGTGGACCGTGCGAGTATCGTCATGTGACACAAGAAGCCGATGTTTGGTGTTCTGTTTGTGACGAGGGTTTATACAGAAGTTGTCATGGTAACCATTCTGCCATTAAGTCTACCAGGGATCATGAAATAATGTTGATAAAAGCCTACAAAACCTTGGCTAAAGGAATGCGACCTTCATAATGAAAAATTTGAATTGTACTGTCTTCGCATGAAATTTATGTTGTGTCCATTGTGTGAGTACTCAACATAACCACTGCACTGGCGTGACATCACTAAGGAAAGTTATTCAAAACATCAAAGGATCGATATCTCTTTCAAATATCAAAAGGAGTCTAAAAGATAGATTACAAAACATCGATGGACTAATTAAAAACGGAACGGACAACTTCATCGGCACCAACACGGATAAAGACAATGTCAAAAGGGAATTAAAAAAAGTACGCATGAGCATTGAGAACAAACTCGATATTTTGGAAACAAAGATCCTCACAGATGTCGACTCTATCCAACATCAACATAAAATTTGTATTGTAGATATTGTAAGCAAACTTCAACGAAAACGAGATGCACTGAACCAAGCATTGATTGATTTTGAGAACCTTCAGAAAAATGCAAGCGACTTTCATATATACATGGCTATGAAGAAACTAGAAACGGATCTCCTAGAAGAAGGTAAAGAAATTAATTCGCTTCTTTTACAAGAAAGAATGAAATTGAAAAGAGTATTTTTTTTTTCATCAAATGCTAACTTACTTAGTAGTGTCTCAGACACGGCTATTCTAGGGAATGTAGCTGTAAGAACCAACCTGTTTCCATTATTAAAAGAAGTCAATACAAACGCACAAATTTCTTCGAAAGTATCGGCCAAAAATATCACTTCAGTGCAACTAAAAAGACGTCTTTCCGGTTATCAGGTTTATGAAAGAGAGGATGTAAACATTTCTAGTATCATTGTCCTTCCTGATAGAAATATACTAATAGCAGACTTTGGAGATGATGGCGGTATCTTATTACTCAGTGAAAGTGGAAACTGTTTTACGAAGATGACACAGTTTGGAAAGCCATACGGTACGGCCCTCGTCGATGATTATCGCATTGCATTATATTTTCCCAAGAACAGAAAAATCAAAATACTGAAACTGGGCTCAAGGATTTCGCTGATCAAAACGTTTCAATTGGATGTAGATTTAAACGCGATATCTTATTATGATACGCACATTATTGTTTGCTCCAGACCACAAAGTTTTCTGTTTGTCGATTTGAATGGTGTTATTGCTAAGAGGTTAGATTTAGAATTACCATATGCGTGCATCACATTTATCCATTGTCATAGCAACAGGATGCTGATTTCTGAATATATGAGTGACGCCATTCACTGTTACGATTTTGATGGAAACCAGTTATGGAACAGACATTTTGTGACTGGTCAAGATACAAGAAATGTATGTGCTGATAAATATGGAAATGTGTTTTGTGTTGGAATGAATACTGGCACGCTTGTTTGTTTATCTAAAGATGGACAAAAGATGCAGACCCTTAACACGGCACGACATAATTTGGTTGAGCCTAAATCTATTTATTACGATGAAAGCACCGAAAGACTTCTTATTGTTGGTCAACAGATGCAGTTTGTTGCAATGTTTGACTTGGTCTATTGATTTTGAAATTATTTTGTTCATATAAAATACCGATAGGTACATTCAAAAATTTGTGTTTAAGCCCTTAACACTTTCCTAGATATTACACATTTGTGAATAAATGAAACTTTTTAAATCCAACCATGTATAGCAATTTTAGTGCTACCGGCCTTAACGTGTCATTTAAAAAGGTGTTTAGAATATACACGTGTTTCGATGGAAAATATTTCGCCTTTTAACATGTTGAGTTTCAATGCTCAGTCTGTTTATATGTTTAGTTGTGGAATGTTTGTCTTTAAACATGTTTAGATCTTATGTTTATAATAGAGAATAAAACTGAGAATGGAAATGGGGAATGTGTCAAAGAGACAACAATCCGACCATAGATCAGACAACAGCCGAAGGCCACCAATGGGTCTTCAATGAATCGAGAAACTCCCGCACCCGGATGAGTCCTTCAGCTGGCCCCTAAACAAATAAATGTTACATGTACTAGTTCAGTGATAATGGATTTCATACTAAACTCCAAATTATAAACAAGAAACTGAAAGAGGTATGGCCAATTTCCCGTGAATTCTTTTCATTCGATAAGATAGGTAAACCATGTTTTAAATAGCCCGATAGATGCTAATTATAGTACATTAAAATACGTCACATCATCTATTTTCATGCCTTGAAATGTATTCCTACAAAAAAACAAGGCCAAGACTATTGATTTTTTATATTGATTTCATCTAATTGTTAACACTCTTTATGCGCATAGGTTAACATAACACGTAACTTGTTAGGAAGCCAAATAATATCGAACAAACTCAAATGGGATGCTGTTTTTCCCACTCTGAATATATGTTTATATGACATCAGTTGGTCATAAAACACCTTGTGTTACAACCACACAACAAATGTAACAATTATGGCCTTTCCTGACATTTTAACAAATACAACAGCTTCTTGATGTTTTACATATACATGTAATTACGATTTGTAGTGTAATTGGTGTTGTTTTATTTTCTGATGACTTAGGTACCGGTACAGGGACAGTGGTAAACATTTCAGTAGTAGTATCTACACAGTTGGTGGATTGGTGACAAAATTGCTGTTGACTGCATTTGTAACATATAATACGATGTTCAAAAAAGGTTTCTAAAAATTGTTTGTGTTGTTTTGAAACTTGTAAACAATGACCTTATTTTAAGTTATGTGTATGTTACACATGCAACATTTGAGCGTCATTGCTATATAATTAATTCTCGTGTTATTGGTTATGTACAGGCATCTACTTCAGTTTGACGGCAGTTGTTCCTTGCAAATATGTAATAAATGTAAACACATGAAAAGAAAGCTAGTCAAGAGTATGTACAGTCATATGAATGCACACAATAAGCGATACATTATTTTGTTTCTTTAATAAAATGATATATAGTCGAAGTAATACCGACCTTGCAAGGGCTGTATAGCCAGTCAAGGTCGTTAAAAACTTCCATTTGTTTTAGTCGAAATAATCCAGATTGACTCTGTGAATTGAGCAAACATCTGTAAAAATATGACAAAAACATTAATATCTAATATTTCAACAGAAAAAAAATCAAAAAATCCACGTGAGATTCGAACCCTTTCTTGACAATAATATTTTCCTTTCAAGTTCTAGGCTCTACCGATTGAGTCACTGCGGTATAAATCAACTATATTGTTTTTTAGGTATTAAGGACACACTAAACCAATTTTATTTTTGAGGGAAAAGGTTGTATAATTACAACAATAACAAAAAAACATAACTTTTTGGGGAATTCCTGTATTTCCAACCTGAAAACACCCTAAATTCAGCATATTTTACTTTCATCCTTTTTCAGGGTTGAATTAACTATGATCTTTCACACATATCATGATATGTAATTACCGAGGTATTAATCAAAAAGCATTTTCATTTTTTGTTTATAAAGTAAATTTTATTCTTCAGCACTTTTTGAAATTGGCCCTTCTGTGAAAAGAATTATGGGGAAATTGGCCCTACCTCTTTAAAATCATACAAGACTAACAAAGGCCAGGGGCTCCTGACTTGGGACAGGCGCAAAAAATGGCTTTATTTTTGGAAGCTAGAAGACCTGGATGCTTCATACTTTATATATAGATATTATGTTACGAAGTGTCCGTCTGTCATATGTCCATTGTCCTTGACCTCATTTTCATGGTTCAGTCACTACTTGAAAAAAGTTTTAAAAATTGTAAATTAATGTTAATTTTTTTCTTATTATGCGTAATAGGCTAAATATATTTAGTATGTGTGTACAGTACCTTGCAGGGTCCTCATACCCATCAGACAATATTCATTTGACCACGACCTTATTTCATGGATCAGTGTATTAACTTGTAGTAAAGCTTTATATTAAGACTACCAACACTAAATCAATGGTTAGTAAAGAAGGCGATATATTTCAGCGTGTGCATTCTTGTTGTGTTTTGGTCTGATTTTCTAATACTACAAAAGGTCCACTATGTTTGGTGTATTGAATGGTTCTAAGGTGTACCTGTCCAACTGGCAGGTGTCATCTGACCTTGATCTCATGTGCATGGTTCAATGGTCAAAGTTAAGATTTTGAATTTTAGTGTTGCCAAAGGGCGAAAACGGAAAAGGGAACGGAATACGGAAACAGAAAGAATTAACATATTTTCTTTTAGGTTATTTTATCTACATTGGTATGTTTTGTATAGTATAACACATGTTAACAAGAAGAAGAAAAACAGGAATACATTTAAAATAAAAATAATTTAAAGCATAAAGTATTGAAATAATTAGCAGGAGATGATGATGGGACAATGGTGTATGGACAACAACCGATAAGGAAACCCGGGAACTAGAATAGAAACTTGAATACACTTGATTTTTTTGTAAAAATGGATAAAATTACTCACTATATACTGCCTTTCTAGGAAATTTAGTAACCTACATAGATATACGATTTGCACAGTATCCTTACCAAGCTAGTCGTATAGTTATGTGTTAGGGTTTTCAAAATCAAATTGCCCACACTGGATGCACTAGCTTAAAGCTAAGTTCACACTGCCGATCAGATCAATTCGATGATCTCGATTGTCCAAATTTCCACGACCAAGCGAAACCAAATTCTTGATCGGGCCTGTTTACGACTTCTACCCGACTGCTATCCGACTGTACACGAACTTAACTCGACCATTCATAATATGGTATGACCCCGCTCGCAAATCAATATAACTCGAGTTAAGGCGATTATTTCACCACAGATTTTAAAAATTTCAGCTACAAGCTGTTGAAATTAACCGCATGTTACGCTAAAAATACAAAGGATATATAGAGAAAATCGTATAAATCGGCAGATATAATTACTGTATCAAGATGTTCTAATTCGTAGGTCCACAGATCTAAAGAAAAATCGAAATCCGTTAAAAAATGAACGACGAATCCATTGGTGAAAAGGAAGTCCTTATATATACATGTATATGAAATATTTTTTTCTGCGTTTGTATTTGAAAAATCAGCTGTCAGTAACTGTAATTACTCTCTACAACGATCTCTACACGATCTCTACACGATCTTTACTCGACTAGCTAGACCAAATCAACTATACTCGATCTCAGCCTGATCTCGGGCAGATCAGATCGACTTGATCGTATAGGAAAGTCGAGCAAGGGTCGGGTATGTACAATTTTAGTATAAACCGTCTAAATTTTTCATATCACCCGCTGCAGCGGAGAGGGCACTAAGTGTTACCATTGTCCGTCCGTAAGCACGTATTCGTACGTCCCAACAATTAGTTTCCGTTCTCTAATTTCATTTTGCCTCAATCAAATTCTATGAAACGTTTAAACAATGCTTAATACCATAAAACACAGATCAAGTGCGAATTCGTGTGGCGTCACTTTTATCGTTCTTTGGTAATGACTCTTTATAATTAGCGTTATATGCAAGCTGGGGCATTATCTGTGTCCCATATAGACACATTCTCCGTTTATTTGGATAGATTCAGTATAGTTCCCAAAATGTCTGAGAAAAATTATACATTTAAAGTATCTGGATGGAAATAAAGCAGTTGGATTCTTTGGCAAA